>NC_069371.1:56310000-56647500 GCF_021730395.1 Mercenaria mercenaria
AGTGGTCACAAGCAAAAGTTTACGGACGGACGGACGACGGACGCTGCGTGATCACAAAAGCTCACCTTGTCACTATGTGACAGGTGAGCTAAAAAACGACGTCATACCCAGTTCATGTGGGGACAGGTGAGCGATTCAGGACCATCATGGTCCTCTTGTTTGAAGGTTAAAATACGTTCATTTCATGGAAAGTTACCAAAAATAGAGAATTGAGGCTTCCAGTGGGGCCGTACGATGTTTTCTTCGAAGATGGGTTTTTTCGTCTTTGTTGTTCTTCACTCTTAAATTAGGTCATTTTTGTTGCTAGAAAAAAATTCTGGTAGCCCGGCTACCAGCAAGATTATAAATTTGTCGGACACTGAAATTTGGTATGAATCCAATTCAAAATGTGTTATGTTATTGGAAAGGAGGCCGAATTAATATTGTCATGAAGTCTAATGCAATATTTTGATGCACGATCGAGTGTTATCCGAATCTGTCGTACCGAATCCGAATTTCCAACAGCTTGTAATGCAAATCTATTTATTTATTGATATTTAAGATCAGTAGCATAAAACACAACACAAGGCAATAAATATAATATCCCAGCATATAAAAAACAATTTCTTTACATACTGTGAAATCATTATTATTATTCGTGGAGGATTAATTTTCGTGGATTTCGTGGTTGAGCTCAACCACGAATTGAAGTCCCAACGAACAAATTGTACCCACGATAATTTTAATTGTACACAAAGTCGCCAAAAAAAAAAAAGACACCATAGCCATTCGATCTGATCCGTAGTTGTATGCATGCGGCAGTACTAACCTGCAGCTTTCGTGTACTTTATGAAGGCTCCATCAACGATAAATATTGGTATGCGTGGAAACAAAACCAACTATTTCATTTAGAAATGCATTTAAATGTACCCGTGCATTGTTTATAACATGCTTGTCAAAGTAAAAGTAGGTACTTAAAATAGCAGTTTGATGTAGCGTCACGTGCCAACCGCACTATAAAACGGCTGTTATTGATTTTTTCGGTCCGATATGCAATGTTTATACGCTAGTCTTTATTTTTGTAGTAAAATACTACGACTTTGGAACTATTAAATTAGAGAATCTAATTGCTAGATTTGAGTCCTATGCATTTATAATTAATCCACGTTACACGTTTCTCGGCAGGAAATAACACATGCACAAGTTCAACAGCTTGTAATTTAATCGAGTAAGTGCAGACGCTCCATTCATTTTGCAAAAAAATAAAATAAAATAAAATAAAAACAGGACCAGTTTATAATAGTTTATGTAACTATTACTAGGGTTATACTAGTACTATGGCATAAAAACAACATTTTTTTGTAATATATAAATGTTTTTTTTTTGTTGCTGTTTTTTTTTTGCAGTACCATACTATATTTTCTTTTTTTCTTTTTAGCTCACCTGTCACAAAGTGACAAGGTGAGCTTTTGTGATCGCGCGGTGTCCATCGTCAGTCCGTGCGTGCGTCCGTCCGTCCGTAAACTTTTGCTTGTGACCACTCTAGAGGTCATATTTTTCATGGGATCTTTATGAAAGTTGGTCAGAATGTTCATCTTGATGATATCTAGGTCAAGTTCGAAACTGGGTCACGTGCCATCAAAAACTAGGTCAGTAGGTCTAAAAATAGAAAAACCTTGTGACCTCTCTAGAGGCCATATATTTCACAAAATCTTCATGAAAATTGGTCAGAATGTTCACCTTGATGATATCTAGGTCAAGTTCGAAACTGGGTCACGTGCCATTAAAAACTAGGTCAGTAGGTCTAAAAATAGAAAAACCTTGTGACCTCTCTAGAGGCCATATATTTCATAAAATCTTCATGAAAATTGGTCAGAACGTTCACCTTGATGATATCTAGGTCAAGTTCGAAAGTGGGTCACATGCCATCAAAAACTAGGTCAGTAGGTCAAATAATAGAAAAACCTTGTGACCTCTCTAAAGGCCATATTTTTCATGGGATCTGTATGAAAGTTGGTCTGAACATTCATCTTGATGATATCTAGGTCAAGTTCGAAACTGGGTCACGTGCGGTCAAAAACTAGGTCAGTAGGTCTAAAAATAGAAAAACCTTGTGACCTCTCTAGAGGCCATATATTTCATGAGATCTTCATGAAAATTGGTCAGAATGTTCACCTTGATGATATCTAGGTCAGGTTCGAAAGTGGGTCACGTGCCTTCAAAAACTAGGTCAGTAGGTCAAATAATAGAAAAACCTTGTGACCTGTCTAGAGGCCATATTTTTCATGGGATCTGTATGAAAGTTGGTCTGAATGTTCATCTTGATGATATCTAGGTCAAGTTCGAAAGTGGGTCATGTGCCTTCAAAAACTAGGTCAGTAGGTCAAATAGTAGAAAAACCTTGTGACCTCTCTAAAGGCCATATTTTTCATGGGATATGTATGAAAATTGGTCTGAATGTTCATCTTGATGATATCTAGGTCAAGTTCGAAACAGGGTCATGTGCGGTCAAAAACTAGGTCAGTAGGTCTAAAAATAGAAAAACCTTGTGACCTCTCTAGAGGCCATACTTGTGAATGGATCTCCATAAAAATTAGTCAGAATGTTCACCTTGATGATATCTAGGTCAAGTTCGAAAGTGGGTCACGTGCCATAAAAAACTAGGTCAGTAGGTCAAATAATAAAAAAAACTTTTGACCTCTCTTGAGGCCATACTTTTCATGGGATCTTTATGAAAGTTGGTCAGAATGTTCATCTTGATGATATCTAGGTCAAGTTCGAAACTGGGTCACGTGCCATCAAAAACTAGGTCAGTAGGTCTAAAAATAGAAAAACCTTGTGACCTCTCTAGAGGCCATATATTTCACAAGATCTTCATGAAAATTGGTCAGAATGTTCACCTTGATGATATCTAGGTCAAGTTCGAAACTGGGTCACGTGCAATCAAAAACTAGGTCAGTAGGTCTAAAAATAGAAAAACCTTGTGACCTCTCTAGAGACCATATTTTTCAATGAAAATTGGTCAGAATTTTTATCTTGATAATATCTAGGTCAGGTTCAAAACTGGGTCACATGAGCTCAAAAACTAGGTCACTATGTCAAATAATAGAAAAAAAAGACGTCATACTCAAAACTAGGTCATGTGGGAAGAGGTGAGCGATTCAGGACAATCATGGTCCTCTTGTTCAATTCCTGATTTGATTGTTCACATATATCACAGTATTTCTAAATAACATATGTCTGCTTTGTCAGGGGAGGGCCCCCTATAATGTTGTTATAACTTCTGGCCCAACCCTTTTGTATATTTACATTGATGTATTTATGTATGCTTGTTGTATGTGTGTGTGTATTAAATATGTATATATATACAATAAAATATGATTAAACTAAAAACAACATTATTTAAATCTATAATAGTTTGTTATAATTTGCAGTACAATAACTAGTTCTTGTTTGAAACACGATCAAATGATCAATGATCAACTTGTATATTTGTTTCGATTATGAATGCTAATTGTGCAAGGTGCTATGTTTTTGACGCTTTTTAATTGGCGCTGACTTTTCTTATTGAATATTTCACAGTTTTAAAAAGTTTTGCAAATTAGGGGTCGTATAATTATAGATAACGCGGTCGTTAATTGGCACATGATCACTCGCTAATCTACCGCGGCTTAGATTGCAATTTCGGTTACCATGGAAGCGCTGTTTGACATGTGTAGGTTGCACATGTCAGGACAGAAGTTCTAGTAGATCTATTCCTGTGGAAATTATAAAAAAAAAAAATTAACAAAAATTAAAAATCCAGGAATTTATGTCCCCACGAAACAGCCGTTTTGGGCAAAACCATGAAATTTCGTGCCGATGAAATTAAATGATTTCACAGTAGTTACAAAAACAAATCTTTATTTAAGACTAGGGTAAGATGCATACTTTTAATAAAGCTGAAAATTCTAAGCCAGGTGTTATACATTTTGTACTTTCAAAAGAGAACGCTAAAGACTTCTGGATAACCCATTAAGCTAAAAGCTTATTTCCAATGGGGTACATGCTACAGGGTTTTTTTTCAGCCGTTTTTATAGCCGTTATTCGGCTATATTCCCAATGCCAAAAGGTATGTATTTTTCCCAAAATGAGTGCAAAAATTCCCAGTCTACATTCTGAAATTTTTTTTATCAAAATTGCACAAAAATTGACCAAGTTATGGACAATTTTGTAATTGAAGTATGTTAAAGAGGTTGTACAGTGTGAAACAAGTGTATGAGAAAGTGCTTAAACACATCCTTACTATATCCTATGGGACTAAATATTTCCCAATTTGGAACATTTACGCGTCAAAATTCCCAATTTTGGGGGTTTAGGCTATGTTCCCAAATTAGCTAGAAAAAACCCTGTGCTAATTCTAATAAAAGATGCAGTGTAAGAAAGGAAAAATAAATCAACGCTGATGGCATAAATTATGCTGTTATAACTACATTATACGACCCTTTATAGATTAAGCATGCTGTGGTGAGCCCCTTCTAAACCATTACAGATTTTGTTAAGCAATTCATATTTTAGTTGTCTTATTTTGCACATTGCCTAAAAGTGGGTGGAGTTTGGTGCCTTTGCATGATTTTATTCTCTGCAAATTCTTCAAAATAAGAGCTGCTTTTGCAACAGTGATCATAATTTTCTTAAATGCAGACTTTTCATTGGCTTTTTATTAGCTCACCTGTCACAAAGTGACAAGGTGAGCTTTTGTGATCGCGCGGTGTCCGTCGTCCGTCCGTGCGTCCGTAAACTTTTGCTTGTGACCACTCTAGAGGTCACATTTTTCATGGGATCTTTATGAAAGTTGGTCAGAATGTTCATCTTGATGATATCTAGGTCAAGTTCGAAACTGGTCACGTGCCATCAAAAACTAGGTCAGTAGGTCTAAAAATAGAAAAACCTTGTGACCTCTCTAGAGGCCATATATTTCACAAGATCTTCATGAAAATTGGTCAGAATGTTCACCTTGATGATATCTAGGTCAAGTTCGAAACTGGGTCACGTGGGGTCAAAAACTAGGTCAGTAGATCTAAAAATAGAAAACCCTTGTGACCTCTCTAGAGGCAATATTTTTCATGAGATCTTCATGAATATTGGTCAGAATGTTTATCTTGATGATATCTAGGTCAAGTTCGAAACTGGGTCACGTAGGGTCAAAAACTAGGTCATTAGGTCTAAAAATAGAAAAACCTTGTGACCTCTTTAGAGGCCATATTTCTCAATGCATCTTCATGAAAATTGGTCAGAATGTTCACCTTGATGATATCTAGGTCAAGTTCTTAACTGGGTCACGTGGGGTTAAAAACTAGGTCAGTAGATCTAAAAATAGAAAAACCTTGTGACCTCTCTAGAGGCCATATTTCTCAATGGATCTTCATGAAAATGGGTGAGAATGTTCACCTTGATGATATCTAGGCCAAGTGCGAAACTGGGTCACGTGGGGTTAAAAACTAGGTCAGTAGATCTAAAAATAGAAAAACCTTGTGACCTCTCTAGTGGCCATATTTCTCAATGGATCTTCATGAAAATTGGTCAGAATGTTCACCTTGATGATATCTAGGTCAAGTTCGAAACTGGGTCATGTGCGGTCAAAAACTAGGTCAGTAGGTCTAAAAATAGAAAAACCTTGTGACCTCTCTAGAGGCGATATTTTGCAATGGATCTTCAAGAAAATTGGTCAGAATGTTTACCTTGAAGATATCTAGGTCAAGTTCGAAACTGGGTCACGTGGGGTTGAAAACTAGGTCAGTAGATCTAAAAATAGAAAAACCTTGTGACCTTTCTAGAGGCCAATTTTTCATGAGATCTTCATGAATATTGGTCAGAATGTTCATCTGATGATATCTAAATCAGATTCGAAACTGGGTCACGTGAGTTAAAAACTAGGTCAGTAGATCTAAAAATAGAAAAACCTGTGACCTCTCTAGAGGCCATATTTTTTCATGAGATCTTCATGAATATTGGTCAGAATGTTCATCTTGATGATATCTAAGTCAGATTCGAAACTGGGTCACTTGGGGTCAAAAACTAGGTCAGTAGGTCTAAAAATAGAAAAAACCTTGTGACCTCTCTAGAGGCCATATTCTCAGTGGATATTCTGAAAATTGTGAGAATGTTCAGCTTGATGATATCTAGGTCAGGTTCGTAACTGGGTCATGTGCGTCAAAAACTAGGTCAGTAGTCGAAGAATAGAAAAACCTTGTGACCTCTCTAGAGGCCAATTTTTCACGAGATCTTCATGAAATTGGTGAGAATGTTCACCTGATGATATCTAGGTCAAGTTTTAAAAGTGAGTCACGTGCCATTCAAAAACTAGGTCATTAGGTCAAATAATAGAAAAACCTTGTGACCTCTCTAGAGGCCATATTTTTCAATGGATCTTCATGAAAATTGGTCAGAATTTTTTATCTTGATGATATCTAGGTCACATGTGCTCAAAAACTAGGTCACTATGTCAAATAATAGAAATAACGATGTCATACTCAGTTGAACACTGGGTCATGTGGAGATAGGTGAGCGATTCAGGACCATCATGGTCCTCTTGTCAGCTCACCTGTCACAAAGTGACAAGGTGAGCTTTTGTGATCGCGCGGTGTCCGTCGTCCGTCCGTGCATGCGTCCGTAAACTTTTGCTTGTGACCACTAGACAGGGTTTTTTCTAGCTAATTTGGGAACATAGCCTATACCCCCAAAATTGGGAATTTTGACGCGTAAATGTTCCAAATTGGGAAATATTTAGTCCCATAGGATAGAGTAAGGATGTGTTTAAGCACTTTCTCATACACTTGTTTCACATTGTACAACCTCTTTAACATACTTCCATTACAAAATTGTCCATAATTTGGTCAATTTTTGTGCAATTTTGATGAAATTTTTTTCAGAATGTAGATTGGGAATTTTTGCACTCATTTTGGGAAAAACACATACTTTTTGGCATTGGGAATATAGCCGAATAACGGCTATAAAAACGGCCGAAAAAAAACCCTGCTAGAGGTCACATTTTTCATGGGATCTTTATGAAAGTTGGTCAGAATGTTCATCTTGATGATATCTAGGTCAGGTTCGAAACTGGGTCACGTGCCTTCAAAAACTAGGTCAGTAGGTCTAAAAATAGAAAAACCTTGTGACCTCTCCAGAGGCCAAATATTTCACAAGATCTTCATGAAATTTGGTCAGAATGTTCATCTTGATGATATCTAGGTCAAGTTCGAAACTGGGTCACGTGCCGTCAAAAACTAGGTCAGTAGGTCAAATAATAGAAAAACCTCGTGACCTCTCTAAAGGCCATATTTTCATGGGATCTGTATGAAATTTGGTCTGAATGTTAATCTTGATGATATCTAGGTCAAGATCGAAAGTGGGTCACGTGCGGTCAAAAAGCTAGATCAGTAGGTCTAAAAATAGAAAAACATTGTGACCTCTCTAGAGGCCATATATTTCATGAGATCTTCATGAAAATTGGTCAGAATGTTCAGCTTGATGATATCTAGTTCAAGTTCCAAAGTGGGTCACATGCCATCAAAAACTAGGTCAGTAGGTCAAATAATAGAAAAAAATTGTGACCTCTCTAGAGGCCATATTTTTCATGGGATCTGTATGAAAGTTGGTCTGAATGTTCATCTTGATGATATCTAGGTCAGGATCGAAAGTGGGTCACATGCCTTCAAAAACTAAGTCAGTAGGTCAAATAATAGAAAAAACTTGTGACCTCTCTAAAGGCCATATTTTCATGGGATCTGTATGAAATTTGGTCTGAATGTTAATCTTGATGATATCTAGGTCAAGATCGAAAGTGGGTCACGTGCGGTCAAAAAGCTAGGTCAGTAGGTCTAAAAATAGAAAAACATTGTGACCTCTCTAGAGGCCATATATTTCATGAGATCTTCATGAAAATTGGTCAGAATGCTCAGCTTGATGATATCTAGTTCAAGTTCGAAAGTGGGTCACATGCCGTCAAAAACTAGGTCAGTAGGTCAAATAATAGAAAAACCTTGTGACCTCTCTAGAGGCAATATTTTTCATGGGATCTGTATGAAAGTTGGTCTGAATGTTCATCTTGATGATATCTAGGTCAGGATCGAAAATGGGTCACATGCCTTCAAAAACTAAGTCAGTAGGTCAAATAATAGAAAAACCTTGTGACCTCTCTAAAGGCCATATTTTTCATGGGATCTGTATGAAAATTGGTCTGAATGTTCATCTTGATGATACCTAGGTCAAGTTCGAAACAGGATCATGTGCGGTCAAAAACTAGGTCAGTAGGTCTAAAAATAGAAAAACCTTGTGACCTCTCTAGAGGCCATACTTGTGAATGGATCTCCATAAAAATTGGTCAGAGTGTTCACCTTGATGATATCTAGGTTAAATTTGAAACTGGGTCACATGCCTTTTAAAACTAGGTCAGTAGGTCAAATAATGAAAAAAACCTTGTGACCTCTCTAGAGGCCATACTTTTCATGGGATCTGTATGAAAATTGGTCTGAATGTTCATCTTGATGATATCTAGGTCATCTTTGAAACTGGGTCAACTGCGGTCAAAAACTAGGTCAGTAGGTCTAAAAATAGAAAAACCTTGTGACCTCTCTAGAGGCCATACATTTCATGAGATCTTCATGAAAATTGGTTAGAATGTTCTGCTTGATGATATCTAGGTCAAGTTCGAAACTGGGTCAACTGCGGTCTAAAACTAGGTCAGTAGGTCTAAAATTATTAAAATATTTTGACCTCTCTAGAGGCCATATTTTTCAATGGATCTTCATAAAAATTGATCTGAATGTTGACCTTGATGATATCTAGGTCAGTTGCGAAACTGGGTCACGTGCGTTCAAAAACTAGACCAGTAGGTATAAAAATAGAAAAACCTTGTGACCTCTCTAGAGGCCATATTTTTCATGAGATCTTCATGAAAATTAGTGGGAATGTTCACTTTGATGATATCTAGGTAAAATTCAAAACATGGTCACGTACCTTCGAAAACTAGGTCAATAGGTCAAATAATAGAAAAACCTTGTGACCTCTCTAGAGACCATATTTTTCAATGGATCTTCATGAAAATTGGTCAGAATTTTTATCTTGATAATATCTAGGTCAAGTTCAAAACTGGGTCACATGAGCTCATAAACTAGGTCAATATGTCAAATAATAGAAAAAACGACGTCATACTCAAAACTGTGTCATGTGGGAAGAGGTGAGCGATTCAGGACCATCATGGTCCTCTTGTTTAGATTGTACTAGAAAAATCTTCTTAAATTGAAGAAAATGTGTTACTTTGGAGCTTCTGACTTTGCTTGGAATCAAGAAAAAATATTTACTAGGTTGTCCATTTGTTTGAAAATGCACAATACCTGTGACGCTGTTAAGAATTACAATATGTAGTTGGTTAATGTTTGGTTTTGTATTTCAGCTTGTTATGGAATAATTCAGGTACCAACTGGACCTTGGTTTTGTAGAAAATGTGAATCCCAGGAGAGAGCTGCACGTGTTGTGAGTTATCAGTCATAGTTTAAAAAGTCTTATGTTAATTTTTTATGCCCCCGAAGGGAGGCATATTAGTTTTCAACTGTCCGTCCGTTTGTTCATTCGTTCGTCACAACGTTAACTTTTTGCATGAAGGCACTTTACTCGCGAACCACTGCACCAAGGACCTTCAAACTTCACATGCTGATAGTACTTATTGAGTACACCACCCCTACTGACATTGGGGTCACCAGGTCAAAGGTCAAGGTCACAGGGGCCAACGTTAACTTTTTGCATGAAGGCACTTTACTCGTGAACCACTGCACCCAGGACCTTCAAACTTCACATGCTGATAGTACTTATTGAGTTTATCACCCTTACTGACTTTGGGGTCACCAGATCAAAGGTCATGGTCACAGGGGCCAGTGTTAACTTTTTGCATGAAGGCACTTTACACGGCCCCTATTGACTTTGGGCTCACCAGGTCAAAGGTCAAGGTCACCAGATCAAAGGTCAAGGTGCTGCAGGGGCATTTGTCACCATTAGTGACAACTCTTGTTTTGACAATTGGTTCCTAAAAGACAGTCTTGAAAGATGTTTAGGTCAAAGGTATACCTTGATATCCAAAAAAGCTACAAAATTATTGAAAAACACAAAACCATGTATTAGAAAAAGTGGGAATTAATCCAATGCTAATTAAATGTTTTAAATGATAACAACATAGTAAAAAATGAATAATCTGATGTCTCTTTATTATATTTCTGTTTTGAAATAAACTGACATACTATGGGATGGCATGTGCGTCAGTCTGTCTGTTCCACAGGATTCTTGCACACAGCATAATTTATAACTATTAAAGGTATTGACTTTAAACTTGGCATATAGGCTGACGTGCAGAGAGCTTGAACCTTATTCAAATCTGCCCATCATACAGGGCACTCGTTTGGCCGTTTTTGGGGCCGAATATGGGCCCCATTCCCCTCATAAAATAATATGTTTTTTCCCCTTTCACAGAAGAAAATTCCCCTGATAACAGGTTGTTTGATACAACTAAATATGAACTCTCTTTCAAGTTAATATTTAGTTACTCTAAGGAAGGTTACTGCTGCAATATAGTTACATTAGTTAGAAATGATTGAAAACAGTATTGATAAGTGTGAAAAGTAGTAACATATATATGGCTAAAATCTTCCTCTTTTTGTCTTAAAACGTCGAAAAATTCCCCTTCCTGAGGGTATGGGTACCTGTCCCAAAATGTTGTCTAGTGCCCTGTCATATTTCATGTCCAGAGCATAACTTAAATTCTTTTGACTTTAAATTTTGCTTCTGTCCTCCTCTGATATAACCTTTCGGGCATATATTGCCCCACTTGGCAAAGCTCTTGTTTTGACTGTATTCTTAGTATTGTGAATTATTGTTTTAGAGAAGTGTATTTATGTCCACGGTGTCAAAGATTTAGGAGGCATGTAGTGCTTGAACTGTCCATCCATCTGTCAGTCAGTCCATCTGTCACACTTCTTGTGCAATCAACTTGTAAAGTTTTCATTTAATTGAAACTTTGAGTTTGTGTTTATCATCAACATGAAATAGACATGAACATAAACTCAGTACTTCTTTGTCTGATTATTGCTTTCTGGAGTTAAAGCTTTTGGACTTTGAAATATTACACTACATTAGAAGAACTTTGTGTACTTAACTCCCCCTAAAGTTTCCGTCCGATTAAAGTGAAATATAATCAGCATGGAGTGGACATGTATACATTTTCAGGTCTTGCATAAATGTACTTTTTATGCCCCCAGCATCTACTGATGCGGGAGGCATATAGTGATTGTCCTGTCCGTCCGTCTGTATGAGGTTAACCAAACGGGACTGTTTCGTCTAGCATCAATACCCCTTACTAGAATGACTTGATACTAATGCAGATGTAAGCTGTGACCATTCCTCATCTTCAGACATCACCTGACCTCAGTTTGACCTTGACCTCATTTTGGACTTAGGTTGCTTTATATGTGCCATCTCTTGGTTAACCAAATGGGACCATTTCGTCTACCATCAATACCCCTTACAAGAATGAATTGATACTAATACAGATGTAAACTGTGACCATTCCTCATCTTCAAACATCACCTGACCTCAGTTTGACCTTGACCTTGTTTTGGACTTAGGTGCAAAATCTATCGACAAGGATGCCACTGGGGGCATCAAGTGTTTATTGAACGCAGCTCCTTGTTTTTTCTGGAGCAACAGTCCAGTTGTGAATTTTATTTATGATTAAATAATTTCAGGAAGCAAGTGTGTACATGTTGACATTATTTTTCTTGTTTGTTGCAGAGATGTGAGTTGTGTCCCTTGAAGGATGGTGCCTTGAAGAGAACTGATAGTGGAGGTATAGTATTACAAAAAATAGAAAACACAATTATAAAATAAGTAATTAATGATTTTACTCATTTTAGTCATGAAATTGTTTATGCTTGTTGCATCTGTATTTCTGAATACCATGATTGGATGCAGACAAATATGTATAATAGAATATGAAACTTTTTAAACAGAACATGATGGTGTTATGTAAAGTTTGAAAACTGGCTTTTTATGGAATGTCCATGTTTCTTGTAACTTTTTCTGCCAAAGCATTATTGTGAAATCATTAAATATCAAGGGCACACCATTTCGTGATTTTGAGAAAAGTGGCTTTTTTTTGCGGGGATATGAATTTGTGGATTTCTGCTTTTCAAGATAAAATGTAGACATAGTACTAGAGATCAATCAGTGACACAAATAATAATCCTCTGCCAGGATTTTTCATCCTTATATAACAGAGGCCTATTTTAGGCCACTTCCCAATCAAAAAATATATTTTTATGCCCCCGAAGGGAGGCATATTAGTTTTCACTGTCCGTCTGTTCATTCGTTCGTTCGTCACGTTAACTTTTTGCATGAAGGCACTTTACTCGTGAACCACTGCACCCAGGACCTTCCAACTTCACATGCTGATAGTACTTATTGAGTAGACGACCCCTACTGACTTTGGGGTCACCAGGTCAAAGGTCAATGTCACCAGGTCAAAGGTCAAGGCGCTGCGGGGGCATTTGTCACCATTAGTGACAGCTCTTGTTTCCCAACTGTGGCAGTAATATTTCCCAAAATGCAAGGTAAGATTTTCCGAAATCATGACAACAGATGGTTAAGATTTTGTTTACATTTTAGTATTACCATAGGAAGCATCTGGTATAGATTTTTACAGGTACTCTGAGAACATGACTCTCAAACTGTCAGTATCTCGGTGAGCTATATACTTGCGAACAACATTTCATAATTACGGGCACATCAAAGGACAAGTTAATTTGCGTGTTTGTTTAACAATTTATGATCGACTGAATTGATTAGTAATAATTTTAATTAGCTTGGAATACAGAAATAACAAACTGCAGGGATCATCCTAGGTCAAAAATTTAGGGAGAAGTGACTTCTGAGAGTTCTCCCTCCACAGAATTTAGGGAGAAATCCAGGAATTTAAGGAGAAGATTCGGCATGGTATTCAGTTTCCCCGCCTATATATCCACTTTCTGTGGGTCTTGCTATAACTTATAAACAGTAATTATTTAAGGAAATTGAATTGTTGCATTATTATTATCATGAATTTCTAAATAAAGAACAAACTGAGCCATGAAAAAGACGCCTTTAAATTTTTATACGAAATTTACACGTCCAAAACTTGTAAATTTATCAGGTGCACGATCGAAACGCCGTGGAAATTTTCATAGATGTTTCGATTTTCGTGCTTTAATAATGCCTAATCTTGCATCAACTTGTTCAGATTTATACATTTAATTGATTTATTTATTAATATTTTCGAAAATAATACCAAACTTGTAGATATTGGTGATCTTTTTACAATATTTTGTATGGCAGTTCAGACGTCCGCGGAATCGTTTTTTATCCAAAATGCCTGGGCAATTCATTTACAGTATTTGAAATAATTTTTGAAGTAATTTTTGATAAAATCAAGAAATAATATACAATTAATGCATAAGATCATGCACTTGTTAAGTTTATCAGCTTTTTACATGCCGATTGAAAATTTTCAAAATTGCGGCGGCTTACAATATTATTGATTAACTACAGTGCAGGCTGTCTAGCGTCCCTAAAATTCCTACTTTTCTTATTTTTTTTCTATTTGGCTAAAATTCCTTTTTTTTTTTTTAAAAATCAAAGGAAATTCCTAAAAAGGCCCCATTTTTTCACAAAGATTCCTAATTTTTTAACTTTTTTGCAATGATCAAAAAGAGAAAATGTTTTAAATGTTGTTTAAAAGTTCTTCTAATTCAGAAAAAAAAAACAGTTTAGCACAGTTCAAAGCAGTTTACCAGTGGATCCAATAGCTGAAAACAGTGGAAAGCTGGTAGACGTCTTTTCTGTAAATAAAGCACTATTTGTGAGTTACTTTTATGTCAATCACATAAAGGTAAGCACATTACATGGTCTTTAAAGTCCATATTTTAATTTGAAAATTCCTAAATTTAGCCCTAAAATTTCCTTAAAATTGTACCAAATTCCTAATTTTAGCCCTATTTTTTTGTACAAATTGCCATAAAATTAGCCCTAATTTTTTGTCAGGGTATGCTAGACAGCCTGTACAGTGGGATATTAATGCTACGATTGATAAGTTTGACAGGCAAGTAGATTGTGTTGACCATGGATTTATCGGTAATTTAATCTAGCATATGCATCAAATTTTACAACTTTAAGTAAACAGATTACAACACTTTGAAAAACTCGGCGATTCGGATTTCGCCTTGAGGCGATAATTAGGTGAAGTTGCCGACTTTACTGTGACGATATCACTCTAATTGCCCTGTAGGATGATCCCTGAACTGTTTTAATTGTATTTTATATGAACAGCCTCTGACAGAAAATGCGGTTTGGTGTATTTTCGTGCGTGCAACCGTCCGATTTCGTCTGGAAATCCCATGTTCCTATCTCAAAGGTCAAGGTCACAGATGGAGGTCAAAGGTCAAATTGAAGAATGAGTTTGTCAGTAGCATTTCTTTTTCATGCATGATTGGATTTTGATGTAACTTGGCATGATTGTTCACCATTATGAGATGTCGTGCGCAATAACCAGGTCCCTAGGTCTAAGGTCAAGGTCACACTTAGAGGTCATCGTCAGATACACATGATACAAGAATGACTTTGTCCGGAGCATTTCTTTTTTATGCATAGAGGGATTTTGATGTAACTTGGCACAACTGTTTACCATCATGAGAAGGAGTGTCATGCGCAAGAACCTAGAATTACTTCCCTTTGTTGTTGCTATAAATAGCTTATATTGTAACTTCTTTATTACTGGTCATATGGAAAAATAAAGACCTTTTTTCTGTAGTATAACATGCTTGTTTGTTACATCCAATTTTGTGGTGTATTATGACCTATCTCTACTGGTAAGGATTTTTGTGTGAACTTAGATTTTTTTTGCACACCCAGTCTTTGATAGCTGATGGGCTTGACATGTTGCCCGTGGGCATCTTGTTTATTCTACTGGCCCATTATCTATCGCTGTTGGATATGTATGACAATTGACTGACATCGTGAACAAATGGCTGCTTAAATGATTAATTACATCTTAAAAGTTTAAAAAGAAAACACGCAATTAAAAGCAACTTTATCGTACGGCACTGACCTGCTTTTAAGACCCAGCCGAAAGCACTCTTCAGTAGGAGGTGCAAATAATGTAACAAAAATGACAAAAATTGTCTGATTTTTGGTGATATTTACGTGCTATCAAACTAAGAAAAATGTACAAAGCTCTACTTTTGTGTATAATATGCACCCCTTTGAGAAAATGACAAAAATTGTAAAAAACTGTGTAACATATTCAAGTTTTTATGGTAATTTTATGATCTCAAGAGTCCCAGTTATGCCGTACAAATCTGTATGTATTATTTCAAACATTTCTTGATGAGGTAGTTTGATTGAGAAAGAAGTGCATATATTTTTATCATGCTCCCGGTTTCTGTGGTCTATGTGACGATAATAGGATAGATGTTAATGAATATTTAATTTGTCAGCTGATCTACTTTACAACTAAAATGCCTTGAGTTGATTCTTGTTGCAATGATATCATTATTACAATCAGGTTGGTGTCATGTGGTGTGTGCGTTATTTATTCCTGAGGCCTGGTTTGCCAATGTACAGACAATGGAACCTATTATGCTGAAAAATGTTCCACCTGATAGATTTAATAGGGTAAGCTTAGCTTAATAATTCAAAGAATAGAACTGTTGTACTTGCCCTTTTGTCTGCGCCTGTATCATTCTAGTGGCAATGCTTTTGAATAGCTGAGCTTTGTTGTTTTCTAAAAGTTCTTGTTGAAAATTTATAACCATGTTTGTAATAATCAGTATGATAATAAAAATATGACCATAAAAGATGGTGCAGTATGTGGGGTCATCCGTGTCCTATGGGCACAGTTCTAGTTCTCATTAAGTACTTGATAGGTTTTCATCAAACTTTGTAGCATCATTTTAGGGTCCTTTCCAAATGTTATTGTTTTTTGGGGCCGCTAGAGCTAAAACTAGAAATACCTTTAAACAATGTCTAATCATGAATGGCTTGATGGATCTTCACCAACCTTGGTCTGTAGAATCATACTGCCTGTGGAACTTTCAACACCTGGAGCATATATTATGGTCCTCTTCCAAAGTTGCACACTGTCTTAAAGATCATGTTAGAAATCAGGATATGCCCATATGCCTTTGAAAGTCAAAAATCACCAGGGCAAGTCAAGAGGCCCTTAGGGCAATTTCAGATTTCAGGTTTAGTCATTTTCTCTTAAACGTTGAATTCTGCACTAGTGAAAATCCATGTCTGTGAGGTCTGATGCCAGTTACAGTATATAATTGTGTAACTTCAAAAAAAGTTATTTCTATAATATTTACATCTTGTATCTGGGTAAGCTAAACTTAACATCAGTTAGAATTGCTTTTTTGAGCCTGAAAAGAACACTATGTTTTGATGTTGTATCACAGAACTGTTATAAAATGTTTAATGTAACTGTTTGCAGATGTGTTATATCTGTGAGGAGCAAGGAAAGGAGGTATCGAAGGCCTCCACAGGGGCCTGTATGCAGTGCAATAGAAATGGATGTAAACTCAACTTTCATGTAACATGGTAAGACTGTGTGAAGGCCATCTTAGCTATGTTGTTGCTATAACCTAATTCATCCATAGCTAGATTATACTAAGTATCTGGAGAGCTATCCTACTTTGCGCGTTGTCTGTCAGTTCTGCAGGTTACTCTTTATGCATTTTCGCTATACTATAGTATTTCAGAAGGTTTCTCATTATCATCCACATCAAATGAGAGAAGGGCCATAACTCTCATATGAACATTTCATGAATTATTCTCCCATTGTACTTAAAATTTCAGGTTAAAGTTTTTATACACTTTCATTCCATCTCTGTTTTACTAAATGGTTAAAATTTTGCATGCAAGTACGTATACATATCACTTTAAGGCATGTAGCTTTGAAACTTACTTTTTCTTTTTCTAGGTCAATTACGAACCTCATTGGGTCAAGTTTCATTTCTCTGACTTTTATTTTGGCCAAATCATTCCCCTTTTGACTTAGAAAATCCTGGTTAAAGTTTTGCATGTAGTCTCCAACCTAATGCAGATATTGATTTGAAACACACATGTGTTTTCGGGGTTATAAAACTAGGTTCTGTTATTATTATTATGGGAACGCCCCGGGCGGGCGGGCGGCGTCCACAGACTGTCTGGAGCATATCTTCTTCATGCATGGAGGGATTTTGATGAAACTTGGCACAATTGTTCACCATCATGAGACGGAGTGTCATTCGCAAGAACAAGGTCTAAGGTCAAGGTCACACTTAGAGGTCAAAGGTCAAATTCAAGAATGACTGTCCGGAGCATATCTTCTTCATGCACAGAGGGTTTTTGATGAAACTTGGCACAGTTGTTCACAATCATGAGACGGAGTGTCATGCGCAAGAACCAGGTCCCTAGGTCTAAGGTCAAGGTCACACTTAGAGGTCAAAGGATACAAAAATGAAAACTTTGTCTGGAGCATTTCTTCTTCATGCATGGAGGGATTTTGATATAACTTGGCAAAAATGTTCACCACCACAAGACGGAGTGTCATGCGCAAGAACCAGGTCCCTAGGTCTAAGGTCAAGGTCACACTTAGAGGCCAAAGGTCAGATACAAGAATGACTTTGTCCGGAGCATTTCTTCTTCATGCGTGGAGGGATTTTGATGTAACTTGGCACAATTGTACACCATCATGAGACGGAGTGTCATGCACAGGCCACTTCTTTTGAATTACTTCCTTTTGTTGTTACTATAAATAGCTTATATTGTAACTTTTTCATTACTAGTCATAGGGCGAAATTGAGACCACTTTTCTGTAGTACAACATGCATGTTACATCCAAATTTGAGATGTATTTTGACCCGGTAAGGATGTCTACCACGGTATATACCCATATTGGATCCCTCTCTGTAGAAAATGAGAAAACGGATCCCTCTCTGTTCGCGCACAGGACACTCTCTGTGCTGAACAATGAACTCCAACGTCAGTCAGCTCGGAAAATCAAATTTTTCGTCCTAAACACATTTTTGTGCATGAAAACATATTTCCCACGGAATGGCATAGCTATATACCATTGCTTGTCTATTGTTACATTTGTTTTATCAGCTGACACAAGTCCAAACGAAGATGAAATGTAGCCGGAGGTACTGGCTTGGATGAACATTGTGCGATGTTTATGAAACTTATATATGACTTTCCTTGAATAAAGCAAATATCTAGTACCTTAGATGTGAAGCTGTTGATCCTATCTTATTTGTAAATACTCAATATGTGGATATTTTCATCATATTTCCTTAAAAACGCTCTACTTTCAATTTCGTTAAAGCACCGGATCCCTCTCAGTCGGCACAGTTTTGCCTCACAGGATCCCTCTTGACTCTACACATGGCATGGGAACCCTCTCGAACACAATTATTTTTCTATCGGCACAGGTGCCCTTTCAATTTAACTTCAATGTTAGAGTTATGAAATGGTGTTTGTATTTAAAAGCAAAACAATAATTATAGGTTATTAGCTATATGCACAAGTTTTGCAGCTGAAATAGATAGTACGACTTTAGGAGCACAATGTTCTTTCGCTAAAGAACGATCAAGTGCATATTTACCAATGCAAAGATGATAACCTTTTTATTGCATACACAAACGATGTAATGTAACTGCACTATATTCTATTTTCAATAGTCTGAATAAGATTGACAATACTGAACTGAATAAAAAAAGTTAATGCCACGACACACATTCAGTTACGCCACGCATCCAATATGAAAGTCAGGCGTCAGTGTATGTAGCGATACATACATCAATGTATGACCTACTATAGCATCTAAAGCTATCAAACTGTATCCAGGATATATACACTCATTTACATGTGTAATATATTCATGTTAGGTGCTCGAACTAGGTCGAAAACCTTCCAGACATGGTCAAAATAGTGAAATATTCTAAGTTTGAATACTTCCCGGTTACCTTCTATGACCTCTCCTCAAAATCAAGGTCTGTCAAGGTACCCAATCTTGGTTAGACTCATAATTACACTTTCATTTAGGTATGTCTATATTTCATTGAGATATGGGTTCAAACTAGGTCGGAAACTTTCCAGACTTAGGCATGGTTTAAGCACCAGAGGTCTTCCTCCAACATAAAAGCTGAGAAGGCGCTTGTGTCGGTGCGACATTACACCCAACAAAATCAATAAATAAAGAAACATTGTTTAAATAGAGATATTTTCTATGAGCAAACGCTGTCATATGACCCTGTAGGGCTACCTAATGACTACACCAGGTACCTAATCTTGGCCAGGACTTACACATCAACGTAAACAATTGTAGTTAGTAACTCGAAATTTCAAGATAAGTTACTTGAAATTTCGAGATAGTAACTCGAAATTTCAACTTAGTACATGTAACTCGAAATCTCAACATAGTAACTCGAAATTTTGACTTAATAACTCGAAATTTCAAAATAAGTAACTCGAAATTTCGAGTTAATAAATGACATACACCTGGCACTAATGCTTCGCAGTAGGTATCAGTAAATTTGATAATAAAATTTAAATATGAATGTTATGTGAAATTGCTGATTTATTTTCAATTTAAAAGCATATTAAGGGAAGTAAAAACACCCAGATCTGTACCCTATGTTGTTTTCAATAAGAATACCATCTCAAAATTCTAACACTGAAGTTGAGGGTGCCGGTGTCGATAGAAAATTTTGTCGAAGAGGGTTCCCGTGCCGGGTGGAGAGAGTCAAGAGGGATCCTGTGAGGCAAAATTGCACCGACTGAGAGGGATCCCGTGCATCAATGAAATCGAAAGTAGAGCGTTTTTAAGGAAACATGATGAAAATATCCACTTGAAGTGTGTTTACAAGTAAGATGGGATCAACGACTTCACATCTAAGGTACCAGATATTTGCTATATTTAAGAAAGTCGTATTTAAGTTTCATAAACATCGCACGATGTTCATCCAAGCCAGTACCCTCCGTCTACATAACATCTTAGTTTGGACTTGTGTGAACTGATAAAACAAATGTAATGATAAAAAAGCAATGGTATATAGCTACGTCATTCCGTGGGCCATATGTTTTTATACAAAAAAAACTGTGTTTAGGACAAAAAATTTGATTTTCCGAGCTGACTGACATTGGAGTTTATTGTTTAGCACAGAGAGTGTCTGGTAAGGATTTTTGTGTGGACTTACAAATTGTTTTTTTTGGATTTTTTTTTTCTTTTTTTTTTTTTTAAATTAACTTCCCTTAGTTGTTACTATAAATAACTTATGTTGTAACTTTTTTATAATTGACCATAGGGAAAAACCAAGACCACTTTTCTGTGGTACAACATACTGTGAAATCATTAATATTCGTGGGGGACTAATTTTCGTGGATTTCGTGGTTGAGTCAATCCACGAAATGCAATCCCAACGAACAAGTAAATTTTCCATTCATTTTATGTTCAAAAGTTGAAATCCATGAATTCATATCCCCACGAAATAGCCGTTTTGACCGAAACCACGACATTTCATGCCCACGAAATTAAATGATTTCACAGTAGATGTTACTTTCAAATTTTAGGTGTATTTTAAGGTTTCTCTACCTGGCAAGGAGTTTTTTTGTGGACTTAGAAAAACAAAAGAATTACAATAATTACTAAACAACCACAAAATTAAAATTCCATTTGCAAATACAGGTGCTAGTGTAAAGAAATTTGCTGTGACGGGCGTATATTGTGACATTCTGGCACTCTTGTTATTATTATTATTAGTAGTAGTATTATTATTATAATAAGCAGTTGTTTGAACATATTTCCCTTTGTGATAGATATACTCTTCACATGGAGATAAAAAAAAAAATTAATAGAATAAAATGTAAACTCTTTGTTTTCGGTTATTACAAATGCTGAAAAAATGTACTGGAAAAAAAAAAAAAAAAATCAATGACAAATCATATGGACTGATTTATTAGCTCATCTGATTTTTTGAAAAAAAATGATGAGTTATTGCAGTGTACGAAATTCAGATTTGAATCCAATAGCCCGTTCGGGCTACCAGGTTAAAAAATTTCCAAGCCCGGCACCAATTTCACTAGCCCGAACTTTAACACCTTAAAATACATAATTTTTGCACCATATAACATTTTGTTTTACAGACATCTCTTTATGCATGTTTGAGGTAATAAAAAAGACATACAGCCAGTACATGTTTGCCATGTTTTTGAAAAATTTTAATTCGAAATACTCCAGTCCAGATCAGCATCGTCAGAGTCCAAAAGCATCGGACATGACACTCCTTGCCAAAACAAAATCTAAACTGTTATGCCCGATTTTTTAGGACCCGCACTCGCCAATTACTGCAACTCGGACTGTTGACAATTTTAAAGATGTAATACCGAGTGCTGAATACACATTACACACACGCTGATAGCATAATTTAAGCTCCACCTACTGCAGGTACTTGTGAGATTTTCGCGAGAAGTGTGAAAGCTAATCAAATTATCCGTTACGCTAGAGATGATTGTATTCAGCCAATTAGCGCTGCGGTTACGTCTTTGACACTGTGTTTGATTGTCAACCGCAAGAGTGCAAAAACCAATAATTCCATAAGCGTTTCTCAGTCCGGAAAATCACGATGCAGTACTCGTTTAATTAGCATGTTTTTTTTTAAACAAATGAGAAAAATTCGGTAGCCCAGTCGGGCTTGTACCTGTGGAAAATCGGTAGCCCGAGCTGAAATTTGGTAGCCACGGGCTGTCGGACTACCGTGAATTTCGAACACTGTTATTGTCATCACTTGAGCGGTTGTCGGCGTCGGCGTCGGTGTCGGCGTCTGCGTCGGCATTGCCTGTTTAAGTTTTATGTTTAGGTCAGCTTTTCTCCTAAACTATCAAAGCTATTGCTTTGAAACTTGGAAGACTTGTTCACCAGCATAAACTGACCCTGTATAGGAAGAAACGTAACTCCATCTTGCTTTTTGCAAGATTTATGGCCCCTTTTGTACTTAGAAAATATCAGATTTCTTGGTTAAGTTTTATGTTTAGGTCAACTTTTCTCCTAAACTATCAAAGCTATTGCTTTGAAACTTGGAATACTTGTTCACCATCATAAGCAGACCCTGTACATCAAGAAACATAACTCCATCTTGCTTTTTGCAAGAATTATTGCCCCTTTTGGACTTAGAAAATCAGTTTTCTTGGTTAAGTTTTATGTTTAGGTTAGCTTTTATCCTAAACTATCAAAGCTATTGCTTTAAAACTTGCAACACTTGTTCACCATCATAAGCTGACCCTGTACAGCAAGAAACATAACTCCATCCTGCTTTTTGCAAGATTTATGGCCCCTTTTGGACTTAGAAAATATCAGATTTCTTGGTTAAGTTTTATGTTTAGGTCAACTTTTTCTCTTAAACTATCAAAGCTATTGCTTTGAAACTTGCAACACTTGTTCACCATCATAAGCTGACCCTGTACAGCAAGCAACATAACTCCATCCTGCTTTTTGCAATAATTATTGCCCCTTTTGGACTTAGAAAATCATTTTCTTGCTCGAGTATTATGTTTAAGGCAACTTTTCTCATAAACTATCAAAGCTATTGCTTTAAAACTTGCAACAGTTTTTCACAATCATAAGTGGACACTGTACATCAAGAAACATAACTCTATCCTGCTTTTTGCAAGAATGATGGCCCTTTTTAGACTTAGAAAATCATGGGTAGGACAATATTTCTATTATACAAAAAAAATCAGATGAGCGTCAGCACCCGCAAGGCGGTGCTCTTGTTGATGAATATAAGTTTGTAAATATAACTTTATTTTGATGAAACAGCAATTAACACATAAACAGTGGCTCAAATAACAGTTTTGCCAGTCTTGTTTGCTCTACATCAGATGTTCGTTATGCAGTTCATTTGTAGTGAACTACCATATACACACCTTGGTTAAAGTTTTGCATGCAAGTACATACAGCTGTCATTTAAAGGCATACAGCTTTGAAACTTATTTTTTTCTTTTTCTAGGTCAATTACCAACCTTACTGGGAAAAGTTCCATAACACTGACATGTATTTTGAGCAAATTATCCCCCCTTTTGGACTTAGAAAATCTTGGTTCAAGTTATACATGCAAGTTACTATCTCCAAAACTAATGCAGATATTGAATTGAAACTTCACATGTGTCTTTGGGGTTATAAAACTATATAATAGCATCAATTCCTATAACTATGACCTGCATTTTGGCCAAACTATGCCCCCTTTGGACTAAGAAAATCCTGGTTAAAGTTTTGCATGCAAGTACATACAGCTATTACTTAAATGCATATAGATTTGAAACTTATTTTTTCTTTTTCTAGATCAATAACCAACCTCACTGGATCAAGCCCCATAACTCTGACATGTATTTTGGGCAAATTATGCCCCCTTTTGGACTTAGAAAATCCTGGTTAAAGTTTACATGCAAGTTACTATCTCCAAAACTAATGCAGATATTGAATTGAAACTTCACTTGTGTCTTCGGGGTTATAAATCTAGCTAATACCATCAAGTCCCATAACTCTGACCTGCATTTTGGCCAAATTATGCCCCCTTTCGGACTTAGAAAATCCAGGTTAAAGTTTTGCATGCAAGTACATACAGCTATTACTTAAAGGCATGTAGGTTTGAAACTTACTTTTTTATTTTTCTAGATCAGTTACCAACCTAACTGGGTCAACTCCCATAACTCTGACATGTATTTTGGGCAAATTATGCCCCCTTTTAAACTTAGAAAGTTCTGGTTAAAGTTTCGTGTGCAAGTTACTATCTGCAGAACAAATGCAGATATTAAATTGAAACTTCACTTGTGCCTTTGGGGTTATAAAACTAGTTGATTGCATCAAGTCCCAAAACTCTGACTTGCTTTTTGGTCAAATTATGTCCCCTTTTGAACATAAAACTTATGGTTAAAGTTTTGCAAAACTAATGCAGATACTGGATTGAAACAGTATAGACATTTAGGGTAACATTTTCCTGGTTCTGGGACATTAATTCGAATAGTCGAGCATTGGCTGTCTTACGGACAGCTCTTGATTACCTGCTGCTGACTTTTTACGACCAGATCAGATTTGTAAATATTGGCCTCGTATAAATTCACCACATAAAGTCAAGTAAACTGGTAGATCTTGTGATTTCGTAAATTTTAAAATCGTATAAAATAAAATCATGTGTTTTTACCCCAAATCTGTAAACTTTTACAGCAGTGAAAATAACCTGTTTTACGGTATGTTCGCTATGTGGATATAGCATACCTCAGATATATTAAATGCTTTTTTATGACCTCAATGAGTTTCTTCTAACCGAGGTATATATATATATAGTTTTCATCATGGATTTAAGATTTTTCATAGGCAATATAAATGAAATTAACCAGTATTTAATGCATTTTATGTTATAAAGAACTTTACAAAACTTAGCCAGATTTACATATCAGTTTACACCATTCAAATGCAACAGTATGCGGGGCCATGTACTTTTTCAAAAGCAGTGTCTTGTTTTAAAAAAAAGTGTTTAAAACATGGTCATGGAAGTAAGTGACACATCGCCACATTAAATTTTTATCATTATTAAAATCTATTTGCTTTAATATCTCACAGGCCGTCATGAGGTTAGACATTTGTAGTGTGCCTTTAGTTGAAATGATGAAGCGTCTATTATGCTTGGTGTGAAAACTGATTTATAAACATGACTTAAGGTATTAGACCCCTAATAGTAATGTTTAAAAATGGCATTTGCTTGGTATATTCTTACAGTTGACCGTGTTTTGCACTGTGTTGCAAATTTTTAGAAACTTTTACCGTGCCGTTTTTTATAAATTTTGTATAATTGATGGTATTTCCTCGAGCTCAAGTAGAGACAAATTTCAAACTGATGGTCTTTATCCAAAACGTTTGCAGAGAATTCATTATACCATTATTTTTTATAAAAGAAGCATCAAACTATTGGTAAACAATTATAAAACTTAAAGTAAAATTGTCAATATCATTTTTCTAGGGTGCCTCAAGTAAACGGATTTAATGAGACAGAATTGTAACTCCAACATTGAAAAATTAAGGTCGAATCCTGCGAGTCTGTTTTGAATTTTGCTCACTTCATTCAAAAATAACCTTGGGGCAGAAGTAAAACCTACCTACATTTCTTCCACAATATGTTATCTAAAGAATGAAGGCAAAATGGAGAACTTTTACCGCATGTAACTCAGTATTTTTAAAGATATCTAACACTACCCCTTCTGTTTCAGAGGTAAATTCACTTTGAACAGCAAGAAATCGCTTATTAAATGATTTTTTTTCTACTTTTGTACAATAAATCAATAATAAGTCTTGAAAGAAGTAAAAACTTACTAGAAGAAAAGGAAAATAAGGGGGGAAAAATTGGTCCCAGTGGGGCTTGAACCTACGCCCCCCTGAAAATTGCAGTCAAAGTAGGTTTATGGTAGGAATTGAATACTTTTCAATAAGGAGGTACTCTATTATGGGCCTAATACCTTAATAGCTCTGATAATATTATACATGCAAGTCATTCAAATCAACTATCTTAATATTTTCAGTGCCCAAGCCAATGGATTTTTGTGTGAAGAGTCAGGTAGCTATGGAGACAATGTGAAGTACTGTGGGTACTGTAGCCACCATTACAAAAAACTGGTAAGTCTATAGCAGCCATTAACCATTTAAGTCTTGTCTCAGAGAATTAGTGAAAGCACCCTGAAATTCTAAAAACTATTTGAAAAATGGCACTGTATACTGATCTGGACTACATTTGAGTGGACCACTGAGGCATATCGTTCAAATTACTACCTAGGTACCTATAAGAATGTCAAAGTTTTCAAAATCATTGTCGCAGTTAATTATGGTACCTAAGTAAATTGTCAACAATTTTGGTAACTTTTAGTTTGATAGAATTGCTATTGTCGTAATTATGCCCAGCGCTGTAAGATAGGTTGTAAGCGCCTGCAAAAGGTGTCTAATGCATAGCAGATAAGGGTCTTATATGACTACCTGTGTAATACAGGGTGTTCCCAAATGTGAGGGGCAGGGTGGAATGGAAAGCCAAGTGCTAGCGAGGTTTTTATCCATGCTTGCGCGGGGGATTGGAAAACACCTGCCATACTCAGGCAGTCGGGTTAGATTATATTTCTTGCGAACTGTAGATATTCCTTGCTCATACACTGTGACGTCATAATGCGACGTCAAATTAAGATGGCAGTATGCGCACATGTAGCTTTTTCTTAGAGAAATGATAAGGTGATCTCCTACTTGGATAACCTTGTCTTCCCTGCTAGGTAGGCAAGAATATGCCAGCTTCCATTAAATCAAGTATCCTGTGGCCTTAGTTTTCTTATTTCTGTCATCATTTGCAAGAAACAGCAAAAAGTACTGGAAAAGTAATCAGTTTCTGTCATTTGTACCTAAAATGATGTCCCTGGTGCGAAACCAAGGTGTGGGGAACCACCATAAATTAGCCCAAAGTATGCAAATTGTATACCAAGTTTTAAGTAAACACATTTTAAGAAAAAAGCTAGGGCAGATTGTTCATGGGAAAGCACACTGAAATTAGAAAAGGAACTATTTTAAGAAAAGACATGCTATAGGGCAACTGGTTTTTGGTGTTCTCTAATAATTAGTGAAAGCACACTGAAATTAGAAAAGGAACTATTTTAAGAAAAGACATGCTATAGGGCAACTTGTTTTTGGTGTTCTCTAATAATTTGTGAAAGCACACTGAAATTAGAAAAGGAACTATTTTAAGAAAAGACATGCTATAGGGCAACTGGTTTTTGGTGTTCTCTAATAATTAGTGAAAGCACACTGAAATTAGAAAAAGAACTATTTTAAGAAAAGACATGCTATAGGGCAACTTGTTTTTATGCCCCCTAAGGGAGGCATATAGTTTTTGAACCGTCTGTCTGTCTGTCTGTTGGTCTGTCAGTCTGTCCACATTTTTCGTGTCCGGTCCATATCTTTGTCATCGATGGATGGATTTTCAAACAACTTGGCATGAATGTATACCACAGTAAGATGAAGTGTCGCGCGCAAGACCCAGGTCCGTAGCTCAAAGGTCAAGGTCACACTTAGACATTAAAGGATAGTGCATTGATGGGCGTGTCCGGTCCATATCTTTGTCATCGATGGATGGATTTTCAAATAACTTGGCATGAAAGTGTACCACAGTAAGACGACATGTCGCGCGCAAGACCCAGGTCCTTAGCTCAAAGGTCAAGGTCACACTTAGACATTAAGTGATAGTGCATTGATGGGCGTGTCCGGTCCATATCTTTGTCATCGATGGATAGATTTTCAAATAAATTGGCATGAATGTGTACCACAGTAAGACGACGTGTCGCGCGCAAGAACCAGGTCCGTAGCTCAAAGGTCAAGGTCACACTTAGACATTAAGGGATAGTGCATTGATGGGCGTGTCCGGTCCATATCTTTGTCATTCATGCATGGATTTTAAAATAACTACGCATGAATGTGTGACACAGTAAGACAACGTGTCGCGCGCAAGACCCAGCTCCGTAGGTCAAAGATCCTAAACTCTAACATCGGCCATAACTATTCATTTAAAGTGCCATCGGGGGCATGTGTCATCCTATGGAGACAGCTCTTGTTTGTGTTCTCTGATAATTAGTGAAAGCACACTGAAATTAAAAAGGAAACTCTTTTAAGAAAACTTGTGCTTTATGGGAATTTGTTCTTGATGGTCTCTGATAATTATTGAAAGCATCCTGTAATTAAAAAGGAAAAGAAAACATGTTTTAAGGCAAGCCTCAGTCGAAAAGCACGTATCTGCAAAATGCCAATTTTTCAGGAGACACAAAAAACGAAAATTAAAAACAGCATATCTGCAAATAGAAGTACACAATTTGAAAAAAAATCAGCGTCATAAAGACGTATATGCAAAAACTATCTTAAAACCATTCCATTCTACCGTATGAGTATCATTTAAAAGAATTCCAAAAAGCTTCATTTATTGCATTTTATTTTAACAAACACTGAAAACTGTGTAATTTGTGCATAATAGCGTTTCCATTGCAAATACGTTTTTTTGCACGTCGATGAAATTTATCATATGTCCTTTCCTCATGTGACAATTTTTGGCTCGACTATTCGAAGAATGGTCTAGCTATTCTACTCACCCTGGCGTCTACAACTAGCTGATAGCATCAAGTCCCATAACTCTGACCTGCATTTTGGCCAAATTATGCCCCCTTTTGGACTTAGAAAATCTTGGTTAAAGTTTTGTGTGAAGTACATACAGCTATTACTTAAAGGCATATATGTTTGAAACTTATTTTTTATTTTTCTAGATCAAATACCAACATCACTGGGTCAAGTCCCATAACTCTGACATGTATTTTGGGCAAATTATGCCCCCTTTTAGACTTAGAAAATTCTGGTTAAACCTTTGCATTTAAGTTACTATCTGCAGAACAAATGCAGATATTAAATTGAAACTTCACTTATGCCTTTTGGGTTATAAAACTAGTTTATTGCATCAAGTCCCATAACTCTGACATGCATTTTGGTCAAATTATGTCCCCTTTTGAATATAAAAATTCTGGTTAAAGTTTTACATGCGAGTTTCTATCTCCAAAACTAATGCAGATATTGAATTGAAACTTCACATGTGCCTTAGGAGTTATAAAACTAGTTGATAGCAGCAAGTCCCATAACTGATATGCATTTTGGTCAAATTATTCCCCCTTTTGAACTTAAAACTCTTTTGATATTTAACCTTTTTATACGCCCGTTTGAAAAACGGGACGTATTATGGGAACGCCCCTGGCGGGCGGGCGGGCGGGCGGGTTGGCAGGCGGGCGGGCGGGCGGGCGGCGTCCACAGACCTTGTCCGGAGCATATCTTCTACATGCATGAAGGGATTTTGATGAAACTTGGCACAGTTGTTCACCATCATGAGACGGAGTGTCATGCGCAAGAACCAGGTCCCTAGGTCTAAGGTCAAGGTCACACTTAGAGGTCAAAGGTCAAATTCAAGAATGACTTTGTCCGGAGCATATCTTCTTCATCCATAGAGGGATTTTGATGAAAGTTGGCACAATTGTTCATCATCATGAGAAGGAGTGTCATGCGCAAGAACCAGGTCCCTAGGTCTAAGGTCAGGGTCACACTTGGAGGTCAAAGGATACAAGAATTAAAACTTTGTCCGGAGCATTTCTTCTTCATGCATAGAGGGATTTTGATATAACTTGGCACAAATGTTCACCACCATGAGGCGGAGTGTCATGCGCAAGAACCAGGTCTCTAGGTCTAAGGTCAAGGTCACACTTAGAGGTCAAAGGATACAAGAATGAAAACCTTGTCCGGAGCATTTCTTTTTCATGCATAGAGGGATTTTGATATAACTTGGCACAAATGTATACCACCACGAGACGTAGTGTCATGCGCAAGAACCAGGTCCCTAGGTCTAAGGTCAAGGTCACACTTAGAGGCCAAAGGTCAGATACAAGAATGACTTTGTCCGTAGCATTTCTTCTTCATGCATGGAGGGATTTTGATGTAACTTGACACAATTATACACCATCATGAGACGAAGTGTCATGCGCAGTTCCCTTCTTTAGAATTACTTCCCTTTGTTGTTACTATAAATAGCTTATATTGTAACTTTTTCATTACTAGTCGTAGGGAAAAATCGAGACCTTTTTTCTGTAGTACAACATGCATGCTACATCCAATTTTGAGGTGTATTTTGACCAGTCTCTACCTGGTAAAGATTTTTGTGAGGACTTACAATTTTTTTTTTTTTTTTTTTTTTTTTTTTTTTTTTTTTTTTAAGATTAACTTCCCTTAGTTGTATTCATAAATAACTTATATTGTAACTTTTTATAATTGACTGTAGGGAAAAACCAAGACCACTTTTCTGTGGTACAACATAGATGTTACTTTCCAATTTTAGGTGTATTTTAAGGTATCTCTACCTGGTAAGGAGTTTTTTTGTGGACTTAGAAAACAAAACACTTAGTTATTACTAAACAACCACAAAATTAAAATTCCATTTGCAAATACAGGTGCTAGAGTAAAGAAATTTGCTGTGACGGGCGTATATTGTGACATTCTTGCACTCTTGTTAGGTAATATTTTCCTGCCTCTGAGACAATATTTTGAATAGTCGAGCTTGGCTGTCTTACGGACAGCTCTTGTTACATTTAGGGTAATATTTTCCTGCTTCTGGGACAATAATTCGAATAGTGGAGCATTGGCTGTCTTATGGACAGCCCTTTTTACATTAATAGTTCATATTTTTGTTGGATTGCTTCTTTTTATAGTCAGTTTAATTGTTGTCTTACGGACAGCTCTTTTTGACCTTTGCGATTGGCCACTGTATCCGGTATCTTCACAAAAGATACTGGAACTGTGGAACACATTACCTTTTCAAAAATGACTTAAAAAGTTTTTGGCAAAAATGCAGGTTGTCCTTTTTGAATGAGGCTGACGATATAGATCTTGCTTTGATATGAAAGATTTGTTTACAGAAAAAGGATTCCAACATAAAGACCATTCCAGCATTTAAACCGATCCCTGCAGATAATGCAACTCCAGATTCAACTCCAGAGAAAATGAATAGTGTAAGTTGAAAGTTATTTTTATATGTAACTCCCATTGAACAGTTCAGAGTACTTTTAGTTCACCTGTGATCGCTCACCGTCCGTCCGTTTAAACAACATCTCCTTAACCATCAGGCCAATTTTGATGAAACTTCACAGGGATGTCCCTTGGATGATCCTCTAAAAATTGTTCAAAGAATTGAAATCCATACAGAACTCTGGTTGCCAGAAAAAGGAAAAAACTTTAAAAATCTTCTTGTCCAAAACCGCAAGGCGTAGAGCTTCGATATTTGGCATGTGACATCATCTAATGGTCCTCCCATAAAGATTTTTCAAATTATGCCCCTGGGGTGAAAAGAAGCCCCGCCCCGGGGGTCACAAGTTTTATATAGGAAAAAACTTTAAAAATCTTGTCTGAAACCACAAAACCTAGGCATTTGATATTTGGTATGTAGCATTGTTGTTCAAATTATTACCCTGGAATGAAAAGAGGCCCCTCCCCGTGGGTCCGAAGTTTTACATAGACTTGTATAGGAAAATTTTTTAAAAATCTACTTGTCTGAAACTGCAAGGCCTAGGCTTTTGATATTTGGCGTGTTGCATTGCCTAGTGATCCTCTTCCAAGACTGTTCAAATTATGCCTCTGAGATGAAAAGAGGCCCCACCCAGAGGGCCTCAAGTTTCACATAGAATTATATAGGAAAACAATTTTGATGAAACTTCACAGAAGTGATAAGTACCAAGCATAGGCTTTTGATATTTGGCGTGTTGCATTGCCTAGTGATCCTCTTCCAAGACTGTTCAAATTATGCCTCTGAGATGAAAAGAGGCCCCACCCAGGGGGCCTCAAGTTTCACATAGAATTATGTAGGAAAAAAATAAAAATCTTCTTGCCTGAAATCACAAGACCTAGGCCTTTGATATTTGGTATGTAGCATTGCCTTGTGGTCCTCTACCAAGATTGTTCAGATTATTACCCTGGGGAGAAAAAAGGCCCCGTCTGGGGGTTACAAGTTTTACATAGACTTATATATTGGAAAAAAATTAAAAAATCTTCTTGTCTTAAAGTTCAAGGCCTAGGCCTTTCATATTTAGTATGTAGCATTGCTTAGTGGTTTTCTAACAAAATTGTTCAAATTATGCCCCTGGGGTGAAAAGAGTCCCTGCCCCAGGGGTCACTTGTTATGAGTTATATAGTAAAAAATACTTCAAAAATTATCTGACTACATTTCCTAGACTGTTTTATTATAATTTCCTGATGACCCCAAGTAATTAGGGGTCACTTGACTTTGACCTTTACCTACTGACCTACTTCTTTTGTTAGCTCACCTGTCACAAAGTGACAAGGTGAGCTTTTGTGATCGGGCGGCGTCCGTCGTCCGTCCGTCCGTCCGTAAACTTTTGCTTGTGACCTCTCTAGAGGTCACATTTTTCATGGGATCTTTATGAAAGTTGGTCAGAATGTTCATCTTGATGATATCTAGGTCAAGTTCGAAAGTGGGTCACGTGCCATCAAAAACTAGGTCAGTAGGTCAAATAATAGAAAAACCTTGTGACCTCTCTAGAGGCCATATATTTCACAAGATCTTCATTAAAATTGGTCAGAATGTTCAACTTGATGATATCTAGGTCAAGTTCGAAACTGGGTCACGTGCCATCAAAAACTAGGTCAGTAGGTCTAAAAATAGAAAAACCTTGTGACCTCTCTAGAGGCCATATATTTCACAAGATCTTCATGAAAATTGGTCAGAATGTTCACCTTGATGATATCTAGGTCAAGTTCGAAACTGGGTCACGTGCCATCAAAAACTAGGTCAGTAGGTCTAAAATAGAAAAACCTTGTGACCTCTCTAGAGGCCATATTTAACAAGATCTTCATGAAAATTGGTCAGAACGTTCACCTTGATGATATCTAGGTCAAGCTTGAAACTTGGTCACGTGCCGTCGAAAACTAGGTCAGTAGGTCAAATAATAGAAAAACCTTGTGACCTCTCTAGAGGCCATATTTTTCATGGGATCTGTATGAAAATTGGTCTGAAGGTTCATCTTGATGATATCTAGGTCAAGTTCGAAACTGGGTCAAGTGCGGTCAAAAACTAGGTCAGTAGGTCTAAAAATAGAAAAACCATGTGACCTCTCTAGAGGCCATATATTTCATGAGGTCTTCATGAAAATTGGTCAGAACGTTCACCTAGATGATATCTAGGTCAGGTTCGAAAGTGGGTCACGTGCCCTCAAAATCTAGGTCAGTAGGTCAAATAATAGAAAAACCTTGTGACCTCTCTAGAGGCCATATTTTTCATGGGATCTGTATGAAAGTTGGTCTGAATGTTCATCTTGATGATATCTAGGTCAAGTTCCAAAGTGGGTCACATGCCCTCAAAAACTAGGTCAGTAGGTCAAATAGTAGAAAAACCTTGTGACCTCTCTAAAGGCCATATTTTTCATGGGATCTGTATGAAAATTGGTCTGAATGTTCATCTTGATGATATCTAGGTCAAGTTCGAAACAGGGTCACGTGCGGTCAAAAACTAGGTCAGTAGGTCTAAAAATAGAAAAACCTTGTGACCTCTCTAGAGGCCATACTTGTGTATGGATCTCCATAAAAATTGGTCAGAATGTTCATCTTGATGATATCTAGGTCAATTTTGAAACTGAGTCACGTGCCGTAAAAAACCAGGTCAACAGGTCAAATAATAGAAAAACCTTGTGACCTCTCTAGAGACCATATTTTTCAATGGATCTTCATGAAAATTGGTCAGAATTTTTATCTTGATAATATCTAGGTCAAGTTCAAAACTGGGTCACATGAGCTCAAAAACTAGGTCATTATGTCAAATAATAGAAAAAACGACGTCATACTCAAAACTGGGTCATGTGGGAAGAGGTGAGCGATTCAGGACCATCATGGTCCTCTTGTTTTTTAAGAGACAGACTTGAAATTTGGATGACATAATACAGTTTTGCACACTGATCTTAAAACTGAATTTCAGTGACCATGAATGTGACCTACTGGCCTACTTTCTTAATATTTTAGCATCAATTTGACATTTGAAACATGTAGCTCATATTACTCAGGTGAGCAATCCAGGGTCATCATGACCCTCTTGTCTGCAAGAAGTGCTTACTGAAATTTATATTTTACTTGTCCATATTTTTGTGGCCCTGGGCATATAGCGATTGAATTGGCCTTCCATCCATGTGTCTGTCCATACAGATCAGATTGCCTACAGCCCACATTAATGACCCGATTTAGTTCATACTCACACTCAACAGTCCTTGTGGCAAGACCTACAAAATAACCTTTATATAGATGACCTTGACCCTCATATGATCTTCCCCTTGATCTTCCGTTTGAAAACGCACTCCTTGTTTCCATAAGCCGTCCTGCTAAAGGGACAACTAGACTCCTCAAAGTGATTGGGGAGAAGTTGTCAGTTACGTTGGGAGAACACACTATACTGTGTCCAGTCATTACTTTGAGGAACTAGATCAGTTGCATAATTTTGGATCAAATTGTTTTTTTTTTTGTGATTTTGGGTAAGAAAATTGATATTTTCTGTTCTTCAGAAATTTTTCATTAAGGATGACATACATGGCATGCTCACATCATTGCAGAATACATGTTGCCTTTCATTTTACAGCAAATCTAACAATGAATAATTTACAGGCTGTTATTTTCTTCTTGATATATATTTATTTGTCCTGGAAGTATTTTGTAGACAATCTACATGTAGACATTTCATTGACTTGTATATTAGGTTTTTAACAGATTTTGTAACAGTTTTGTAATATAGATATATCTCATATTGCCTTATAATAATGTTGTTACCCTGGTAGTCACAACAAGACAGATATAAAATATAAAGCTTAATTTACTGAAGCTTTCTCTCTGTTGTAGGATATCAAAATCAATATATCAGCTGAGCACAAGAACCGAGAGTCATTTGCTGCACGACAGTTGTCTGGTTTGACTGGTTCAGCGTTTGATCCTAAAGGAAGAGATTATAGTTTGTCTATGAGGTCTCACAATATAAGAAATTCCAGTCAGATGCCCCCTATACAATCTAGTAACAAAATTGATACAGATAGTAAATCACAAGGTATGTTATTCGCCGAAAGACATTTTTATTATCTTTGAATGGATTTTCACAAACTTAATTCAGTTTTTTACAGAGTGATTAAACGTCTCGATAGAGTTTACATTGATTTATTCTGATCAAATTTAAAACAAATGTTTGGGAAAGACAACAGCAGACCTTTTAATCTTGACTTCATTGTAATGTTAAGAACAGTGTATTTAAAAATTGATGCAGCTAATTTCAGGTCAGGTTAAAGTTACTGATAGCAAATCACTAACCCCGCACCATTGTGGGCTCAAAACCTCAAGTTTAGAATTACTTCATGTGAGAACTGGCTTACAGAAGGTCGGTAGTTCTACCAAGGTGCCCACCAATGCCTGAAATAATGCCAAATTGGCACCTGGGGTCTTCCTCAACTATCAAAAGTTTGAATGTTTCTGTCTGATCTATTATTGTGTAAGTTTGATGTTAAACCCAACAAAAATAATTAGATCAGTGTATTTAGGAGCCTAAAGCACCATTTTGACTTAACTACATGTTTTGTCTTTTTTTTAAAGACAAACTTTTTTAAATATCAGTGTGAACAATGCCCATTACTTTTGATTTTATCAGATATTAAAAGTCAAGACAAGACATCATCATCTTTAACAGCTGCCAATACTTCAACCTCATCATCAACCACAACAACAGTAACAGAGAATAAACCAGTCACAGAGACAGGGAAGTTGTTCTCTCCCCTTCCTGAAGGCCAGCTTACACTGCCTTTACCTGTCACTACACATGTGGGTATTCATTGTAAATTTTATCTTATTTCATGAGTGCGCATGATGCTCGAGATGGTCTACTGGGATCACTCACTGCTGTATGTTCACTGTTGTGTTTACACTTTCTTCAAACGACATCACTGAAAGCATTACATGTATAAAACTTTAAAAGTCTCATGAGGTAAAGTGGACCTGATTTCAAAATAGATATACAGAAATGTTCCTTTGTTGCCTTTTGCCAAAATTATTTCACCATCTTGATTTTTAAAAAAAAATATCCACCAAAGGGATATGAACAATTTCCTCAAATATCATCTTCTGAAATCATTCTTGGTAGTTAACGAAACTTGGCCTTGATGTTTCTAGGATGGTCCTCATCCAATGGGATTTTGCTGGGACCTGACAATGAGCTTGAGCGAAGGGTGGCATTAAAATTATTCAAGTTTGAGTGAACATAGTTTGAGTGTATATGTAAAAGTGTTTTTATCAGAAACTGCAGGCCCAATTATTTGATAATTCACACAAATGTTTTTTGGGTTATTCCTTATCTAGATTGTTCAAACTATTTCTTTTTCATAAAAAAAACATTGCCTCCAGTTTACCTATAATGCCTATAGCAGATACTTTAAAGTGACTGGCTTTATTAGCCCACCATCATCAGATGGTGGGCTATTCAAATCACTCTGCCTCCGTGGTCCATCGTCCTTTCGTCTGTCCTTCCGTTAACAATTTCTCGTTATCGCATCTCCTCAGAAATTACTGGGGCATTTTGACCAAACTTTGTCAGAATGATGTATTGGTACCCTAGTTGTGCCCCTCTGAAAATCAGACTGGTTAAACAATTTTTGAGTGAGTTATGGCCCTTTGTTTATTTTTAGCTCACCTGTCACATATGACAAGGTGAGCTTTTGTGATCACCCTTCGTCCGTCGTGCGTCTCGTGCGTCCGTCAACAATTTCTTGTCTGCACGATAGTGGTTTCATTTATGATTTTATTTTAACCAAACTTGCACACAACTTGTATCACCATAAGAGCTTGGTTCCTTTCTTGAACTGGCCAGATCCCAATATAGGTTCCAGAGTTATGGCCCCTGAAATGGCCAAAATTAGCTATTTTAACCTTGTCTGCACAATAGCAGCTTTATCTATGATTTGATTTTTACCAAACTGGCACACAACCTGTATCACCATATGATCTTGGTTCCTTTCTTGAACTGGTCAGATTCCTTGATGGGTTCCAGAGTTAATGCCTCTGAAAGGGCCAGAATTAGCTATTTTGACCTTGTCTGCACAATAGCAGTTTCATTTATGATTTTATTTTAACTAAACTTGCACACAACTTGTATCAGCATATGATCTTGGTTCCTTTCTTGAACTGGCCAGATTCCATTATGGGTTCCAGATTGATGGCCCCTTAAAGGGCCAGAATTAGCTATTTTGACCTTGTCTGCACAATAGCAGCTTCATTTATGATTTGAATTTAATTAAACTTGCACAAAACTTGTGTCACCATAAGATCTTGGTTCCTTTCTTCAACCGGCCAGATCCCATTATGGATTCCAGAGTTATGGCCCCTGAAAGGGCCAAAATTAGCTTTTTGACCAATGGCAGCTTCATTTATGATTTGATTTTAACCAAACTTGCACAAAACTTGTATCACTACAAGATCTCGGTTCCTTTCTTGAGCTGACCAGATTCCTTCATGGGTTCCAGAGTTATGGCCCCTTAAAGGTCCAAAATTGGCTATTTTGGCTTTTGCAGCCATATAGAGACTTCATTTATGGTTTTATTTGACACAAACTTCCAAAATATCTTCAACAACAATAAATCTTGGATTCCATGACAAATCAGATCCATTTGTAATCAAAATGGATTTATATCAGTAAGTACTTGCAGGACTTATTAAAATTTCATTATTGTCATTAATTGGACTGAGCCAATGAGGGTAGATAACTATAGACTGATTTTATGTCAAATTACCTCCCTTTATTTCAAATAAAAACCATGAGTATATATCCGTAACTAATGAAGATACTGATCTTAAATTTCATTTATGTCAATAGATTTATTTGGCAGATCCTTCTTTTGTTAACTTACAATCATTTTTTTTTTTGTTTTTGATTAATTCCCTTTTACATTACTATAAATAGGTTGTTTTTAGTAACTTGTTTATTATTGGGGATAGGGAAAAACTGAGACCACTTTTCTGTGATACAACATGGATGGTACCTCAAATTTTTAGATGTATTTTGACATATTTGTACCTTTTAAGAATTTTTTTTTCTTTTTGGTTTAATTTTTTCCCTTAGTTGTTCCTGTCCTTTGGACTTAGATATTTTTTCTGAGGACCTTCTTGTCCTCAAGTGCAATGATAACTGGTGAGTGATATAGGGCCATCATGGCCCTCTTGTTATAATTTACATAGATTTATATAGGGAAGAACTTTGAAAATCTTCTTGTCCATTACCTACAACATTCAAATTTGGACCACATGTATAGTTTTGAGTGGCAAGATGAACCTTAACATGAGTTGACCTTGATCTTGACCTAGTGACCTACTTTCACGTTTCTCAAGCTACAGCTTTCAAATTTGGACCACTTGCATAGGTTTGTGTACCCAAACAAACTTTGACATTGACCTGGTGACCTGCTTTCACATTTTTGAAGGTACAGGCTTCAAATTTGGACCACATGCATAGTTCTGTGTTCCGAAATGAAATTTGACCTTGATTTTTACCTATTGACCTACTTCCACATTTCTCAAGCTACAGCCTTCAAATTTGGACCACATGCATAGTTTTGTGTACCAAAATGAACTTTGACCTTGAGATTGACCTAATGACCTACTTTCACATTTCTGAAGCTACAGGCTTCAAATTTGGACCACATGCATAGTTTTGTGTTCTGAATTGAAATTTGACATTGATTTTTACCTAGTACCTACTTTCACATTTCTCAAGCTACAGCCTTCAGATTTGAAGCACATGCATAGTTTTGTTTACCAAAATGAACTTTGACCTTGAAAATGATCTAGTGACCTACTTTCACATTTCTCAAGCTACAGCTTTCAAATTTTGGACCACATGCATTGACCACATGCACAGTGTTGTGTCGGAATGAAATTATGTCTCCCCCAGGAGACATATTGTTTTTGCCCTGTCCGTCCGTCCGTCCGTCCGTACGTCACACTTCATTTCCGAGCAATAACTGGAGAACCATTTGACCTAGAACCTTCAAACTTCATAGGGTTGTAGGGCTGCTGGAGTAGACGACCCCTATTGTTTTTGGGGTCACTCCATCAAAGGTCAAGGTTACAGGGGCCTGAACATTGAAAACCATTTCCGATCAATAACTAGAGAACCACTTGACCCAGAATGTTGAAACTTCATAGGATGATTGGACATGAAGAGTAGATGACCCGTATTGATTTTGGGGTCACTCCGTCAAAGGTCAAGGTCACAGGGGCCTGAACATTGAAAACGATTTCCAATCAATAACTAGAGAACCACCTGACCCAGAATGTTGAAACTTGATAGGATGATTGGTCAGAAAGAGTAGACGACCCCTATTGTTTTTGGGGTCACTCCGTCAAAGGTCAAGGTCACAGGGGCCTGGACATTGAAAACCATTTCTAATCAATAACTAGAGAACCACTTGACCCAGAATGTTGAAACTTAATAGGATGATTGGTCATAAAGAGTAGATGACCCTTAACGATTTTGGGGTCACTCTGTGAAAGGTCAAGGTCACAGGGGCCCGAACATTGAAAACCATTTCCGGTCAGTAACTTGAGAACCATTTGACCCAGAATGATGAAACTTCGTAGGATGATTGGTCATGCAGAGTAGATGAACCCTAACGATTTTAGGGTCACTCTGTTAAAGGTCAAGGCCACAGGGGCCTGAACATTGAAAACCATTTCCAATCAATAACTTGAGAACCTCTTGACCCAGGATGTTGAAACTTCATAGGATGATTGTTCATGCAGAGTAAATGACCCTTATCGTTTTTGGGGTCACTCTGGTAAAGGTCAAGGTCACAGGGGCCTGAACATTGATAACCATTTCCGATCAATAACTTGAGAACCACTTGACCCAGAATGTTGAAATTTCATAGGATGATTGAACATGCAGAGTAGATGACCCCTATTGATTTTGGGGTCAGTCTAATAAAGATCAAGGTCACAGTGGCCTGTTCATGTAAAATCATTTTTTGGAAATAACTTGAGAACCACTTGACCTACAATGTTGAAACTTAATAGGATGATTGGACATGCAGAGTAGATGACCCCTATTTATTTTGAGGCCACTTGATCAAAGGTCAAGGTCACAGGAGCCTGAACATTGACTTGAGAACCACTAGGCCACTAGTGTTGAAATTTAGCGGGATGACTGGACATGCCAAGTTGATCCCTATTGCAGCCAACCATCAGTGTCTCTTTGACTTTCGCTCCTGACCCCTATTGACTTCGTGCCTATAGGACTTTGCATTGGGGGAGACATGTGCTTTTTTACAAAAGCATTTTCTAGTTTGACCTTGATTTTGACTGAGCTAGTCTTGAAATTTGGAACATTCAAAAATGGCTCATTGGTGGGTGCCAAGATCACTGTGATCTCTTGTTTAAAAATATTTTCTTCACCAAGATGTGTCAAAAACATGGCTTAGTCACTGTTCCGTATACATGTTTGTAAATCTTTTTTCTTAAAATTAAAAAAAATATGCATACCAGTATATATATTTAAAAAATCATAAATGTAATAATCTACCAAGATAATACATATTATTCTGGTTTGTCAAAAAGCCTTGCTGCTGATCTACAGAAAAACTCGTCTTCTCCTAAAGCACTGGCCATATTTTGAAATAATTCTACAAAAATGTTCCTTTGATAACGTATGCATGTACTAAATCCATTAAAGTCCTCTTGATTTTTTCACAAAAATGACTGCCAGGGGTAGTGCTAGTTTTCCATATAGGGCTATATGGAAACCTTCTCTCATAAATCTTAAGGTCTGTTCTTAAAGTAATTTGAAGGAAATGTTTCTTGTTACACCTTTTTGAGCTGTGATTTAACGGAAACTGGTAAATGATATAAGGCCAACATGGCCCTCTTGAAATACTATTCTATCAAATGCTTTTATAAGGCATGTGTCAAACAAGTACATGTATTAGATATAAACTTCACATAAGGCTTCCCAATCATCAGATATACTGATGGTGACAAATTTAGTTTCTTCTGGTTCAATTTTATGTAAATTTTGGCTCATTCTCTTTTACTTAGAAAATTCAGCCAAAGTTTTGTATACAGTTACCAAGCTGTATCCTGCTAACACCAGCATGTATTTGATTGAAACTTCACACAAGGTTTTCTAATTCAGGGATTTTTAAGGCCAATTATAGGGCCGAATTTCGACCCCATCCCAATTGCAGAAATTTGCTTATTTTCCCAATCCTCAGGTTCAAAATTCCCCAAAATCTGCCAAAACATACCAGTTTTGTGGTAATCTCAATTTTCAGGTTTCCGATACTAATTCGATTAGTTTTCGTTTTGATACTTGTTCCTTATATTTAAAAGAGTTAGCGCTGTTCCTGTGTTAATCGAATAACTGCTCTGGTACCAATTTGATTAAATCTTTCGAACTGTTCTATGTTCCGTATACATGACCGCCATCACATTTAATCAAGCTCGCCAATTATTAGTGGAAATGAAAATATGCCGAGCAATAAATAGTAAATATGATACAAAGAAAGTGTGTGCTGAGTGCTGACAACAAAGAGCTGTCTATAGCTTCAGCTTTGTCAATAAAACAAGTGCTGAGAAACAAGGCCACCCAGGATTTGGTAAGATCAGTGAACACCGATGATAAATTAAACACATTCTCGGATCAAGTCTTTGATAAAACACTGTACACAAGTGACGATGGTACTAACCCACCGAAGTCTGATGGTTTTAGTGACCCTTCACTGTCTGAGAGGTTTTTGTGACTTTCTTTGTGTAATTTAGTAGACACTTTCAAAGGACAAAACAGAAAAAATGAACTGTATTTGTAATGTAACATATAACAATAACAGTGCTGAAATAAGTTTGTATGATGGTAAAACTTCTTTTTGAAATATCTCAATTTTCAGGTTTTGCGTGCCATTTTTCCAAATTGAGTGGGCCCCTGGCCCCAGGTTTGAAATGGTAAAAAAATCCCTGTAATTAACAGATTTACTAACATAACCATGTTAATAAAATCTTGGTTGTCCATTTTAATCCTAGGCCAAAGGTGTAGGGATATAGATATGGCATTGTTCATCTGTGTATGTGTATGTTCATGCGTCCATGCATTCGATGGCAGCTTTTGTTTTGAAAATTGTTCAGTATGAAAACAATGCCATCAAGAAATAAGTTTTGAAGACACTTGTGTCATAATCATTTATTGTTACCAGGTAGCATTCCCAACATCTCTAGATGGTATGATATCTAGTATGGTAAATAGTGCCACCTCAACTCCAACCACAGATACAGAAAGCCTCACTGTCGGCAGACCTAGGAAATCAAGAGCTGGGTGAGTAACTCTGGTCCTCTAGTTCACCTATTGGAAGAACAGGAATAGCTGTTGAACTCGACCCTTAATCAGCGTACACATCCCGGTTTGGTAAAGTTCTTGTATGTAAGCAAGTATCCCAGTAACCACTGTTGGGAGTGAATAACATACTTTTTAGCTCGACTATTCGAAGAATGAGTAGTGCTATCCTACTCACCACGGCGTCAGCGTCACACCTTGGGTTAAGTTTTTCGTACCAATCCACATTTTGAGGTAAAGCTTTGAAACTTTCAACACTTGTTTACCATCATCATGGCCAGTTATAGGCAAGAGCACATAACTCCATCAAGGATTTTGGCTGAATTATGGCCCCTTTTGACTTAGAAATCATGGTTAAGTTTTTCGTACCAGTTCATATTTTGACAAAGTCTTTTGAGATAAAGCTTTGAAACTTTCAACACTTGTTTACCATCACCATGTCCAGTTATAGGCAAAAGCACATAACTCCATCAAGGATTTTGGCTGAATTATGGCCCTTTTTGACTTAGAAATCTGGGTTAATATTTCGTACCAGTCCACATCTTGACAAAGTCTTTTGAGATAAAGCTTTGAAACTTTCAACACTTGTTTACCATCACCATGTCCAGTTATAGGCAAGAGCACATAACTCCATCAAGGATTTTGACTGAATTATGGCCCCTTTTGACTTAGAAATCTGGGTTAATATTTCTTACCAGTTCATATTTTGACAAAGTCTTTTGAGATAAAGCTTTGAAACTTTCAACACTTGTTTACCATCACCATGTCCAGTTATAGGCAAGAGTACATAACTCCATCAAGGATTTTGGCTGAATTATGGCCCTTTTTGACTTAGAAATCTGGGTTAATATTTCTTACCAGTTCATATTTTGACAAAGTCTTTTGAGATAAAGCTTTGAAACTCTCAACATCTGTTTACCATCACCATGTCCAGTTATAGGCAAGAGTACATAACTCCATCAAGGATTTTGGCTGAATTATGGCCCTTTTTGACTGAGAAATCTTGGTTAAGTTTTTGTACCAGTTCATATTTTTAGCTCACCTGAGCACGAAGTGCTCAAAGGTGAGCTTTAGTGATCACCCTGTGTCCGGCGTCCGTCGTCCGTCCGTCCGTCCATCCGTCGTCAACAATTTGACTGTTAACACTCTAGAGGTCACATTTTTGACCCAATCTTAATGAAACTTGGTCAGAATGTTACCCTCAATAAAATCTTGGACGAGTTCGATATTGGGTCATCTGGGGTCAAAAACTAGGTCATCAGGTCAAATCAAAGGAAAAGCTTGTTAACACTCTAGAGGTCACATATTTGGCCCAATCTTAATGAAACTTGGTCAGAATGTTACCCTCAATAAAATCTTGGACGAGTTCGATATTAAGTCATCTGGGGTCAAAAACTAGGTCATCAGGTCAAATCAAAGGAAAAGCTTGTTAACACTCTAGAGGTCACAATTTTGGCCCAATCTTAATGAAACTTGGTCAGGATGTTACCCTCAATAAAATCTTGGACGAGTTCGATATTGGGTCATCTGGGGTCAAAAACTAGGTCACCAGGTCAAATCAAAGAAAAAGCTTGTTAACACTCTAGAGGTCACATTTTTGGCCCAATCTTAATGAAACTTGGTCAGAATGTTACCCTTAATAAAATCTTGGACGAGTTCGATATTTGGTTATCTGGGATCATAAACTAGGTCACCAGGTCAAATCAAAGGAAAAGCTTGTTAACACTGTTGAAGCCGCATTTATGACTGTATCTTCATGAAACTTGGTCAGATTGTTAATATTGATGATCTTAAGGTCCAGTTTGAATCTGGGTCATGTAGGATAAAAAACTAGGTCACCAAGCCAAATCAAATGAAAAGCTAGTTTACACTAGAGGCCACATTTATGACCATACCTTAATGAAACTTGGTCAAATCTTGATGATCTATAGCTCAAGTTCAAATCTGGATTAGGTGGGGTCAAAAACTAGGTCACTAGGTCATATCAAAGGAAAAGCTTGTTAACACTCTAGAGGCCACATTTATGACTATATCTTCATGAAACTTAGTCAGAATGTTAAACTTGATGATCTTTAGGGCAATTTTGAATCTGGGTCATGTCGGGTCAAAAACTAGGTCGCCGGGTCAAATCAAAGGAAAAGCTAATTAACACTGTAGAGGCCACGTTTATGACCATATCTTAATGAAACTTGGTCAGAATGTTAATCTTGATAATCTTTAGGTCAAGTTTAAATCTGGGTCAGATGGAGTCAAAAACTAGGTCACTAGGTCATATCAAAGGAAAAGCTTGTTAACACTCTAGAGGCCACATTTTTGACTATATCTTCATGAAACTTAGTCAGAATGTTAAACTTGATGGTCTTTAGGCCAAGTTCGAATCTGGGTCATGTCGGGTCAAAAACTAGGTCACGGGGGTCAAATAAAAGGAATAGTTAGTTAACACTTTAGAGGCCACATTTATGACCATATCTTAATGAAACTTGGTCAGAATGTTAATCTTGATGATCTATAGGTCAAGTTTAAATCTGGGTCAGGTGTGTTAAAAAACTAGGTCACTAGGTCAAATCAAAGGAAAAGCTTGTTAAGACTCTAGAGGCCAGATTTATGACTGTATCTTCATGAAACTTAATCAGAATGTTAATCTTGATGATCTTTAGGTCAAGTTCGAATCTGGGTCATGTGGGGGCAAAAACTAGGTCACCGGGTCAAATCAAAGGAAAAGCTAGTTAACACTTTAGAGGCTACATTTATGACCATATCTTAATGAAACTTGGTCAGAATGTTGATCTTGATGATCTTTAGGTCAATAGGTCAGGTGAGCGATACAGGGCCTTCATGGCCCTCTTGTTTTGTAAAGTGTTTGACATATGGCTTTGAAACTTTTATCACTTGTTTAGTATAATAGTCTCTATCTGTAGGCAAGAGTACATAACTATTTTGACTGAATTATGGCCCTTTTTGGACTTTGAAATTGGCTCATATATTGCCATTTAGTGCAAGACTTATCGAAATCAAAGTAATACAGGAACATTGTTTGTCTAATCTATTTATTTCTTTTGTCTGAATATCCGTGGAAATACTTGAACACCATTCTTCAATCAATTCTTCGAATAGTCGTGCGCGCTGTCATCAGACAGCTCTTGTTAATTGTGATGGCATGCAGTTCACAGGTTCTATAACATTATTTTGCTTTTTCACAAAGTTATTATAACTCCTTTTTAGCTGCACTATTCGGAGAATAGGGGGGCTATTCTACTCACCCTGGCATTGGCGTGACCTTTCTTGGTTAAAGTTTTTCGGCAACCTTTGTTTTTTTGTCATATCTTTGATAATCCCCCGCCACAAGTGGTGGGGGGTTATAGGAATGGTCTCCGTCCGTCCTTCCGTCTGTCCGTAACACTTTCGTGTCCGCTCCATATTTCCTAAACCCCTTGAAGGATTTTCATGAAACTTGGGTCAAATGATCACCTCATCAAGACGATGTTCAGAACCCATGAGTCAGCCTTGTCGGCTCAAGGTCAAGGTCACAACTCTAGGTCAAAGGTTTGAGCCTTCTATTTTGTGTCCGCTCTATATCTCCTAAACCCCTTGAAGGATTTTCATCAAATGATCACCTCATCAAGGCGATATGCAGAACTCATGAGTCAGCCATGCCGGCTCAAGGTCAAGGTCAAATTCAAGGTCAAAGGTTTTAGCCTTCCATTTCGTGTCCGCTCTCTATCTCCTAAATCCCTTGAAGGAATTTTATAGAAGTTGGGTCAAATGATCACCTCATCGAAACGATGTGCAGAACTTATGGGTCAGCCATGCCGGCTCAAGGTCAAGGTCACAACTTAGGGTCAAAGGTTTGAGCCTTCCATTTTGTGTCCACTCTGTATCTCCTAAACCCCTTTAAGGATTTTCATCAAACTTGGGTCAAATGTTCACCTCATCAAGAGCTCATGAGTCAGCCATGTCAACTCAAGGTCATAACTCAAGGTCAAAGGTTTGAGCTCTATATCTCCAAAACCCCTTGAAGGATTTTCATGAAACTTTGGTCAAATGAACACCTCATCAAGAGTGCAGAATTCATGAGTCAGCCGTGTCAGTTCAAGGTCAAGGTCACAGCTAAAGGTCAAGGGTTTACCCTTTCACTATCCGTAGCAGTGGCGGGGGATTTAGCTGTCTTTCAGACTGCCTTGTTACCATTGCTTATATCTTACTGTAACTTCACATAAACATTGTCCAGCATACAAACAAAGTATGTGTAGGGGCTGGGCCCATTATACATAAGGTCAAGGTCACCAAGGTGTTATACTTAGGTTATTTTTAAGGTTAAAGTTTTTAGGCAACCTTTGTTTTTAGCTCCACTATTCGGAGAATAGGGGGACTATTCTACTCGCCCCGGTGTCGGCGTCGGCGTGACCTTTCTTGGTTAAAGTTTTTCGGCAACCTTTGTTTTTCTGTCATATCTTTATTAGGCCCCTACTGGTTGAAAACCAGTTTTGGGGACTATAGGAATGCGCTTTTCCGTCCGTCATTCCGTCCGTCCACAATTTTGTGTCTGGTCCATAACTCTGTCATTCATGAAGGGATTTTAATATTATTTGGCACAAATGTTCCCCATGATGAGACGATGTGTCATGCGCAAAACCCAGACCCCTGGCTCAAAGGTCAAGGTCAAAATTGGAGGTCAAAGGTCAGCAGGGCTTTTTTCCTGTCCGGTCCATAACTCTGCCATCCATGAAGGGATTTTAATATTACTTGGCACAAATGTTCCCCATGATGACACGACATGTCGTGTGCAAAACCCGGACCCCTAGCTTAGATGTCAAGTTCACAACTGGAGGTCAAAGGCCAGCAGGGCTTTTTTCCTGTCCGGTCCATAACTCTGCCATCCATGAAGGGATTTTAATATTACTTGGCACAAATGTTCCCCATGATGAGACGACATGTCATGCGCAAAACCCGGACCCCTAGTTTAGATGTCAAGGTCACAACTGGAGGTCAAAGGTCAACAGGGCTTTTTTCCTGTCCGGTTCATAACTGCCATCCATGAAGGGATTTTAATATTACTTGGCACAAGTGTTCCCCATGATGAGACGACGTGTCATGCGCAAAATCCGGACCCCTAGCTCAAAGGTCAAGGTCACAATTGGAGGTCAAAGGTCAACAGGGCTTTTTTCCTGTCCGGTCCACAACTCTGCCATCCGTGAAGTAATTTTAATATTACTTGGCACAAATGTACCTCATAATCAGACGATATGTCATGCACAACTTTCAGACCCCTAGCTCAAAGGTCAAGGTCACACTTGGAAGTCAAATGTTAACATGGCATGAACAGGGTCTGTTTCGTGTCTGGTCCATAACTCTGTCATTCATCAAGGGATTTTAATATCACTTGGCACAAATGTTCCCCATGATGAGACCACGTATTATGCGCAAATCCCGGACCCCTTGCTCAGAGGTCAAGGTCAGAAAATGGGGGTCAAAGGTCAAGAGGACTTTTTTCCTGTCCGGTCCATAACTCTGCCATTCGTGAAGGGATTTTAATATTACTTGGCACAATGTTCCCCATGATGAGACGACATGTCTTGAGCAAAACCCGGACACCTAGCTCAAAGGTCAAGGTCTCAATTGGAGGTCAAAGGTCAATAGGTTGTTTTTTCCTGTCCGGTCCAGGACTCTGTCATACATCAAGGTATTACAATATTACTTGGCATAAATGTACCCCATGGTGAGACGATGTGTCATGCGCAACACCCAGAACCCTAGTTTAAAGGTCAAGGTCACACTTGGAGATCAATTGTCAAAGTCAAGAATGACTTTGTCTGGAGATTTCTTCTTCATTTCTTCATGCATGGAGGCATTTTGATGTAACTTGGCACAAATGTTCACCACCATGAGGTAGCATTGTTTTTAGCTCACCTGTCACAAAGTGACAAGGTGAGCTTTTGTGATCGCGCGGTGTCCGTCGTCTGTCCGTCAGTCCGTGCGTCCGTGCGTGCGTCCGTAAACTTTTGCTTGTGACCACTCTAGAGGTCACATTTTTCATGGGATCTTTATGAAAGTTGGTCAGAATGTTCACCTTGATGATATCTAGGTCAAGTTCGAAAATGGGTCACGTGCCTTCAAAAACTAGGTCAGTAGGTCTAAAAATAGACAAACCTTGTGACCTCTCTAGAGGCCATATATTTCATGAGATCTTCATGAAAATTGGTCAGAGTGTTCACCTTGATAATATCTAGGTCAAGTTTGAAACTGGGTCACGTGCCTTCAAAAGCTAGGTCAGTAGGTCTAAAAATAGAAAAACCTTGTGACCTCTCTAGAGGCTATATATTTCACAAGATCTTCATGAAAATTGGTCAGAACGTTCACCTGGATGATATCTAGGTCAAGTTCGAAACTGGGTCATGTGCCTTCAAAAACTAGGTCAGTAGGTCAAATAATAGAAAAACCTTGTGACCTCTCTAAAGGCCATATTTTTCATGGGATCTGTATGAAAGTTGGTCTGAATGTTCATCTTGATGATATCTAGGTCAGATTTGAAACTGGGTCATGTGCGGTCAAAAACTAGGTCAGTAGGTCTAAAAATAGAAAAACCTTGTGACCTCTCTAGAGGCCATATATTTCATGAGATCTTCATGAAAATTAGTCAGAATGTTCACCTTGATGATATCTAGGTCAAGTTCGAAAGTGGGTCACGTGCCATCAAAAACTAGGTCAGTAGGTCAAATAATAGAAAAACCTTGTGACCTCTCTAGAGGCCATATTTTTCATGGGATCTGTATGAAAGTTGGTCTGAATGTTCATCTTGATGATATCTAGGTCAAGTTCGAAAGTGGGTCACGTGCCATCAAAAACTAGGTCAGTAGGTCAAATAATAGAAAAACCTTGTGACCTCTCTAAAGGCCATGCTTTTCATGGGATCTGTATGAAAGTTGGTCTGAATGTTCTTCTTGATGATATCTAGGTCAAGTTCGAAACTGGGTCATGTGCGGTCAAAAACTAGGTCAGTAGGTCTAAAAATAGAAAAACCTTGTGACCTCTCTAGAGGCCATATATTTCATGAGATCTTCATGAAAATTGGTCAGAACGTTCACCTTGATGATATCTAGGTCTAGTTCGAAACTGGGTCACGTGCCTTCAAAAACTAGGTTAGTAGGTCTAAAAATAGAAAAACCTTGTGACCTCTCTAGAGGCCATATATTTCACAAGATCTTCATGAAAATTGGTCAGAACATTCACCTTGATGATATCTAGGTCAAGTTCGAAACTGGGTCACGTGCCATCAAAAACTAGGTCAGTAGGTCAAATAATAATAAAACCTTGTGACCTCTCTAGAGGCCATACTTTTCATGGGATCTGTATGAAAGTTGGTCTGAATGTTCATCCTGATGATATCTAGGTCAAGTTTGAAACTGGGTCAACTGCGGTCAAAAATTAGGTCAGTAGGTCTAAAATTAGAAAAATCTTTTGACCTCTCTAGAGGCCATATTTTTCAATGGATCTTCATGAAAATTGATCTGAATGTTCACCTTGATGATATCTAGGTCATTTTTGAGACTGGGTCATGTGCGGTCAAAAACTAGGCCAGTAGGTATAAAAATAGAAAAACCTTGTGACCTCACTAGAGGCCATATTTTTCATGAGATCTTCATGAAAATTAGTGAGAATGTTCACCTTGATGATATCTAGATTAAGTTCAAAACAGGGTCACGTACCTTCGAAAACTAGGTCAATAGGTCAAATAATAGAAAAACCTTGTGACCTCTCTAGAGACCATATTTTTCAATGGATCTTCATGAAAATGTTCAGAATTTTTATCTTGATAATATCTAGGTCAAGTTCAAAACTGGGTCACATGAGCTCAAAAACTAGGTCACTATGTCAGATAATAGAAAAAACGACGTCATACTCAAAACTGGGTCTTGTGGGAAGAGGTGAGCGATTCAGGACCATCATGGTCCTCTTGTTAGAATTACCTCCCTTTGTTATTACTATAAATAGATTATATTGTAACATTTTTATTACTGGCTGTAGGGAAAAATCAAGACCACATGCATGTTACATCCAATTTTTAGCTCACCTGTCACAAAGTGACAAGGTGAGCTTTTGTGATCGCGCGGTGTCCATCGTCCGTCCGTCAGTCATTCCGTGCGTCTGTAAACTTTTGCTTGTGACCACTCTACAGGTCACATTTTTTGTGGGATCTTTATGAAAGTTGGTCAGAATGTTCATCTTGATGATATCTAGGTCAAGTTCGAAACTGGGTCACGTGCCATCAAAAATTAGGTCAGTAGGTCTAAAAATAGAAAAACCTTGTGACCTCTCTAGAGGCCATATATTTCACAAGATCTTCATGAAAATTGGTCAGAATGTTCACCTTGATGATATCTAGGTCAAGTTTTAAACTGGGTCACGTGCCTTCAAAAACTAGGTCAGTAGGTCTAAAAATAGAAAAACCTTGTGACCTCTCTAGAGGCCACATATTTCACAAGATCTGCATGAAAATTGGTCAGAACGTTCACCATGATGATTTCTAGGTCAAGTTCGAAACTGGGTCATGTGCCTTCAAAAACTAGGTCAGAAGGTCAAATAATAGAAAAACCTTGTGACCTCTCTAAAGGCCATATTTTTCATGGGATCTTCATGAAAGTTGGTCTGAATGTTCATCTTGATGATATCTAGGTCAAGTTTGAAACTGGGTCACGTGCCATCAAAAACTAGGTCAGTAGGTCTGAAAATAGAAAAACCTTGTGACCTCTCTAGAGGCCATATATTTCATGAGATCTTCATGAAAATTGGTCTGAATGTTCACCTTGATTTTATCTAGGTCAAGTTTGAAAGTGGGTCACGTGCCGTCAAAAACTAGGTCAGTAGGTCAGATAATAGAAAAACCTTGTGACCTCTCTAGAGGCCATATTTTTCATGGGATCTGTATGAAAGTTGGTCTGAATGTTCATCTTGATGATATCTAGGTCAAATTCGAAACTGGGTCACATGACTTCAAAAACTAGGTCAGTAGGTCAAATAATAGAAAAACCTTATGACCTCTCTAAAGGCCATATTTTTCATGGGATCTGTATTAAAGTTGGTCTGAATGTTGATCTTGATGATATCTAGGTCGAGTTCGAAACAGGGTCATGTGCGGTCAAAAACTAGGTCAGTAGGTCTAAAAGTAGAAAAACCTTGTGACCTCTCTAGAGGCCATACTTGTGAATGGGTCTCCATAAAAATTGGTCTGAGTGTTCATCTTGATTATATCTAGGTCAAATTTGAAAGTGGGTTACGTGCCATCTAAAAGTAGGTCAGTAGGTCAAATAATGAAAAAACGTTGTGACCTCTCTAGAGGCCATATTTTTCATGGGATCTGTATGAAAGTCGGTCTGAATGTTGATCTTGATGATATATAGGTCAAGTTTGAAACTGGGTAAACTGTGATCAAAAACTAGGTCAGTAGGTCTTGAAATAGAAAAACCTTGTGACCTCTCTAGAGGCCATACCCTTGAATGGATCTTCATGAAAATTAGTCAGAATGTTCACCTTGATGATATCTAGGTCAAGTTTGAAATTGGTCACGTGCCTTAAAAAACTAGGTCAGTAGGTCAGATAATAGAAAAACCTTGTGACCTCTCTAGAGGCCATACTTTTCATGGGATCTGTATGAAAGTTGGTCTGAATGTTCATCTTGATGATATCTAGGTCAAGTTTGAAATTGGGTCAACTGCTGTCAAAAACTAGGTCAGTAGGTCTAAAATTAGAAAGTCTTGACCTCTCTAGAGGCCATATTTTTCAATGGATCTTCATGAAAATTGATCTGAATGTTCACCTTGATGATATCTAGGTCAGTTTAGAAACTGGGTCACGTGCAGTCAAAAACTAGGCCAGGAGGTATAAAAATAGAAAAACCTTGTGACCTCTCTAGAGGCCATATTTTTCATGAGATCTTCATGAAAATTAGTGAGAGTGTTCACCTTGATGATATCTACATAAAGTTCAAAACAGGGTCACGTACCTTCGAAAACTAGGTCAATAGGTCAAATAATAGAAAAGCCTTGTGACCTCTCTAGAGACCATATTTTTCAATGGATCTTCATGAAAATTGGTCAGCATTTTTATCTTGATAATATCTAGGTCAAGTTCAAAACTGGGTCACATGAGCTCAAAAACTAGGTCACTATGTCAAATAATAGAAAAAACAACGTCATACTCAAAACTGGGTCATGTGGGAAGAGGTGATCGATTCAGGACCATCATGGTCCTCTTGTTAGGTGTATTTTGACCTATCTCTACCTGGTGAAGTTTTTTATGGACTTTGCTGTTACTATAAATAACTAATCTGATAACTTTTTTATAATCGGCCAAAAAATTCCATATGAAAACAACTGTAGGTTTTTATATATGCAAATTTTAATCCAAGTGTTTTGTTATAACATATTGTATGTATAGTATTCGATATTGGGTCATCTGGGGTCAAAAACTAGGTCACCAGGTCAAATTAAAGGAAAAGCTTATTAACACTGTAGAGACCACATTTATGAATCTTGGTCAGAATGTCATTCTTGGTGGTCTTAAGGCCTCCATGGCCCTCTTGTTTAATTTTTTGGCAGCCATCCTGGATTTTCTTGGACCGCACCATAATGTGACACCATCACCTTCGATTTCCTGTACCTAAGATGTTCCTCTAATCATTTTTAGCTCATCTGATTTTTTGAAAAAAAATTATGAGTTATTGTCATCACTTGAGAGGTTGTCGGCGTCGGCGTCGGCGTCCGCGTTGCCTGGTTAAGTTTTATGTTTAGGTCAGCTTTTCTCCTAAACTATCAAAGCTATTGCTTTGAAACTTGGAATACTTGTTCACCATCATAAGCTGACCCTGTATAGCAAGAAACATAACTCCATCTTGCTTTTTGCAAGATTTATGGCCCCTTTTGTACTTAAAAAATATCAGATTTCTTGGTTAAGTTTTATGTTTAGGTCAACTTTTCTCCTAAACTATCAAAGCTATTGCTTTGAAACTTGGAATACTTGTTCACCATCATAAGCTGACCCTGTACATCAAGAAACATAACTCCATCTTGCTTTTTGCAGGATTTATTGCCCCTTTTGGACTTAGAAAATCAGTTTTCTTGGTTAAGTTTTATGTTTAGGTCAGCTTTTATCCTAAACTATCAAAGCTATTGCTTTAAAACTTGCAACACTTGTTCACCATCATAAGTTGACCCTGTACAACAAGAAACATAACTCCGTCCTGCTTTTTGCAAGATTTATGGCCCCTTTTGGACTTAGAAAATATCAGATTTCTTGTTTAAGTTTTATGTTTAGGTCAACTTTTTCTCTTAAACTATCAAAGCTATTGCTTTGAAACTTGCAACACTTGTTCACCATCATAAGCTGACCCTGTACAGCAAGCAACATAACTCCATCCTGCTTTTTGCAATAATTATTGCCCCTTTTGGACTTAGAAAATCATTTTCTTGGTTGAGTATTATGTTTGAGTCAACTTTTCTCATAAACTATCAAAGCTATTGCTTTAAAACTTGCAACAGTTTTTCACCATCATAAGTGGACACTGTACATCAAGAAACATAACTCTATCCTGCTTTTTGCAAGAATGATGGCCCTTTTTAGACTTAGAAAATCATGGGTAGGACAATATTTCTATTACACAAAAAAAAAATCAGATGAGCGTCAGCACCCGCAAGGCGGTGCTCTTGTTAGAGACATTTTCTCTGGACCTCTTGTGCACACAGACACCCCCCTTAGGGACTGTATTACTTGTTGAATTGTTTAGCTTGCACCCATTCGCAGGGCTCTGGAAATTTTCCGTTTTGTCAGTTTTGGACCGATTTAAGACTTTTCAGACCAATTCCTGAAGTGAAAAAAACAACAACAAAAATTGGTCCGATAAAAATGGAAAAGTATAAATTTCGGTCTGAAATCTCAATACACAATCACCTGCCAAGCAGGAAATTGTTGATAGCACCTTCAGATAATAAATAAACGTGTCAAACGTTCTGATTGTCACCTTGGTAATCGGTCCGTAATTAGCATGTGACACTACAGTGCTTGCGCCATACATCCTTTAATGTTTGCAGGCAGCTGACAGCAATTCATTAAACCCAAATGCTTTTGATGTGGACCCACTTCTTTTATTTAGACCATTAGCTGATGGATTGTTTTATTTCAAAAGGCTACGTTTGAAAACAGGCAAAAAAGCAAATGGTCATTGCATTTAATGAGATATCACACAGGAAACCAATATCAGTATTTTTTAGCTCACCTGTCACAAAGTGACAAGGTGAGCTTTTGTGATCGCGCAGTGTCCGTCGTCCCTGCGTCCGTCCGTGCGTAAACTTTTCCTTGTGACATCTCTAGAGGTCACATTTTTCATGGGATCTTTATGAAAATGGGTCAGAATGTTCATCTGGGTAAATTCTAGGTCGAGTTCGAAACTGGGTCATGTGCCATCAAAAACTAGGTAAGTAGATCTAAAAATAGAAAAACCTTGTGACCTCTCTAGAGGCCATAATTTTCCATGGATCTTCATGAAAATTGGTCAGAATGTTCACCTTGATGATATCTAGGTCCAGTTCGAAACTGGGCCACGTGCCTTCAAAATCTAGGTCAGTAGGTCTAAAAATAGAAAAACCTTGTGACCTCTCTAGAGGCAATATATTTCACAAGATCTTCGTGAAAGTTGGTCAGAACGTTCACCTTGATGATATCTAGGTCAAGTTTGAAACTGGGTCATGTGCCTTCAGAAACTAGGTCAGAAGGTCAAATAATAGAAAAACCTTGTGACCTCTCTAGAGGACATATTTTTCATGGGATCTTTATGAAAGTTGGTCTGAATGTTCATCTTGATGATATCTAGGTCAGTTTCGAAACTGGGTCACGTGCGTTCAAAAACTAGGTCAGTAAGTATAAAAATAGAAAAACCTTGTGACCTTTCTAGAGGCCATATATTTCACAAGATCTTCATGAAAATTTGTCAGAACATTCACCTTGATGATATCTAGGTCAAGTTCGAAACTGGGTCACGTGCCATCAAAAACTAGGTCAATAGGTGAAATAATAAAAAAACCTTGTGACCTCTCTAAAGGCCATTTTTTTCATGGGATCTGTATGAAAGTTGGTCTGAATGTTCATCTTGATCATATCTAGGTCAGGTTCGAAATTGGGTCACGTGCGGTCAGAAACTAGGTCAGTAAGTCTAAAAATAGAAAAACCTTGTGACTTCTCTAGAGGCCATATATTTCATGAAATCTTCATGAAAATTGGTCAGAATGTTCACCTTGATGATATCTAAGTCAAGTTCGAAAGTGGGTCACGTGCCATCAAAAACTAGGTCAGGAGGTCAAATAATAGAAAAACCTTGTGACCTCTCTAGTGGCCATATTTTCCATGGGATCTTTATGAAAGTTAATCTGAATGTTCATCTTGATGATATCTAGGTCATGTTTGAAACTGGGTCACGTGCCATCAAAAACTAGGTCAGTAGGTCAAATAATAGAAAAACCTTGTGACCTCTCAAGAGGCCATATTTTTAAATGGATCTTCATGAAAATTGGTCTGAATGTTCATCTTGATGATATCAAGGTCAAGTTCGAAACAGGGTCATGTGCGGTCAAAAACTAGGTCAGTAGGTCTAAAAATAGAAAAACCTTGTGACCTCTCTAGAGGCCATACTTGTGAATGGATCTCCATAAAAATTGGTCAGAATGTTCATCTTGATGATATCTAGGTCAAGTTCGAAAGTGGGTCATGTGCCTTTAAAAGGTAGGTCAGTAGGTCAAATAATGGAAAAACGTGACCTCTCTAGAGGCCATATTTTTCATGGGATCTGTATGAAAGTTGGTTTGAATGTTTATCTTGATGATATCTAGGTCAGGTTTGAAACTGGGTCAACTGCGATCAAAAACTAGGTCAGTAGGTCTTGTTATAGAAAAACCTTGTGACCTCTCTAGAGGCCATACCCTTGAATGGATCTTCATGAAAATTGGTCAGAATGGTCACCTTGATGATATCTAGGTCAAGTTTGAAACTAGGTCACGTGCCTTAAAAAACTAGGTCAATAGGTCAAGTAATAGAAAAACCTTGTGACCTCTCTGGAGACAATATTTTTCAATGGATCTTCATGAAAATTGGTCAGAATTTTTATTAGCTCACCTGTCACAAAGTGAAAAGGTGAGCTTTTGTGATCTCGCGGTGTCCGTCGTCCATCGTCCGTGCATGCGTCCGTAAACTTTTGCTTGTGACCACTCTAGAGTTCACATTTTTCATGGGATCTTTATGAAAGTTGGTCAGAATGTTCATCTTGATGATATCTATGTCAAGTTCGAAACTGGCTCACGTGCGGTCAAAAACTAGGTCAGTAGATCTAAAAATAGAAAAACCTTGTGACCACTCTAGAGGTCACATTTTTCATGGGATCTTTATGAAAGTTGGTCAGAATGTTCATCTTGATGATATCTAGGTCAAGTTCGAAACTGGGTCACGTGCCATCAAAAACTAGGTCAGTAGGTCTAAAAATAGAAAAACCTTGTGACCTCTCTAGAGGCCATATATTTCACAAGGTCTTCATGAAAATTGGTCAGAACGTTCACCATGATGATATCTAGGTGAAGTTCGAAACTCGGACACGTGCCTTCAAAAACTAGGTCAATAGGTCAAATAATAGAAAAACCTTGTAACCCCTCTAAAGGCCATATTTTTCATGGGATCTGTATGAAAATTGGTCTGAATGTTCACCTTGATGATATCTAGGTCAAGTTCGAAAGTGGGTCACATGCCTTTAAAAACTAGGTCAGTAGGTCAAATAATAGAAAAGCCTTGTGACCTCTCTAGAGGCCATATTTTTCATGGGATCTGTTAGAAAGTTAATCTGAATGTTCATCTTGATGATATCTAGGTCAAGTTCGAAAGTGGGTCACGTGCCATCAAAAACTAGGTCAGTAGGTCAAATAATGAAAAACCTTGTGACCTCTCTAAAGGCCATATTTTTCATTGGATCTGTATGAAAATTGGTCTGAATGTTCATCTTGATGATATCTAGGTCAAGTTTGAAACAGGGTCATGTGGGGTCAAAAACTAGGTCAGTAGGTCTAAAAATAGAAAAACCTTGTGACCTCTCTAGAGGCCATACTTGTGAATGGATCTCCATAAAAATTGGTCAGAATGTTCACCTTGATGATATCTAGATCAGGTTTGAAACAGGGTCACGTGCCTTAAAAAACTAGGTCAGTAGGTCAAATAATAAAAAACCTTATGACCTCTCTAGAGGCCATACTTTTCATGGGATCTGTATGAAAGTTGGTCTGAATGTTCATCTTGATGATATCTAGGTCAAGTTTGAAACTGAGTCAACTGCGGTCAAAAACTAGGTCAGTAGGTCTAAAATTATTAAAATCTTTTGACCTCTCTAGAGGCCATATTTTTCAATGGATCTTCATGAAAATTGATCTGAATGTTCACCTTGATGATATCTAGGTCAGTTTCGAAAATGGGTCATGTGCGGTCAAAAACTAGGCCAGTAAGTATAAAAATAGAAAAACCTTGTGACCTCTCTAGAGGCCATATTTTTCATGAGATCTTCATGAAAATTAGTGAGAATGTTCACCTTGATGATATCTAGATTAAGTTCAAAACAGGGTCACGTACCTTCGAAAACTAGGTCAATAGGTCAAATAATAAAAAAACCTTATGACATCTCTAGAGGCCATATTTTTCAATGGATCTTCATGAAAATTTGTCAGAATTTTTATCTTGATAATATCTAGGTCAAGTTCAAAACTGGGTCACATGAGCTCAAAAACTAGGTCACTATGTCAAATAATAGAAAAGACGATGTCATACTCAAAATTGGGTCATGTGGGAAGAGGTGAGCTATTCAGGACCATCATGGTCCTCTTGTCTTGATAATGTCTATGTCAAGTTCAAAACTGGGTCACATGAGCTCAAAAACTAGGTCACTATGTCAAATAATAGAAAAGATGACGTCATACTCAAAACTGAATCATGTGGGAAGAGGTGAGCGATTCAGGACCATCATGGTCCTCTTGTTCTAATTACTTACATGATAGATTTGGCAGTCTGAGTGAAGCAAGTACAGAAAATCGTCCTTGCAACCTGACTGTGCAAAAAAGAGGACTAGCAAACCTGAATGATAAAGAAAACCGGAGTGGCAGACAGGCTAGTTTATCGTCTTAAAAAAACGTTCCAAAATGAAATTTTGTTACATCAGAAAAGAATATATAAGTTTACAAAACGTAGTTGCTTATAGAAGTACAACGCCAGTGAAATGAAATATCCATGTAGATTGATCGGTACTATGATTAAGAAGGCCAACCCACTTGACCTTTTGGTGCCCTATGCACGGGAAATTCGATCTCCGCGTTCACATTACCTTCACATTTGGCAGAGTACTCGAAAAGATACAAAGGATGTTTGGCAGAGACAATGTGTTGAGTAAATCACTTTGACACATTGTATTTTGTAAAAATCTGTCAAGTAATGAGTAAACATCGCAAAGTTCCTGCCATTACCAGTCATGTGTGTTGGCTTTTAGACTAGTTAGGTAAAAACACGATGCCAAGAAAACAATGCCTCGGCAATTTTATCCTTGCAAGTATTTTCTCGGAAAAACATCGAAATTTAAACAAAGTAACGTTCAAATAATTATAACACTGAATGACTGTTTTCATTGTATGGTAACATGTGGTGACTGGTAAATCATTTTTAATGCATGACATACTAACTACTCTATCACATTTTACAAATATATGCATAATGCATAATACGGTGAGTGGGGTACCGCCAATGTGATTTCGTTTCAGATCAGTTGAGTTTTAAAAATTTCTGGAACCCTGCCCATTTGTCATGTTACTAAATATAGAAATAAGACTGGTTTTCCCGGTTATGTCTGGGTTTCATATGCAAAGCAGACCTTTATTTAATTGTCTTGGTGTAACAAAAATAAACTGTACAAAATATCTGGCCTTATTTTTCGACATATTCACCTTTTCAAACTTCTATAAACAGAAGATTTTCTTTCATCAAACATAAAAAATCCTAGATTCTGATTGGAAATCATCTTTAATACGGTCATTGTGTCACATGATTTTCACATTAATAGCTTGTATTTCTGTCGGATTGCTTCTTTTTATAGTCAGTTTAATTGTTGTCTGCATTTTTCCGCCGTAGGAAATGTCACAGTCTCTACCCATCGTTGAAATACACAAGGTATAACAGTTTGCTTTATCGATTTTGTGTACTTCGGTTACAGCACTAGCGACTGTGGGTATTTTCTTACTTGGCATAATTAATTATGCAGCCGTTAAATAAGGTAATCGCCAGTTTCTGTGGCCAAATTAAGACAAACATTTGCCATTTCAATCAAATAATTGCAAATGGTGACAATGGTGACAAATAGTGTGAGCCCTGATTATTATCTATCATGAGAAGTTGTGCATCTTGGGTTTTGTTTTAGACTTTACTTTGCCCCACCCCCAACCCCCCAAAAATACACTCAGTTTGTTTTAATTTGTGTTTCTGTATGATGTTTGATGGTATCCATATCCCCCTCCCATAATATGAAAATTTACATAATCTTTATTTGCCAACAAGTAACAGGTGACCATACAATGACCGTATAAAGTGATGGCAAGTGTCCTGTGAACACACACATTCAGTCCTCTTTTTAGAAACAAAGATATTACTGTTGGGAGGCAAATAGTGGACATATACCAGTACTAATGGTATAATTGTTTTCTTCACAGATCTCTTGATAAGGATAAGAAATCCCGACGGGGCAAGGCTGGTTTGTCGGCCCGTCATCGAACAATGAAAACATCCCTTAGTGAGGACAATGAGGAGACTTCCCCACCTACAAACAAAAGAACAAGGAAGAAATCAGAGAGTAGTACAAATGTTCCTATCACATCAACATCCACATCAACTGTTCCTGTTTCCTCTATTCCTTCTACAACTACTGCTACACCACATGGGTAAATACTGTATATTGGGCATTTTCATCTACCCCAACATGGGTAAATATTGTATTTTAGGCATTTTCATTTACACCACACTGGTAAATACTGTATATTGGGCATTTTCATCTACCCCAACATGGGTAAATATTGTATTTTAGGCATTTTCATTTACACCACACTGGTAAATACTGTATATTGGGCATTTTCATCTACCCCCACATGGGTAAATATTGTATTTTAGGCATTTTCATTTACACCACACTGGTAAATACTGTATATTGGGCATTTTCATCTACCCCAACATGGGTAAATATTGTATTTTAGGCATTTTCATTTACACCACACTGGTAAATACTGTATATTGGGCATTTTCATCTACCCCAACATGGGTAAATATTGTATTTTAGGCATTTTCATTTACACCACACTGGTAAATACTGTATATGGGCATTTTCATCTACCCAACATGGGTAAATATTGTATTTTAGGCATTTTCATTTACACCACACTGGTAAATACTGTATATTGGGCATTTTCATCTACCCCCACATGGGTAAATATTGTATTTTAGGCATTTTCATTTACACCACACTGGTAAATACTGTATATTGGGCATTTTCATCTACCCCAACATGGGTAAATATTGTATTTTAGGCATTTTCATTTACACCACACTGGTAAATACTGTATATTGGGCATTTTCATCTACCCCCACATGGGTAAATATTGTATTTTAGGCATTTTCATTTACACCACACTGGTAAATACTGTATATTGGGCATTTTCATCTACCCCAACATGGGTAAATATTGTATTTTAGGCATTTTCATTTACACCACACTGGTAAATACTGTATATTGGGCATTTTCATCTACCCCCACATGGGTAAATATTGTATTTTAGACATTTTCATTTACAACACACTGGTAAATACTGAGTTTTTGGTATTTTCATCTACCCCCACATGGGTAAACCTTGTATTTTAGGCATTTTCATTTAACCCACATGGGTAAATTCTGAATTTTGAGTGTTTACATTTACACCAGATGAGTAAATACTCATTATTAAAAACTTTCTCCAAAGTCACATAAATACTTTATATTGTGTATTATCGTCTACATCACATATTTGCCTCTAGACTTCTTTCATGTGAGGAAGCCATCCAGGTCAGTGGTTCTACCAAAGTGCTTGCCTGTGATGAAATAATGCTAGGCAGGGTATTAAGAGTCTTTATCCACCATCAAAAGCTGGAAAATTGGGTAAGTACTGTGTATTGGGCATTTTCACCTACTCAGCTTGAGTAAGTACTGTGTATTGGGCATTTTCACCTACTCAGCTTTGGTAAGTACTGTGTATTGGGCATTTTCACCTACTCAGCTTTGGTAAGTACTGTGTATTGGGCATTTTCACCTACTCAGCTTGGGTAAGTACTGCGTATTGGGCATTTTCACCTACTCAGCTTGGTTAAGTACTGCGTATTGGGCATTTTCACCTACTCAGCTTGGGTAAGTACTGCGTATTGGGCATTTTCACCTACTCAGCTTGGGTAAGTACTGCGTATTGGGCATTTTCACCTACTCAGCTTGGGTAAGTACTGTGTATCGGGCATTTTCACCTACCTACTCACCTACCCTACTACTGTATATTGGGCATTTACTCAACACAGGTAAGTATTGTGTATTAGGCATTTTCACCTACTTAACTCAGCTTGGGTAAGTAATGTGTATTGGGCATTTTCACCTACTCAGCTTGGGTAAGTACTGTGTATTGGGCATTTTCACCAACTCACCTTGGGTAAGTACTGTTTATTGGGCATTTTCACCTACTCAGCTTGAGTAAGTACTGAGTATTAGGCATTTTCACGAACTCAGCTTGGGTAAGTACTGTTTATTGGGTGTTTTCACCTACTCAGCTTGGGTAAGTACTGTGTATTAGGCATTTTCACCAACTCAGCATGGGTAAGTACTGTGTATTGGGCATTTTCACCTACTCAGCTTTTGTAAGTACTGTGTATTAGGCATTTTCACCTACTCAGCTTGGGTAAGTACTGTGTATTAGGCATTTTCACCAACAGAGCTTGGGTAAGTACTGTGTATTGGGCATTTTCACCAACACAGCTTGGGTAAGTACTGTGTATTGGGCATTTTCACCAACACAGCTTGGGTAAGTACTGTGTATTGGGCATTTTCACCAACACAGCTTGGGTAAGTACTGTGTATTGGGCATTTTTACCAACTCAGCTTGGGTAAGTACTATGTTTTTGGCATTTTCACCTACCTAACTCACCTACCCTACTACTGTATATTGAGCATTTACTCAACACAGGTAAGTACTGTATAAGGCATTTTCACCTACTCAGCTTGGGTAAGTACTGTGTATTGGGCATTTTCACCAACACAGCTTGGGTAAGTACTGTGTATTGGGCATTTTCACCAACACAGCTTGGGTAAGTACTGTGTATTGGGCATTTTCACCAACACAGCTTGGGTAAGTACTGTGTATTGGGCATTTTTACCAACACAGCTTGGGTAAGTACTATGTATTGGGCATTTTCACCTACCCAACTCACCTACCCTACTACTGTATATTGAGCATTTACTCAACACAGGTAAGTACTGTATTAGGCATTTTCACCTACTCAGTTTGGGAAAGTACTGTGTATTGGGCATTTTCACCTACCCAACTCACCTACCCTACTACTGTATATTGAGCATTTACTCAACACAGGTAAGTACTGTATTAGGCATTTTCACCTACTCAGTTTGGGAAGTACTGTGTATTGGGCATATTCACCTACCCAACTCACCTACCCTACTACTGTATATTGAGCATTTACTCAACACAGGTAAGTACTGTATTAGGCATTTTCACCTACTCAGTTTGGGAAAGTACTGTGTATTGGGCATATTCACCTACCCAACTCACCTACCCTACTACTGTATATTGAGCATTTACTCAACACAGGTAAGTACTGTATTAGGCATTTTCACCTACTCAGTTTGGGAAAGTACTATGTATTGGGCATTTTCTCCTACCCTACTACTGTATATTGGGCATTTACTTGGCGTGGGTAAATACTGTATATTGGGCATTTACTTGACGTGGGTAAATACTATATATTGGGCATTTTCACCTATTACCTAAAATTCTGTTGTAGATTTGACTGTTCTTTTGTTTATTTCTATTTCAATTAATTCTTTTACTTTTCAGCCCTCAGAATCCCAATGTGTTTGGTGGAGAACCTCATTTTCCAAATCCAATTTCAAGGACACCTTTCTCTCACAGTAGGTTTGAACTGAGATTAGAATTGAATTGTCTATAACTGTATCTAGTAAATAATATTGATAACTTCATCTTTAATAATAACCCTTATGATTATTGTAGTGAAATAATTCAATTATTAATGCAAGCTAATAATATTTGTGTGTTATGAAACTTAAATTCCATTTGTGTTGGGTTCAGTTTTATGTAATGTGTTGAAATATTTTGTAATTTGTGCATTTAGAAACGTTATCCTATGAATAGTTTCACACATCTCTGTTCAGACTGCCAATCACATGATGCTTATATTGATGTAGGGCTGATTTGTCAGATATAGGGACACGTCTTTTTTCTGCACTAGGTTTTAATTGATTTTATACAAGTGGCTGACTAGATAATATCCCAACATCTTGAATAATCTGAACAAGTTTTGTATATGGTTGCCAAATTAACATTTTGAAGTTGATTAAGCATTGAGTCTTTCGAGTTCACATAGGAATTAGTTACTACCACCCTCAGCATATGTCTCAACACAGCATAAAATCATCAGAGATTTGATGTCATTCCTGACCCACATTGACCTCACCTTCAAATAAACCTTAAACACATTGCCTAAGTCATTAAATGACCAATTAGTAATACTCAATTCAAAACCTTGTGCAAGACTCAATTGACTATTTAGATGACCTGACCTTCGTATGATTTTCACCCTTAAATTTAAAACCTCAAAAAACATCTTTGGTCATACAACTGGGGGGGGGGGGGGGTGCATGATTTTGTGTTTTGAAAATGCAGACCCAATTTCGTAATAATTTCACATTTTTGTTTCTTGACCCAGTACCAGAACAGTTGAAGCAAGATGTGACTCTCAGGTGTGCGAATTAGTGTTTGGTAAAGTTTTTGTATGTGCGCTATTTCAGGTTTCTTTCACTCTGTGTTTCTCTTTCTTTAATTGTAGCATTTCAAACAGTGTTTTCCCCTTTCAGCTGAGACCGGTACCCTGGTATCCAACCTACCAAAGATGGAAACTGGTATCACACAGGGAACCAGTCAGATATCTTCACTCCTTCCCACAGGTTAGTCTCAGCTTTTTTCCTCCAAAGTTGGTATCATCTAAAAGAATACATTGTGTTATATTACCTACCAGTTGTGTCAAGAATTCGAATGAATACATTTTTAGCTCACCAGTGCTCAAGGTGAGCTATTGTGACCGGTCATTGTCCGGCATGCGTTGGCATGCGTCATGCGTCAACATTTGCCTTGTTAACACTCTAGAAGCCACATTTGTGACCCAATCTTAATGAAACTTGGTCAGAATTCAATAATACATTTAGACTACCAGTGTCAGTGAGTATTGGACCGTCATTGCGGCAAAGCATAGGTCACAGGCATCATGCGTAACATTAGCCTTGTTAACACTCTAGAAGCACATTTGTGACCCAATCTTAATGAAACTTGGTCAGAATGTTACCCTCAATAAAACCTTGGACAAGTTTGATATTGGGTCATCTGGGGTCAAAAACTAGGTCACCAGGTCAAATCAAAGGAAAAGCTTGTTAACACTCTAGAGGTCACAATTTTAGCCCAATCTTAATGAAACTTGCTCAGAATGTTCCCCTCAATAAAATCTTGGACGAGTTCGATATTGGGTCATCTGGGGTCAGAAACTAGGTCACCAGGTCAGATCAAAGGAAAAGCTTGCTAACACTGTAGAGGCCACATTTATGACTGTATCTTCATGAATCTTGGTCAGAATGTTAGTCTTGATGGTCTCAAGGTCCAGTTTGAATCTGTGTCATGTAGGATCAAAAGCTAGGTCACCAGGTCAAATCGAAGGAAAAGCTAGTTAACACTGTAGAGGCCACATTTATGACCATGTCTTAATGAAACTTGGTCAGAATGTTGATCTTGATGATCTTTAGGTCAAGTTCAGATCTGGGTCATGTGGGGTCAAAAACTAGGTCATCAGGTCAAATCAAAAGAAAAGCTACTTAACAGAGGCCACATTTATGACCATATCTTTATGAAACTTGGTCAGAATGTTAATCTTAATGATCTTAAGGCTAAGTTCCAATCTGGGTCAGGTGGCTTCAAAAACTAGGTCGCCAGGTCAAATCAAAGGAAAAGCTAGTTTACACTTTAGAGACCACAGTTATGACCATATCTTAATAAAACTTGGTCAGAATGTTATTCTTGATGATCTTTAGGTCAGTAGGTCAGGTGAGCGATACAGGGCCTTCATGGCCCTCTTGTCTTCAGTTTAAGAAGAGTTTAGTTACATAATTCTGATGAGAAATAAAAACATTAACATTTTCTTTGAAACATGGCAATATTGACATTACATTCACGTATTTAATGTATGTCTCCATGAAAGGGTGCTACCTCATTTGATCTACTAATTTATATAAAAAGAATTTCAGAAATGAATTGATATAACAGAATGAAGGATGTAGGATGTAGGAACGAATTTTTTCTAACGTTAAGAATTTTTTCATACTCTGTGAGCTTGAAGAACATTAGTTTCCAAGACAAACAAGAGAAGAAAAAACACAGGTCACCAAACTCGTTTTAATTTTATAGGGCATTTTCTTCACTCACTGTTCAAGCATTTCTGAAATTTTGTAAAATTGAAAAAATGGTGGTACTTTATAAAACATGTAATAGCCCATTTAATGTTATAGGGATTTCATGTCTTACAGGTTAATATGAATACAAGTTGATGTCAGTATTATATTAGCATAAATGTCACTAACAAATCTCTTTCATTTTTAGTTCATCTGATTTTTAAAAAAAAAATGATGAGTTATTGTCATCACCTGATCGGCTTCGGCGACGGCGTTGGCGTTGCCTGGTTAAGTTTTATGTTTAGGTCAGCTTTTCTCCTAAACTATCAAAGATATTGCTTTGAAACTTGCAACACTTGTTCACCATCAATAGCTGACCCTGTACAGCAAAAAAAATAACTCCATCCTGCATTTTGCAAGAATTATGGCCCCTTTTGGACTTAGAAAATATCAGATTTCTTGTTTAAGTTTTATGTTTAGGTAAACTTTTCTCCTAAACTATCAAAGCTATTGCTTTGAAACTTGCAGCACTTGCTTACCATCATAAGCTGACCCTTTACAGCAAGAAACATAACTCCATCCTGCTTTTTGCAAGAATTATGGCCCCTTTTGGACTTAGAAAATCAGATTCCTTGGTTAAGTTTTGTGTTTAGGTCAGCTTTTCTCCTAAACTATCAAAGCTGTTGCTTTAAAACTTGCAACGCTTGTTCACCATCATAAGCTGACCCTGTACAGCAAGAAAGGTAACTCCATCCTGCTTTTTGCAAGAATTATGGCCCCTTTTGGACTTAGAAAATATCAGATTTCTTGGTTAAGTTTTATGTTTAGGTAAACTTTCCTCCTAAACTATCAAAGCTATTGCTTTGAAACTTGCAACAGTTGTTTACCATCATAAGCTGACTCTGTAAAGCAAGAAACATAACTCCATCTTGCTTTTTGCAAGAATTATGGCCCTTTTTGCACTTAGAAAATCATGGGTAGGACAATATTTCTTTTATACAGAGACAAAAAAATCAGATGAGCGTCTACACTCGCAAGGCAGTGCTCTTGTTACATGTTGACATAATTACCCCACCCACTTTATTTTTAATGGAAAAAATGTATTTAGATCTACAAAAACATTCTGATGGTAAGATTTTAAAAATATTTTGCAGCTTTAATGACACACAAAAATGCTTCAAAATGGAAAGAAAAAAAGTTGGGGTCACCATGCATCTAAGAGATTTATTAAAAAAAACTGTCAAAAACTGGTGAATTTTGATACTTTTTAGCTCACCTGTCACATAGTGACAAGGTGAGCTTTTGTGATCACCCTTCGTCCGTTCGTCTGTCAACAATTTCTTGTCTGCACGATAATGGTTTCATTTATAATTTTATTTGAACCAAACTTGCACACAACTTGTATCACCATAAGATCTCGGTTCTTTCCGAGCCTTGATGTTTGGCTCTATGATATCAGATTTGTAATGTCTACCATAATTGTTCAAATTATTGCCCTAGGTTCAAAAGTGTGTGTGACATGTATATAATATAGGCCAACATAGAAGAAACCTAACTCTGTACTTACACAAACACACTTGAAGCCTTTGTATACAGGTGAGCGCTTTTTAGCTCGACTATTCGAAGAATAAGTAGAGCTATCCTACTCACCACGGCGTCGGCGTCACACTTTGATTAAGTTTTTCGTACCAGTCCACATTTTGACAAAGTCTTTTGAGATAAAGCTTTGAAACTTTCAACACTTGTTAAACCACCACCATGGCCAGTTATAGGCAAGAGTACATAACTCCATCAAGGATTTTGGCTGAATTATGGCCCCTTTCGACTTAGAAATCTTGGTTAAGTTTTTCGTACCAGTTCCTATTTTGACAAAGTCTTTTGAGATAAAGCTTTGAAACTTTCAACACTTGTTTACCATCACCATGTCCAGTTATAGGCAAGAGCACATAACTCCATCAAGGATTTTGGCTGAATTATGGCCCTTTTTGACTTAGAAATCTGGGTTAATATTTCGTACCAGTTCATATTTTGACAGTCTTTTGAGATAAAGCTTTGAAACTTTCAACACCTGTTTACCATCACCATATCCAGTTATAGGCAAGAGTACATAACTCCATCATGGATTTTAGCTGAATTATGGCCCTTTTTGACTTAGAAATCTTGGTTAAGTTTTCCATACCAGTTCATATTTTTTGTAAAGTGTTTGACATATGGCTTTGAAACTTTTATCACTTGTTTAGTATAATAGTCTCTATCTGTGGGAAAGAGTACATAACTCTGTCATCTATTTTGGCTGAATTATGGCCCTTTTTATGCCCCTGAAGGGAGGCATATTAGTTTTCAACTGTCCGTCCGTTCATTCGTTAGTTCGTTCGTTAGTCACAACGTTAACTTTTTGCATGAAGGCACTTTACTTGCGAACCACTGCACCCAGGACATTCAAACTTCACCTGCTGATACTACTTATTGAGTATACCACCCCTACTGACTTTGGGATCACCAGGTCAAAAGTCAAGGTCACAGGGGCCAACGTTAACTTTTTGCATGAAGGCACTTTACTCGAGAACCACTGCACCCAGGACCTTCAAACTTCACATGCTGATAGTACTTACTGAGTACACAACTCCTAATGACTTTGGGTCACCAGGTCAAAGGTCAAGGTCACAGGGGCCAACGTTAACTTTTTGCATGAAGGCACTTTACTCGCGAACCACTGCACTCAGGACCTTCAAACTTCACATGCTGATAGTACTTATTGAGTACACCACCCCTACTGACTTTGGGGTCACCAGGTCAAAGGTCAAGGTCACAGGGGCCAACATTAACTTTTTGCATGAAGGCACTTTACTCGCGAACCACTTCACCCAGGACCTTCAAACTTTACATACTGATAGTACTTTATGAGTACACCACCCCTACTGACTTTGGGGTCACCAGGTCAAAGGTCAAGGTGCTGCGGGGGCATTTGTCACCATTAGTGACAGCTCTTGTTGGACTTTGAAATTGGTTCTGTTTTCATACAAGTCCACGTTTTGTCAAAACTATTTGAGATATGGCTTTTAAACTTTGAACACTTGTTTATCATTATGATTTCCATCTGTAGGCAAGAGTAAAAAACTATTTTGACTGAATTATGGCCCTTTTTGGACTTTGAAATTGGTTCATATATTGCCATTTAGTGCAAGACTTATTGAAATCAAAGAAATACAGGAACATTGTTTGTCTAATCTATTTATTTCTTTGAATAGTCGAGCGTGCTGTCATCAGACAGCTCTTGTTTAATGACCCTCTTGTTTTGGATTTTTTTTTTTTTTTTTTTAAGGATAACTTCCTTAGTTGTTACTATAAATAACTTATATTGTAACTTTTTAGCTCACCTGTCACAAAGTGACAAGGTGAGCTATTGTGACCGCTTGATGTCCGGCATCAGTCGTGCATAGTGCGTCGTCCGTCAACAATTTCTAAAAAAATCTTCTTCTTGAAAACCACTGGGCAGAATTACACAAACTTCACAGGAATGATCCTTGGGTGGCCCCCTTTCAAAATTGTTCAAAGAATTGAATCACCTTGCATGCACAAAAACTCTTAGGTGTGCCATGGGCCAACCGAAAAGGAAAAACAAAACTTTCTTTCAAAACACAGGGCCTAGGCTTGATATCGGTGTACATCATCTAGTGGTCCTCTACCAAATTGTTCAAATTACCCCCAGGGCAATATGGCCCCGCCCGGGTCACATGGTTTTAAGACTTATAGGGAAAATTTAAAAATCTCTGTCAAAACCACAGGCCTAGGGCTTTGATATTGGTTGTAGCATCATCTAGTGGTCCTCTACCAAGATTGTTCAAAATTTTCCCCAAAGGGTCAAATATGGCCCCGCCCCGGGGGTCACATGTTTGTATAGACTTATATAGGAAAAAAGTTTAAAAATCTTCTTGTCCGAAAACCACAGGCCTAGGGCTTTGATATTTGGTTTGTAGCATCATCTAGTGGTCCTCTACCAAGATTGTTCAAATTATCCCCCTAGGGTCAAATATGGCCCCGCCCCGGGGTCCAAGTTTTATATAGACTTATATAGGGTTACTCTGTAAACACAGGCTTACTTTGATAATTTCAGCATCTCTTGCTACAAAAACCATCATGGCCCCTAGGTGCTTTGGAAAATTTTTGAAATATTTGGAAATGTTAGATGGCATTTCTAGTAGTCGCTACCAAAATTGTTCAAATTATGCCCAGGGGTAAATAGGCCCCGCCCTGGGGTCACTAGTTATTATGTGATTTTATATAGGAAAAATACTTAAAAATTCGTCCTATTTCCAAGACGTTTAATTATACTTACCTGATACCAAGTAATGATGCACTTGATTGTGACCTTGACTACTTTCTGTGTTTTAGTCAGCCTGAAATATGTGACTTTTGACCGCTCATGACCAGAATACCTCTGACTTTCTAAATTTATCTTCTTGACACCTGGGTAATTACACAAAGAGGTCACAGACCCTGTGTGGATCCCCTTCAAAAGTTTTCAAGTAATGAATTCAGACCTGAGGAAAAAGAAACTTTAAAAATCTTCTTGTCCAAAACCACAGGGCCTAGGGCTTTGATATCTAGTGTGCAGCATCATCTAATGGTCCTGTACTTCAAATTATCCCCCTAGGGTCAAATATGGCCCCGCCCCGGGGGTCACATGGTTTATATAGACTTATATAGGGAAAACTTTGAAAATCATCTTGTCAGAAACAATATGACCTAGGCTTTTGATATTTGGTATGATGCATTGTCTAGTAGTCGTCTACCAAAATTGTTCAAATTATGCCCCAGGGGTTAAAAAAGGCCCCGTCCTGGGGTCACTTAGTTATTATGTGAGTTATATAGGAAAAATACTTAAAAAATTATCTGATCCTATTTCCAAGACGATTTAATTATAATTACCTGATGACCCCAAGTAATATGATGCCAATTGATTGTGACCTTGACCTACTTTCTTGTTTTTTAAGATACAGCCTTGAAATATTGATGACTTACACAGTTTTGCACACAAATCGTAAAACTGAATTTCATTGACCATGAATGACCTACTGACTTTCTTAATATTTTATTATCAGTTTGACATTTGCAACATGTAGCTCATATTAGTCAGTTGAGCGATCCAGGGTCATCATGACCCTCTTGTTTAAGATACAGCCTTGAAATTTTGATGACATACACAGTTTTGCACACAAATCGTAAAACTGAATTTCATTGACCATGAATGTGACCTACTGACTTTCTTAATATTTTATCATGAAACATGTAGCTCATATTACTCAGGTGAGCGATCCAGGGTCATCATGACCCTCTTGTTTAAGATAAAGCCTTGAAATTTGGGTGACATGTACAGTTTTGCACACTAATCTTAAGACTGACTCAGTGACCATGAATATGACCTACTGACCTACTTTCTTGTTTTTGAAGCTTTAGCAAAGAAATTTGTTCAAGCAAGCAACTTAACTCAGGTGAGCGATATAGGGCCATCATGGCCCTCTTGTTTTAAAGAACCTTTTGGCATGATGCAATTGAATTCCTGGTTTTCATGGAATTTCCACGTTTCTTGTTTAACATTAGATTAATATTACTGCTTCTGTGACAACAATTCGAATAGTCGAGCACTGTCTGTCTTATGGACAGCTCTTGTTATTAAAGTACATCATGCTCAGTGCTCTTCAGTGCACCCTCAGCATCAAGGAAAAAAGTGATTATCATTTCAGACGTCCAAATATATTTCAGGTATTGCAGGAGTAGAAAAAATAACAAATGGGCCACTGATAGGTCCTCCAAAACCTTTCAACTCATCGTCTTTATTAACAACAGATTCAAAATCAAGGTAAGGGTTCTTACATCTATAAAAACAGTTCAAACATTTGAGTACCAAGTAGTTGTCTTGTTTATGACAGTGAGGCCTGATTTATTGTAAAGGTCCTTCTACTTAAACTCGCACAAGTCATTCATTAGTTTTTGTGGAAATGCAATACACGGAATCTGTCGTGACCAGGAGAGGGTCAGAATTGTTATAAAGAATTGTACTTCTTTTGTCAAGGCCATAACATTGTCAGATTTTATGTAAAGATCAAAGTATTGTGGTGTGCACTTCACACAATCTATCATATTATGTTAAGGGGTCTAAAGATGAATAGAAACTGCACTTGACTTTGTCATAATAACTTTCCTTAACAAGATTTCAAACTTTTTTACCCGCTGTCCGAACAAGAAAAAAAAATGTTGGTGACTTTATTAAAGCCTGTTGCAAGGTATTGCGATATTTGAGCTCCAGTTTCTGACTATTTAACCTACTAGAATATTGAGTAATTGATAGCATATGACTGAAATATGCAACTAGAGCTATATGTAAAGGAGATTAATACTGCCTTATATACAAAGAAATTGAAATGTTGCAAGTTCAAGTGAGACATGGACCTTGGACCTAGTGACCTTGGTTGTGCACTTTGCATGTCATATGGAACCGTTGATGCTAGTTAGCTCGACTTTTTGAAGAAAAAGTGGAACTGTTGCACTCACCCCGTTGTCGCCATTTCCGTTAGTTAAGTTTTTGATAAAGTCAAATATGTTTGATACTATCAAAGCTATTGACTTGAAACTTAAAATTGTTATTTACTATCAAAGTCTACACCGGGAGAAACAATCCTATAACTCTGATTTGAATTTGACAGAGTTATGCCTCTTTTTAACTTAGAATTTTGGTTAAAGTTTCTGATAAAGTCAGATATCTCTGTTACAATCCAAGCTTTTGACTTGAAACTTGAAAATAGTTATTTACTATCAAAGTCTACACTAGGAAAAAAAATCCCCATAACTCTGATTTGAATTTTGACGGAGTTATGCCTCTTTTTAACTTAGAATTTTTGGTTAAAGTTTTTGATAAAGTCAAATATCTCTGTTTTACAATCCAAGCTTTTCACTTGAAACTTAAATAATTATTTACTATCAAAGTGTACAGTAGGAAAAAATCCCCATAACTCTGATTTGAATTTTGACAGAGTTATGCCTCTTTTTAACTTAGAATTTTTGGTTAAAGTTTTTGATAAAGTCAGATATCTCTGTTACTATCAAAGCTTTTGACTTGAAACTTAAAATAGATATTAACTAACTCTGGTTTGAAATTTGACAGAGTTATGCCCCTTTTTAACTTAGAATATTTTGGTTAAAGTCTTATAAAGTTTTTACTGGCAAAGCTCTAATTCAGAGTCAAGCACTGAGAAAAGTCGAGCATGCTGTCTTATGGACAGCTCTTGTTTTCTTCCAGTAGTTAAAAAGATACAGAGTGGACATAGATTTGAGCTAATTGACCTTTGATCTCATTGACTTTCACTTTGGACCTGGTGATCTGGAGGTGCACTCTGCAGGTCATCTGTATGGGTTTGATGATTGTTGCTAATATTATGAAACGAATTCTAGACACCAAGTTAAGCTATTTGATCTTTGACCACTTAATGTGACCTTGACATTAGACTTGTTGAACCGGGTCATGTGCTGTGCATGTTGCCTTGATGAGGTAAACAGTTAAAGCCAGTTTTATGAAAATCTGCTTAGCAGTTTAGGTTATATGGAGTCGACACAAAGTTAAGCTGTTTGACCTTTGACCTCTAAGTGTAACCTTGATTTTTGACCTAGTGACTTGGGTTTTGTGCTCTTAATCTTGTCTGGATGAGGTAAACAATAATATTGATGCTACTTTTATGAAAATCTTCCAAGCACTTGAGACAGTAGGGAGCAGACTTGAATTTAAGCTTTTTGACCTTTGCCAGCTCTTTTTACACTGTACCTTCATATACAATAGGCCAGGTAAATGGTTAAAGTAAATTATTCACATTTATATTTGCAAAGCTTAATCTGAACCATTTGAAATGCGACTGTAGAATGGTAACTGTTCTTGTAAGAAATGTTAGGAGATTATTGGAGCATAATATGACTTGTATTACAGTGAGACTCCAGGTAGTATGGAGGAACTGCTAGAGAGGCAGTGGGAACAAGGCTCAAACTTCCTTATGGAGCAAGGACAACATTTTGATAGTAAGTAAAGTTATTCTTTGTATATCCTTAGGACACTGGGCATTTTCATGCAATCCCGCCAGGCATAAGTATGTTTTTGACAACACAGAAAATGACGTCACTCGACCTTCAGCTATTTCCAGAAGTAAAGAAAATGAAAGAAGACAGTTCAAACTTGAAAACAAAAGAAGCATTTGCATTAGTTGATAATCAGGGGTCACACGCAGGAGTCACCCTGTCTAAATGTTTGCGCATGGACCTTGTTTTTTAGCTCACCTGTCACAAAGTGACAAGGTGAGCTTTTGTGATCGCGCGGCGTCCGTCGTCCGTCCGTGCGTCCGTAAACTTTTGCTTGTGACCACTCTAGAGGTCACATTTTTCATGGGATCTTTATGAAAATTGGTCAGAATGTTCACCTTGATGATATCTAGGTCAAGTTCGAAACTGGGTCACGTGCCGTCAAAAACTAGGTCAGTAGGTCTAAAAATAGAAAAACCTTGTGACCTCTCTAGAGGCCATATATTTCACAAGATCTTCATGAAAATTGGTCAGAATGTTCACCTTGATGATATTTAGGTCAAGTTCGAAACTGGGTCACGTGGGGTCAAAAACTAGGTCAGTAGGTCTAAAAATAGAAAAACCTTGTGACCTCTCTAGAGGCCATATTTTTCAATGGATCTTCATGAATATTGGTCAGAATGTTCACCTTGATGATATCTAGGTCAAGTTTTGAAACTGGGTCACGTGGGATCAAAAACTAGGTCATAGATCTAAAAATAGAAAAACCTTGTGACCTCTCTAGAGGCCATATTTTTCATGAGATCTTCAGAGTATTGGTCAGAATGTTCACCTTGATGATATCTAGGTCAAGTTCGAAACTGGGTCACGTGGGGTCAAAAACTAGGTCATTAGGTCTAAAAATAGAAAAACCTTGTGACCTCTCTTGAGGCCATATTTCTCAATGGATCTTCATGAAAATGGTCAGAATGTTCAGCTTGATGATATCTAGGTCAAGTTCGAAACTGGGTCACGTGGGGGTAAAAACTAGGTCAGTAGATCTAAAAATAGAAAAACCTTGTGACCTCTCTAGAGGCCATATTTTTCATGAGATCTTCATGAATATTGGTCAGAATGTTCACCTTGATGATATCTAGGTCAAGTTCGATACTGGGTCATGTGGGATCAAAAACTAGGTCAGTAGGTCTAAAAATAGAAAAACCTTGTGACCTCTCTAGAGGCCATATTTCTCAATGGATCTTCATGAAAATTGATCAGAATGTTCACCTTGATGATATCTAGGTCAAGTTCGAAACTGGGTCACGTGCGGTCAAAAACTAGGTCAGTAGGTCTAAAAATAGAAAAACCTTGTGACCTCTCTAGAGGCCATATTTTTCATGAGATCTTCATGAATATTGGTCAGAATGTTCACCTTGATGATATCTAGGTCAAGTTCGATACTGGGTCATGTGGGATCAAAAACTAGGTCAGTAGGTCTAAAAATAGAAAAACCTTGTGACCTCTCTAGAGGCCATATTTCTCAATGGATCTTCATGAAAATTGATCAGAATGTTCACCTTGATGATATCTAGGTCAAGTTCGAAACTGGGTCACATGCGGTCAAAAACTAGGTCAGTAGGTCTAAAAATAGAAAAACCTTGTGACCTCTCTAGAGGCCATATTTTTCACGAGATCTTCATGAAAATTGGTGAGAATGTTCACCTTGATGATATCTAGGTCAAGTTTAAAAGTGGGTCACGTGCCTTCAAAAACTAGGTCATTAGGTCAAATAATAGAAAAACCTTGTGACCTCTCTAGAGGCCATATTTTTCAATGGATCTTCATGAAAATTGGTCAGAATTTTTTATCTTGATGATATCTATGTCACATGTGCTGAAAAACTAGGTCACTTTGTCAAATAATAGAAATAACGACGTCATACTCGGTTCAACACTGGGTCATGTGGGGATAGGTGAGCGATTCAGGACCATCATGGTCCTCTTGTTTTGTTTTATTTTTAGCTCACCTGTCACAAAGTGACAAGGTGAGCTTTTGTGATCGCGCGGTGTCCATCGTCCGTCGTGCGTCCGTCCGTAAACTTTTGCTTGTGACCACTCTAGAGGTCACATTTTTCATGGGATCTTTATGAAAGTTGGTCAGAATGTTCATCTTGATGATATCTAGGTCAAGTTCGAAACTGGGTCACGTGCGGTCAAAAACTAGGTCAGTAGGTATAAAAATAGAAAAACCTTGTGACCTCTCTAGAGGCCATATAGTTCACAATTTCTTCATGAAAATTGGTCAGAATATTCACCTTGAATATATCTAGATCAAGTTCGAAACTGGGTCACGTGCCATCAAAAACTAGGTCAGTAGGTCTAAAAATAGAAAAACCTTGTGACCTCTCTAGAGGCCATATATTTCGCAAGATCTTCATGAAAATTGGTCAGAACGTTCACCTTGATGATATCTAGGTCAAGTTCGAAACTCCGTCACATGCCATCAAAAACTAAGTCAGTAGGTCAAATAATAGAAAAACCTTGTGACCTCTCTAAAGGCCATATTTTTCATGGGATCTGTATGAAAGTTGGTCTGAATGTTCATCTTGATGATATCTAGGTCAAGTTCGAAACTGGGTCACGTGCTGTCAAAAATTAGGTCAGTAGGTCTAAAAATAAAGAAACCTTGTGACCTCTCTAGAGGCCATATATTTCATGACATCTTCATGAAAATTGGTCAGAACGTTCACCTTGATGATATCTAGGTCAAGTTCGAAAGTGGGTCACATACCATCAAAAACTAGGTCAGTAGGTCAAATAATAGAAAAACCTTGTGACCTCTCTAGAGGCCATATTTTTCATGGGATCTGTATGAAAGTTAATCTGAATGTTCATCTTGATGATATCTAGGTCAAGTTCGAAAGTGGGTCACGTGCCATCAAAAACTAGGTCAGTAGGTCAAATAATAGAAAAACCTTGTGACCTCTCTAAAGGCCATATTTTTCATTGGATCTGTATGAAAATTGGTCTGAATGTTTGTCTTGATGATATCTAAGTCAAGTTCGAAACAGGGTCATGTGCGGTCAAAAACTAGGTCAGTAGGTCTAAAAATAGAAAAACCTTGTGACCTCTCTAGAGGCCATACTTGTGAATGGATCTCCATAAAAATTGGTCAGAAAGTTCAACTTGATGATATCTAGGTCAAGTTTGAAACTGGGTCACATGCCATAAAAACTAGGTCAGAAGGTCAAATAATAAAAAAACCTTGTGACTTCTCTAGAGGCCATACTTTTCATGGGATCTGTATGAAAGTTGGTCTGAATGTTCATCTTGATGTTATCTAGGTCAGGTTTGAAACTGGGTCAACTGCGGTCAAAAACTAGGTCAGTAGGTCTAAAATTATTTAAATCTTTTGACCTCTCTAGAGGCCGTATTTTTCAATGGATCTTCATGAAAATTGATCTGAATGTTCACCTTGATGATATCTAGATCAGTTTCGAAACTGGGTCACGTGCGGTCAAAAACTAGGTCAGTAGGTATAAAAATAGAAAAACCTTGTGACCTCTCTAGAGGCCATATTTTTCATGAGATCTTCATGAAAATTAGTGAGAATGTTCACCTTGATGATATCTAGGTAAAGTTCAAAACAGGGTCACGTACCTTCAAAAACTAGGTCCATTGGTCAAATAATAGAAAAACCTTGTGACCTCTCTAGAGACCATATTTTTCAATGGATCTTCATGAAAATTGGTCAGAATTTTTATCTTGATAATATCTAGGTCAAGTTCAAAACTGGGTCACATGAGCTCAAAACCTAGGTCACTATGTCAAATAATAGAAAAAACGATGTCATACTCAAAACTGGGTCATGTGGGAAGAGGTGAGCGATTCAGGACCATCATGGTCCTCTTGTTTCTTTTGCTAGAGGGGAGTCAATTTTCAGCACTTTCTAACGATTTGAAACTACCTGGGCTTTAGCACTACATGTCAGCTTTGTATCTATGAAAAAACATATTTCAACTCGGAATAAACACAAATCCCACAGGGGTCTGTAACGGAGCAAGGGTATAAGGAGATTTTTGGAACTTCGTCAAATCGTTCAAAAGGTCCTTTTTGATGTTGTCTGAAAGTGTCAGTATATGTCTCGGATGTAAGATATTTCCGTATTTTAGAGCTGCAGACCTAGACATTTCAGAAATAATTTCAAAATCAATTTTGTGTAATGTTGATTCTACGAAAGCGTGAAAGGGCCATCAGACACTTATACGTATTATGACGTTACAGGTGCGGAAAGGATATTAAAACCATTCTTATTGTTAATTTAAAAATCAAATGTTATTTCAAGGATTTATATGTACTGATGTTTCATTTGAATACAAGTTGTGAATTTAATGTTTAATCAAGTCCATAATGAGGATTTTTTATGAATTGCAGCTTTATTTGACAAGACTCAGGTTTATGTGATACATCAATATATAGGTTTCCTGGGGTTGTACTTGAAATTGTTTGAATTTTAAGATATAATGGTCTTTCAAGAAATAAAGTCTAAATAGAAACTTGCTGATGTCTAAATAACCTGAAAGTTGCAACTGAAATAAGCTATTGGCTTTTGTGATAATTTGAAAATTAAATGATATCAAAAGTTCCTGTTACCACCCTCTCAGTAATTATGTCTCGCCCCCCCTGGGGGAGACATACTGTTTTTGCCCGGTCCATCCGTCCGTCTGTCCGTCACACTTCATTTCCGATCAATAACTGGAGAACCATTTGACCTAGAACCTTCAGACTTCATATGGTGGCAGGGCATATGGAGTAGACGACCCCTATTGTTTTTGGGGTCACTTCATCAAAGATCACAGGGGCCTGAACATTGAAAACCATTTCCGATCAATAACTTTAGAACCATTTGAACCAGAATGTTGAAACTTCATAGGATGATTGGACATGCATCGTAGATGACCCCTATTGATTTTGGGGTCACTCTGTTAAAGGTCAAGGTCACAGGGGCCTGAACATGGAAATCCATTTTCGGTCAATAACTTGAGAACCATCTGACCTAGAACCTTTAAACTTCATAGTTTGATTGGACTTGCAGAGTAGATGACCCCTAATGTTTTTGGGGTCACTCCATGAAATGTCAATGTCACAGGGGCCATCTGTCCATCACACTCCATTTCCGATCAATAACGAGAACCATTTGACCTACAGCCTTCAAACTTCATAGGGTGATAGGACTTACAGAGTAGATGACCCCTATGGCCTGAACATAGAAAACTCATTCCAGTCAATAACTTGAGAACCACTTGACCCAGAATGTTGAAACTTAGTAGGATGATTGGACATGCAGAGTAGATGACTTTCGCTCTTGTTCCCTATTGACTTCTTGCCTATATGACTATGCAGTGGGGGGAGACGTGCACTTTTCTACAAAAGCATCTTCTAGTTTGGAATGGTGTTTGAAGCGAATGATATTGTTTGATATTAAAAGGGAATTAGAGAAAAAAACAGTATTACAGAAATTTTTATCAAACCGTAAAAGAGTAAACAAGCAAATTTAGTGAATTGGTATCCCCCGCCAGACAGGATAAAGGTTTAACCTTTGAAGAAGCATTCTCTGACTGCAAAAAGTACTTGCAATAAATGCAAATGAATTTCAGTCTTTTTGAAAGCTACTGGTATTCATTCTAAATTATTGATCGAAAACCATTTTTAGCTTGACTATTCAAAGAATAGGGGAGCTGTCCTTTGACTCGCCTCGGCGTCGGCGTGAGCGTCACACAAACGTTAAAGTTTGCGTACCACCTCAAATATTTTCAAAGTCCATTGAGATATTGCTTTCATATTTTGTATACTTGTTTACCATCATGACCCTAGTCTGTAAAAAGGAGGAGGCAACTCTATCAAGCATTTTGACTGAATTATGGCCCCTTTATTGTAATGTTAAAGTTTGTGTACCACCCCAAATATTTTCAAAGTCCATTGAGATGTTGCTTTCATATTTTGTATACTTGTTTACCGTCATGACCCCAGTCTGTAAAAAGGAGGAGGCAACTCTGTCAAGCATTTTGACTGAATTATGGCCCCTTTATTGTAATGTTAAAGTTTGCGTACCACCCCAAATATTTTCAAAGTCCATTGAGATATTGCTTTCATATTTTGCGTACTTGTTTACCATCATGACCCCAGTCTGTAAAAAGGAGGAGGCAACTCTATCAAGCATTTTGACTGAATTATGGCCCCTTTTCGACTTAGAATGCTTATTGTAGTGTTAAAGTTTGCGTACCACCCCAAATATTTTTAAAGTCCATTGAGATATTGCTTTCATATTTTGCATACTTGTTTACCATCATGACCCCAGTCTGTTAAAGGAGGAGGCAACTCTATCAAGCATTTTGACTGAATTACGGCCCCTTTTCGACTTGGAATATGCTTATTGTAATGTTAAAGTTTTACTCATAGCTTATATTATACTATCAAGCACTGAGAATAGTCGAGCGCGCTGTCATCTGACAGCTGTTCTATATTTAGTAACAATGACCTTGACCCAACCTACCTAAAATGAAACAAAAAAATGGTTCTCAGTGAAAGCTACCTATTTACCAAGTTTTGTTGTTTTACCTCATTCCTATATAAAGTTATTGTGAGAAAAACTCTTTTCTGTTTTTGTGCCCCCCATGAGTGGTGGGGGGCATATAGATTTGGTCATGTCCGTCCGTCTGAAGTTCGTGACGTGCCTAGCTCAAAAAGTATTTGATATAAATTGATGAAACCTTGCATGAGTCGTTATCATGATATGAACTTGCACACCTCCTATTTTTCATCTGGCTCCACCCCCTAATTTTAGTTATGGCCCCTGAAATAGTCAAAAATGCACATTTCACCTTGTGACACGCCTAGCTTAAAAAGTATTTTATATAGATTCATGAAACCTTGAATGAGTCTTAATCATGGTGTGAACTTGTGCACCTCCTATTTTTTGTCTTGCTCTGCCTCCTATTTTCAGAGTTATGGCCCCTAAAATAGTCAAAAATGCACATTTTCACCTTTTGACGCACCTAGCTCAAAAAGTATTTAATGTAAATGGTTGAAAACTTGCATAAGTCTTTATCATGATATAAACTTGCACACCTTTTGTTTTTTGGACGACTCCACCCCCTATTTTAAAGTTATGGCCCCTGAAGTAGTAAAAAAAAATGCACATTTTCACCTAATTATGTGCCTAGCTCAAAAAGTATTTAATGTAAATACATGAAACCTTGCTTGAGTCTTTATCATGATGTGGCCTTTCACATTCGGCATTTTTGTTGAGAATCTTTGCGCTTATTACAGAGTTATGGCCCTTGAAATAGCCAAAATAGTGGATTTTTTGTTTGTGATGCTCATAGCTCAAAAGTATTTGGCTGGATGGACAGAAAATGGTCTATTTATATAATATATATATTATAAGTACAAAGGGTCATGAATCGTGTCTTCCTTTACCAATCTAAATGAAACTAGAAGGGCAACATTTTCCTATAGCAGTCAACGTTACTACCGTGTTTTATTGAAATCCTTCTATCCTTGTCTGAGATATGACTCCAGATGGACAGAAAATGGAATAAAACACTATATAATGTATGTTAAATGGGCCATAAATCTTGTCCTACTCATGCAATCTGATTGAAACTTGCAGGGTGGCATTTCCCTACAGCAGTTAACATTTCTACCATGATTTATTTAAAAACTCTATCATGTCATACATGGTTTCGGACGGACAGACTTACAGATGGATGGACAATGCCAAAACTATATCCCTCCAATTTCAGTGGGGAATAATAATGTTCTAACAAAACACAAAATATTCTTTGTTTAACTATTAAATTACAATGTTTAACATGTTACCTCTATTAATGTGAAAGTGTAACAATTTGGTGTTGGATCCTTACTGATTTCTAATCTGCTGTCTTATTGTTTGAATCCCACTATTTCAGTTGCATCATTACTAAATTGCCTGCATCAGTTAAAAACAGAAAACACACGTCTAGAGGAATATGTTCGGAATTTAATGTCACGGCGGGATCACTTACTTGCTGTCAATGCTAGACTGTCTCTACCATTCAACTCGAACGAAAGTGCGAATTCGACTGGAGCACAAGGGGATAGTAATGATGTAGCGGGGAGAGGGGAGACAACTCCAGATCATGTTGAACCAAAGATAGATAACATCTCAGATGATGATGATAGTCCTATAAATGTGGTGGTATGTTTTAAACAGTAATTATATGATGATAAGGTGAATATTGAATTTTACACAAATGATATTCAGTGGGGCTGCATCACTTTCTTTGGAGCGAATCACTTTTTGTGGACAGCGTGACAAGTTACCAACTATTTAGACAGCAGAATCCGTGTCATAAAATATCATTTATTGAGTAATTCAGTGGTATATTTAACAGGTATTGTAAGATGATGAGGTTGGTCAGGTCTGTAGACCTGGATATTCACCAGTGTTACCTTACAGTAAAGCTTTTATTTTATGACCACTTATAAAATAGCAGTGCAGATGGTACCTGTTAGATTGTCCATAAGTAAAAATGTTTACAGGCAGCAGGTACACAGTTTTATTGAAAGTTAAAAGAATACTGATCTGATTATGCGTTTTTTGAAACCAGATATGATTGGCTTTGTTTGAGTTTATTTTGAAGAATAGTTCATCCTTTTAGTTTCTTCACAAGAATATCACTTTCTGTGGACCTACAAGTGACCAGTTACTGACCAAGGAGATAAGCAGAACTTTAAAGTCATAAAATTATAATATCATTTATTGAGTGATTCAATGGTTATATTATCATTTATTGATAAATTCAGAATTATATTATCAATAGCTGAATAATTCAGAGGTATATTATCATTTATTTTAAGACAACCCAATTTTCTTATTAAAACAAGAAGACTGAAAACTGTGTGTTATTATATAATAATTCATTGTTGTAAGTCACAGTTATTAGGACATAGCATCAAACGTCACAGTGGCGTGATGGAAAAGAGAACAACACAAAGGATGTACATAATATCATTGATAATGTGTTAGAATCAAACTAATATAATCTCAAACAGTGATTTGCTCTTGAATAAAATCATTGTCATTTAGAGGAGTATTATTATATCACTTGGGCTGTGCCCTCGTGATAATATTCTTTTGCATCTGAACTCCCAAACATTGATATTATTCAAAAACAGATCACTGTTTGGGATATATTATCTCTTAATCGAATAATTCAATGGTATATTGTCATTTATCAAATATTTTGATGTTTTTCAACCTTTAGAATCAAGAGCTAAAATATGGCTTTTCTTGCAGTACTTTATGTACTACTTTGATTCTTGAATCCCAGTCTGGGCCCTGCAGAACAAGTATTTTCTGTACAACCTCGATACTTGAAACCCGTGTCTGGGCCCTGCAGAACAAGTATTTTCTGTACAACTTTGATACTTGAAACCCCTGTCTGGGCCCTGCAGAACAAGTATTTTCTGTACAACTTCGATACTTGAAACCCCTGTTTTGGCCCTGCAGAACAAGTATTTTCTGTACAACTTTGATACTTGAAACCCCTGTCAGGGCCCTGCAGAACAAGTATTTTCTGTACAACTTTGATACTTGAAACCCCTGTCTGGGCCCTGCAGAACAAGTATTTTCTGTACAACCTCGATACTTGAAACCCCTGTCTGGGCCCTGCAGAAGAAATATTTTCTGTACAACCTCGATACTTGAAACCCCTGTCTGGGCCCTGCAGATTCTGTACAACCTCGATACTTGAAACCCCTGTTTGGGCCCTGCAGAACAAGTATTTTCTGTACAACTTTGATACTTGAAACCCCTATCTGGGCCCTGCAAATCCAGTATTTTCTGTACAATTTTGATACTTGAAACCCCTGTCTGGGCCCTGCAAATTCAGTATTTTCTGTACAACTTCGATACTTGAAACCCCTGTTTGGGCCCTGCAGAACAAGTATTTTCTGTACAACTTTGATACTTGAAGCCCCTGTCAGGGCCCTGCAGAACAAGTATTTTCTATACAACTTTGATACTTGAAACCCATCTGGGCCCTGCAAAACCAGTATTTTCTGTACAACTTTGATACTTGAAACCCTTGTCTGGGCCCTGCACATCCAGTATTTTCTGTACAACTTTGATACTTGAATCCCAGTCTGGGCCTCAAAACAAAACAGTATTGTCTGTACTAGTACTGCTTTGGTACAATAAACCCCTATCTGGGCCCCACAAATTAAGTATTTTCTGTATACAACTTCGATACTTGAATCTGTGTCTGAGCCCTGCAAAACAGGTATCTGGGCCCAAAAATACAGCTTTGATACTTGAAATCCATGTCTGGGTCCCACAAAACCGGTATTTGCTGTTACACTTTAATATACTGGGACCCCTTTATAACGCTGTTGTTGGGGTCCAAGGTTCGAGACCCCCGGATTTAGCGGGGTTAAATTTATAACGCGGGTTGGCGGTATATGCGATACCCCACCCACCTGTAATGCATTAGACGCATTTTGAAAGCTGCTTCATGTTGTTGGAGAAATTCTATGCTTATAAACAGGACATTTATTTAACATATAATGCTACTGAAGAATATGAAAAAAAAAAGATTGTAACGCTGTGTCAGCCTTCCATTTCGTCGTGATTCTGAAAGAAAGTTGAAATTCTGAATCCCGGAAATAAACATGTAAACTGTGTGAGAAGCATGCGGTTGTGAAAAGTACAATAGCGCGGGATTTTTAAACACATGGAATATAAATAAAAATATAAGAAAGAGAAATTGTTAAAATAGAAAATGGATAAAAGAATCAATCTCAATATGGCTTTTCAGTGTATCGAATCTTCGTTAGTTCCAATGTATGAATGGGATGATTACGAAAACAGCTGCAGTTTATTGCAAAAATGGGCATGCTTTTTACTTTTTATTCACTCAATTTTTCATGTTGCCCGCTTAATTGGTGCAAACTTAAACGGTTTGATAGTTGACTGACCAATTTTACACACGTGTTATGCCAACAATCTAATTTTGACACAGTCCTGATTGCCTAATTGACACATGCCTTAAACATGTACTGGTATCGGATCGGTATCCGAACAGTAACAGTATCCGAATTCTCGTAATTTCTCCTTTCATGTAACCCTTCATAAAGGGAGTACTATATGTTTTGGAAGGCTGTTTCACAAGCAAGCATCAAGCGAAATTTCGTTCATCAATGGCAAGTGTTTACAGAGAAATTCTACCTTCTTTATTAAGCAATCAACTTTCTGTTTTGTTTACATCTGAGGGATTCCACATGACACACATGCGCGGAAGACAAACCCATGTTTGTCCAATTCCAGGGAGGTAAATCCTGAGCTTATGATTTGCACTCCGTTGTAGAATTACTCTCTCTTTATAATTAGATAAAAATTATATTGCTATTGCATCACATGGATATTAAGTTACAAGGTAGAGCGCTCGCTTCAGGTGTGAGAGGTCGTGGGTTCGAATCCCAGCCTCCTCTTAAACTTTTATCTTTTTCTTTATTACTTTTTTAAAATCTATATAACACAGCTTAAGGACTTAAAATCAATATAAAACTCCCATATACTGGGGGTACAATGTATACAGTAATCAAATAAACTATTGTTTACAAGCTAGACAAATACACGATGTGAAAGGTGCTTGTCTGAAGTGTTGCATAATATGATTGTACAGGTGATGTGCGGTACCGTACGTAACGGAACGGAAGATAGCCACACCCTGTACGATTTATGGGGAAAAGTAGTAAAGGTTAATTACATAACTTAAAATCAAAATTATAAAAGATTTTCAGTCAAAACAATTTTAAAGCTGCTTAAAAAACCATTTATCGGAAACTGGTACTGTAGATAAACCAATTAACGTTAATTAGATAGCCCTTTCGGAGCCCCTGTTTTTGGACGCATGCGCAGATAAGGCTGGTATTGTTTACATCCTTGCGAAGAGTAAAGACTAGGGTTTAACGATTTGTAGATTAGTTTTGTTAACAATTTGTATTTAAAAATAGATATAATGAAAACCCTCATTTTTTATCGGAAACTGGTCTGAAACCAGTATTCAAAGTTTAACAAAGGCATTACACAAGCAAGTAAGCTAGCAGACGATTATTTATTTTTGTCACAATTGTCATGGAAAAGGTGTTAAGATAAACAGGTAGTTTTATAACTGGTTATGATCAAAATAAATTACCTCCGCAAGCGCTGATTTTTTATAGTTTTTTATTTATTTATTTTTTTGGTCTTGGAAAATTTGGGAGCCAAGAGCGTACCGCATTATACCGAATACCACAGTATATCGAATAGCGTTATAAAGGGTTTCGAGTGTACTTGCTCCCTGTCTAAGCCCCGTAAAACCACTGTTTACTGATATACTTTGATACTTAATCCCTGTCTGTGCCCCACAAAAACCAGTATATGATGTTATACTTTGATACTTGCTCCCTGTCTGGGCCCCCACAAAAACCAGTATTTGCTGTTATACTTTGATACTTAATCCCTGTCTGGGCCCCCACAAAAACCAGTATTTGCTGTTATACTTTGATACTTAATCCCTGTCTGGGCCCCCACAAAAACCAGTATATGCTGTTATACTTTGATACTTGCTCCCTGTCTGGGCCCCCACAAAAACCAGTATTTGCTGTTATACTTTGATACTTAATCCCTGTCTGGGCCCCCACAAAAACCAGTATTTGCTGTTAAACTTTGATACTTAATCCCTGTCTGGGCCCCCACAAAAACCAGTATATGCTGTTATACTTTGATACTTGCTCCCTGTCTGGGCCCCCACAAAAACCAGTATTTGCTGTTATACTTTGATACTTGCTCCCTGTCTGGGCCCCCACAAAAACCAGTATATGCTGTTATACTTTGATACTTGCTCCCTGTCTGGGCCCCCACAAAAACCAGTATTTGCTGTTATACTTTGATACTTAATCCCTGTCTGGGCCCCCACAAAAACCAGTATTTGCTGTTATACTTTGATACTTAATCCCTGTCTGGGCCCCCACAAAAACCAGTATATGCTGTTATACTTTGATACTTGCTCTCTGTCTGGGCCCCCACAAAAACCAGTATTTGCTGTTATACTTTGATACTTAATCCCTGCCTTGACCCCACAAAAAAGCAACAGTATTTGCTGTTATATTTTGATACTTACTCCCTGTCTTGGCCCCACAAAAAAACATATTTGCTGTTATACTTTGATACTTAATCCCTGTCTGGGCCCCATAAAAACCAGTTTTTGCTGTTATACTTTGATACTTGCTCCCTGTCTTGGCCCCCACAAAAGCCAGTATTTGCTGTTATACTTTGATACTTAATCCCTGTCTGGGCCCTACAAAAATCAATATTACCAGTAGCTGATATACTTTAATACTTGATCCCTGTCTTGGTCCCACTTGTATTTGTATTTTGCCTGGATACAATGAATGAAGGTAATGGAAGAACATAATATTTTAATCTTGTTGAATTTCTTGTATCAGATGTTATTGTATAAAAAAAGTTTTGAAAATGAAGGCTGTACTTTCAAATTTCTGTATATTTATAGGACCCACCAGGTGATACTAACTGTAGAAACAGCTCAGTAGTTGGCAATGGTTCACATGATTCAGCATTACGGCATCAACTTTTCTCCTCACCCTCAGGCTTAATACCACAGGTATACATCTTTTGAAAATTATTATGCCCCCCCCCCCCCCCCCCCCCTTCGAAGAAGGAGGGGAAGGAGGGGAGATGTCGGTCAGTAGGTCGGTCGGAATGTAGACCAATCCGTTTCCAGATGATAACTGAAGAACGCTTGGGCCTAGGATCATGAAAGTTGATAGGGAGGTTGGTCATCACCAGCAGATGACCCCTATTGATTTTGAGGTCTGTATGTCAAAGGTCAAGGTCACAGTGACCCTGAATAGTAAAATGGTTTCCGGATGATAACTCAAGAACCCTTGGGCTTAGGATCATGAAAGTTGATTGGGAGGTTGGTAATGACCAGCAGATGTCCCCTATTGATTTTGAGGTCAGTATGTTAAAGGTCAAGGTCACAGTGACCCTGAACAGTAAAACGGTTTCCGGATGATAACTCAAGAACGCTTAGGCCTAGGGTCATGAAAGTTGATAGGGAGGTTGTTCATGACCAGCAGATGACCCCTATTGATTTTGAGGTCAGTATGTCAAAGGTCAAGGTCACAGTGACCAGGAACAGTAAAATGGTTTCCAGGCAATAACTCTAGAACGCTTGGGCCTATTGTCAGGAAAATTGATAGTTAGGTTGGCCATGACCAGCAGATGACCCCTATTGATTTTGAGGTCATTAGGTCAAAGGTCAAGGTCACATTGGCCAGGAACAGTTAAAACAATTTCTGATCTTCTTGTCCAAAACCATAGGGCCTAGGGCTTTGGTATTTGGTATGTAGCAAAATCTAGTGGTCCTCTACCAAGATTGTTCAGATTATTTCCCTGGGGTCAAATATGGCCCCACCCCAGGGGTCACATGGTTTATATAGACTTATATAGGAAAAAACTTTGAAAAACCTCTTGTCCAAAACCACAGGCCCTAGGGCTTTGATATTTTGTATATGACATCATCTAGTGGTCCTCTACTAAGATTGTTCAAATTATTCCCCTAGGGTCAAATATTGCTCCGCCCTGGGGGTCAAATGGTTTACATAGACTTATATAGGGAAAAACTTTGAAAATCTTCTTGTCCAAACCACAAAGACTATGGCTTTGATATTTTGTAATGTAGCATCATTTAGTGGTTCTCTACCAAGTTTGTTCAAATTATCCCTCTAGGGTCAAATATGGGCCTGCCCCAGGGGTCATATGGTTCATATAGACTTATATAGGGAAAAACTTAGAACCCTCATGTCCATAACTTACATCATTCAAATTTGGACCACATGTATAGTTTTGAGTGGCAAGATGAACCTTGACATGAGTTGACCTTGATCTTGACCTAGTGACCTACTTTCACATTTCTGTAGCTACAGCTTTCAAATTTGGACCACATGCATAGGTTTGTGTACCGAAAAAAACTTTGACCTTGTTATTGACCTAGTGACCTACTTTCACATTTTTGAAGGTACAGGCTTCAAATTTGGACCATGTGCATAGTTTTTTTATTCCAAAATAAAATTTGACCTTGATTTTGACCTAGTGACCTACTTTCACATTTCTCAAGCTGCAGCCTTCAGATTTGAACCACAAGCATAGTTTTGTGTACTGAAATGAACTTTGATCTTGAGATTGACCTAGTGACCTACTTTCACATTTCTGAAGGTACAGGCTTCAAATTTGGACCACTTGCATAGTTTTGTGTTCCGAAATAAAATTTGACCTTGATTTTGGCCTAGTGACCTACTTTCACATTTCTCAAGCTACAGCCTTCAGATTTGAACCACATGCATAGTTTTGTGTACCGAAATGAACTTTGATCTTGAGATTGACATAGTGACCTACTTTCACATTTCTGAAGCTACAGGCTTCAAATTTGGACCGCATGCATATTTTTGTGTTCTGAATTGAAATTTGACATTGATTTTTACCTATTACCTACTTTCACATTTCTCAAGTTACAGCCTTCAAATTTGAAGCACATGCATAGTTCTGTCTACCGAAATGAACTTTGACCTTGAAATTGATCTAATGACCTGCTTTCACATTTCTCAAGCCACAGCTTTCAAATTTGGACCACATACACATTGTTTTGTACCGAAATGAAATTTGACATTGATTTTGACCTTGAGCTAGTCTTGAAATTTGGAACATTCAAAAATGGCTCAGTGGATGGTGCCAAGATCACTCTGTAATCTCTTGTTAGGTTAATAGGTTAAAGGTCAAGGTCAGATTAAACCAGAATGGTAGAACTTGATTTCAGTGAGCATATAATTTCTGTTCCTTGTGCAATTACTGAATGCATCAAAGGGGGCATTTCGTGTTCGACGAGCTCTTGTTTTGTTTTGGGTTTAACACCATTTTTATTCGCCCAAAGGGACATATTATGTTATGACTCCTGTCCGTCCGTCCGTCCGTTAGCAATTTCGTGTCCACTCTGTAACTCCTTGAAGGATTTTGAAAAAACTTGACACAAATGTTTGCCACATCTAGACAACATGCAGAGCACATGTTTTTGATGGCTGGCATCAAGATCACACTTAGGTGTCAAAGGTCATATGACTTTGTTTTGAGTCCGCTCTGTAACTCTTGAACTGCTTGAAGGATTTTAAAGAAGCTTGACACAAAATTTGTTCACCACATCGAGACGATGTGCATATCACATGTTTCCGATGGCTCGCTTCAAGGTCAAGGTCACACTTAGGAGTCAAAGCAATTTTGTGTCCACTCAGTAACGCTTGAACCCCTTGAACGATTTCGAGGAAACTTGACACAAATGTTCACCACATCAAGACGACGTGCAGAGCACAGGTTTTGGATGACTCGCTTCTAGGTCAAGGTCACACTTAGGTGTCAAAGGTCATATGACTTTGTTTTGTGTCTGCTCTGTAACTCTTCAACTGCTTTAAGGATTTTAAAGAAACTTGGCACAAATGTTAACCACATCAAGATGACAAGCAGAGCGCATGTTTCGGATGGCATCCTTCAAGGTCAAGGTCACACTTAGGGGTCAGAGGTAAAGTAACTGCCAACTTCCCAGTGTGAATCTGAGGTAGAGGAGGAATGATTTCAGACACAATGTCAAATCGTCAGGACTACAAAATTGTGGGAAAGGGGGGCAGATAGTTGCCATAGTGTCTTTGGGTCCATCCATCCATCCATTAATAACATAAAACTATTGACATAATTTGGTTACTAGTGCAGCAAAGCCTTTCGACTCCACAAAGTATATGGAGAGCTATCCTGCTCAATATGGAGTGCATGTCCTTCCACATCCATACATTGATTAAAGTTTTGAAACCGGTTTCAGCTCAGTAAGTAGACTGCTTTGGCCTACAGTCTTAAAATTGAAAAAGATAATTACCTATGGTCTATAGGTGTTAGTGGGTAAAAAGTAAAAGTCACAGTGACCTTGAGAATGAAATATGTTTCTGCTCAATTTATGAAGACTACTTTGGCCTATAGTCAGTAGATTCAGGTCAGGACCTTTTACTTTCCTAATCAAAGTGGCATTAGGAGATATGAATAGCCTTTAGTGATAGCTCCAGATATGTTTGAGCTATTTTGATCAATAAGGACCATCCTGTCTCTCTTGTTCATTTAATACATTTGAAGCTTGAAATTGAATAAAACTTTATAAAATATAGATGTTTGAATACACGTAAGCCTTACCTGCACTAGTTACCAGAAAAACATGCACTTCCATTGTTTGTTTGGTTATTCATTTATGTTCTTCATGCAAATATAAGCACACTTCCTATGTCCAAAATATATTTCGAAGCAAACATTGGTTTACTGATAGCTCTTGTTTTGTTCAAGTAATATAGTTTCATTTAAAGATCAAATACAGTGTATATTTGTTTATAAAAATGTAATATGAAAATTATGTTTTGAGGAAATCACAATTTTTTTAAGGTGAGGTATTGTGACTGGTCATCGTCCGGCGTACGTTGTCCGCCTTGTGAACACTCTAGAGGCGACAGCTGTGAACCAATCTTTATGAAACTTGGTCAGAATGTTCAAAACTGGGTCATGTGGGATCAAAATCTAGGTTACTAGACCAGATTAAGGGAAAGTCTTGTGAACACTCAAGAGGCCACGTTTTTTGGTCCAATCTTAATGAAAATTGGTCAGAATATTTGTTTCCATGAAATCTCTAGGTAAAACATGATTACACTGTTATGGTGTGTTACTCAGGTGAGCGACCAAGGGCCATCTTGGCCCGCTTGTTTTTTCAATCCGAGCATGAACTTACACAAAAGCCTTTATGTAAGTTTTAAATTTTAATGGGTGTTGTTTATCAATTTCAGAATGGCAGTGAACAGCTGACTAACTCTACCTCATCTAACAGTTCATCAGTGAAAGATCCTACAGCAAAGGATAAAACTTGAAACAACTTGTTCACATATATATATATATATATATATATATATATTATATTTCCATTTGGCAGCAATATATTTAATGATTGATTGAACTAAAAGTGTAAAGATTCTTTGATGAAAGAGCTACTCTTTTAACTGGAGAGACTGTTGTGTTGCACAGTAATAATAAAATTCCATTAAATGACGATTTTCACTGCACAGTTGTGTATGTATTGAGCAGGATAGCTCTCCATATACTTTTGACATTTTTGCATGTAAATTGCCAGGTTTATTTAAAAAAAAAACATTACCATTGATTCCCACATATTATACTCCTGGAAACACCCCCATATCATGGATGTGGCACAGAACATTTAGTAAACTCCAAACAGTGAACACTTGAAAAGATTGTCGTTCATGTTCAAACTTGGTAAATTTGATCTCTGGATGTTTTCATTATGGCCTGAACATGGAAACTCTTTCCGATCAGTAACTTGAGAACCACTTTGCCCAGAATGTTGAAACTTCATAGGATGATTTGAGTAAATGACATGATAATTGATTTTTGAGTGGCTCGATCAAAGGTCAAGGTCACAACAATTTCCAGTTCATAACTTGAGAACCACTAGGCCCAGAATGTTGAAATTCTTTAGACGATGGACATGCTGAGTAGATAATCCCAATTGCAGCCAACCATCGGTGTCTTTAGACATATGCTCCTATCCCCTATTGACTTATTGCCTCTTTCTACTATGCATTGTGGGAGACATGTGCTTTTCTACTAAAGCATATTGTAGTTCATATATGTTTTTAGCTCGACTTTTCGAAGAAAAAAAAGCTATTGTACTCGCCCTGGCGTCGGCGTCGCTGTTGGTTAAATTTCTGATCAAGTCAAATATCTCTGTTACTATCAAAGCTATTGACTTGAAACTTAAAATAGTTATTTACTATCAAAGTCTACACCAGGAGAAACAATCCCCATAACTCTGATTTGAATTTTAACAGAATTATGCCACTTAGAATTTTTGGTTGAAGTTTTTGATTAAGTCAAATATCTCTGTTACTATCAAAGTTTTTTATTTGAAACTTAAAATAGTGATTTACTATCAAAGTCTACACCAGGAGAAACAATCCCCATAACTCTGATTTGAATTTTGACAGAATTATGCCCCTTTTTAACTTAGAATTTTTTGTTAAAATTTTTGATAAAGTCAAATATCTCTGTTACTATTAAAGCTTTTGACTTGAAACTCAAAATAGTTATTTACTATCAAAGTCTACACCAGGAGACACAGTTCCCATAACTCTGATTTGAATTTTGACAGAGTTATGTCCCTTTTTAACTTGGAATTTTTTTACTGGCAAAGCTCTTGAGAAAAGTCGAGCGCGCTGTCTTACAGACAGCTCGTTTTTTTTTCACTAAAAACGTCCTCCCACCCCCACCAAGATTTTAGGCACAAATCGGGGATGTGCATTGTACATGGGTATTTATGGTATCCAGTCATAACACAAGAAGTATGTATTGTTTAATACTGATTGGGAAAAAGTGCATGGAACTTGCTAGTTTTGAATTGAACAGTTCAACTCCAGTGTGAGAAATCATACAGTTTATAGCAGGTGACTGGGAAACATTATTGAGTTACAGTATGTTAATGAGCATGATATGTGTGAGCATTATATATGCTTGAGCAGACATGTTCATACTGCCAGCTGGTTGTGCACAAGTTCTGTTTACATAGGATGCAGTAAAAGGTTGGAGAGTCTAAGATATGAGTCAGATTTACACATGTAATCTGGATTGTACAAACAAAATAATGTAAGTTTTCTTGCAGCATCTATACAACTGACTGAAAGCGAATTTCTATTTTGTTAGCTCAACAGAGCCAAAGGCTCAGGGTGAGCTATTCTGATCACTCGCTGTCCGGCATCCGTCCGTAAACTTCTACTTTAAACGACATCTCCTCATAAACCGCTAGGCCAATTTCATCCAAACTTCACAGGAATGTTCCTTGGGTGAACCTCTACAAAAGTTGTTCAAAGAATTGAATTCCATGCAGAACTCTAGTTGCCATGGCAACCGAAAGGAAAAATTTAAAAAATCTCAAAAACAAGAAGCCCTAGAGCTTAGATATTTGGTGTGAAGCATTGCCTACTGGACCTCTACCAAGTTTGTTCAAATCATGACCCCGGGGTCAAAATTGACCCCGCCCCAGGGGTCACTTGATTTTACATAGATTTCTATAGGAAAATCTTTTAAAAAAATTTAAAAAATAAACCAGAAGGCGTAGAGCTTAGATATTTGACATGTAGCATTGCCTAGTGGACCTCAACAAAATTTGTTCAAATCATGACCCCCGGGGTCAAAATTGACACCACCCCAGGGGTCACTTGATTTTATATCGGAAAATCTTCAAAAAATTTCTAAAAATAAGCCAGAAGGCCTAGATCTTAGATATTTGACATGTAGCATTGCCTAATAGACTTCTACAAAATTTGTTCAAATCATGACCCCCGGGGTCAAATTGACCCCGCCCCATGGTGTTTCTTGATTGTACATAGAAAAATCTTCAAAATTTTCTAAAAATAAACCAGAAGGCCTAGAGCTTAGATATTTAACATGTAGCATTGCCTAGTGGACCTCTACAAAATTTCTTCAGATCGTGACCCCTGGGGTCAAAATTGACCCCGCCCCATGGGGTTACTTGATTGTACATAGAAAAATCTTCAAAATTTTCTAAAAATAAACCAGAAGGCCTAGAGCTTAGATATTTGACATGTAGCATTGCCTAGTGGACCTCTACAAAATTTTTTCAAATTTTGACCCCCCCAGTGTCAAATTGACCCAGCCCCAGGGGTTACTTGATTGTACATAGGGAAGTCTTCATAAATTTGCTAAAAAAACCCCAGAAGGCCTAGATCTTAGATATTTGATATGTAACATTGCCTAGTAGACTTCTACAAAGTTTATTCAAATCATGATCCCCGGGGTGAAATAGGCCCCGCCCCAGGGGTTACTTGATTGTACATCGGAAAATCTTCCAAAAAATTTCTAAAAATCATCAGTTTGACATTTGAAACATGTAGCTCACATTACTCAGGTGAGCGATCCAGGGTCATCATGACCCTCTTGTTAGACATTGTTAGCTTGTCTGTTTGTTTTTTTTTGAAATCTAGGCGGTATTGTCGTCACTTGATCGTCGGCCAGTTAAAATTTTTGTTTAGGTCCACTTTTTCTCAAAAACTATACTGGTTGGGAACCATTTTCCGGACACATTTTCATATTTCGGCTCCATTATTCCCTTAAAAAAATATTTGACATAAATGAAGTCCACACTGCACAAACTTTAGCTCCTTCCACATCCGATGTAGTAATCAGCATCGCGTTATGACGTAAAATATGGGTTCCATGGGGCTTCAAATGGGGTCACTAAAATAAGTTATTTTTCCCGTCAGGAAAACCAGTATCCGGACAAATATTTTGAAGGTGTTTTGTTGTTAATTTGATATCAAAATAAGTAATTAAACTATTTCTACACATTTCTTTATCATTCATCTCTTCAAAATTGCACATGAAACATAACCCGACGGTCAATAACAGCTACGAAAGCAAACCGAGGTTGACTATAAAAACTCGAATTTCGTCTGATACGAATTCTTGATAATTCCAATAGATATAGAATAAAATTAGTGCAAAAATCGACAGCCCTGCATCTTAAGTAACTTTTAGCATGAAATTAAAAGTAGAACATGTTATCAGCAGACAATCATTATGTAGTTTGATTATTTCTTCCCCACTTGATACCTCGGCATGTGTGAACTACTGCGCATGCGCAATGCTATCTTCATGCCCCGTTAAGACAGAAAGTTACTTTGTAAACGCAGGTAAGTTATCATCAAAAACCAAAACATGATACAGCCTTATGAAATAGTGGTTTGTTGTAGACATGAGGAACAAACATCTAAATGATCTAGATGAAACAATTACATGAATAACAAAGAAATAAAGCGGATATTACATGTGTCCGGAAACTGGTCCTGTCCAGAAAATAGTTCCCAACCAGTAAGGGCTACAGCTTTGAAACTTTGTACACTTGTTTATCATCATTACATGATTAGCTCTGATATGCATTTTGTCAGAATTATAGCTCTTTTTGTACTTAGAAAATTTGAGTTTCTTGGTTAAAATTTTTGTTAAGGTCCACCTTTTATCAAAAACTGTAAGAGTTACAGCTTTGAAACTTTACACACTTGTTTATCATTATTACTCGACTATGTTTGCTAAGAACCATAACTCTAACCTGCATTTTGTCAGACTTATCACCTTTTTTTGTACTTAGAAGTTCTGAACTATAACACTTTTTCTTACTGACCAGCACTTGCAGACGAGCAATGGCACTTACTGGTCAATCCACTTTTTATATACCCGAAGGGACATATTATGTTTTTACGCCGGTGTCCGTCCGTTAGCAATTTCGTGTCCGCTCTGTAACTCTTGAACCCCTTGAAGGATTTCTAAGACACTTGGCACAAATGTTCACCACATCGAGACGATGTGCAGAGCAAATGTTTCGTATGGCTCGCTTCAAGGTCAAGGTCACACTTAGGGGTCAAAGGTCATATGACTTTGTTTTGTGTCTGCTCTGTAACTCTTGAACTGCTTGAAGGATTTTAAAGAAAGTTGGCACAAATGTTCACCACATCAAGACGACATGCAGAGCGCATGTTTCGGATGGCTTGCTTCAAGGTCAAGGTCACACTTAGGGGTCAAAGGTCATATGACTTTGTTTCATGTGTATATTGCTCTGTATTGTGGTGCTCTTGTTTTTATTTGGCAGATCACTTTTTTGTTCACTTACAATAATTTTATATTGAATTCCTTCCCTTTTATGTTACTATAAATAGCTTATTTTCTAACTTTTTTATTATTGGCCGTAGGAAAAAACCGAGAATTTTTTTTTTGTTCACTTAAAATTTGTTTTTGAATTTCTTCCCTTTGTTCTTCCTGTCCTTTGGGCTTCAACAGTCAAGTTCTTTGAATTTTGTATCCATTCTCTGATATAACCCTTCGGGCGTATATTGCCCTGCTTGGCGGAGCTCTTGTTCAGTTTTATCTTTAAATGTAAAACAAACCTTTGATAATATAAGAACTCAGAGGGTGATATTAGATAGGTTTTGAATTTTCAAAATATTTAGAGTAGTTTTGAATTTGTCATTAAAACTATTTAGATGGGGTATCTTCCATTGAAAATTTCAGCCGCTTGACATCAAAGCTAAACATAAATTTTGACTTTATTGTGAGTGGATTTTTACAAGACATTCAGAATCTCTTAGCATTAGAGCAGCATTTCCATGCAAACATTTCTTTAAAAAGGTATTTTGCAAAGTGCCCAATTTTTGCAATGGGAAAAATTCATTTTTGATCATAATAAAATGCAATTATTGACTAGGTGGATCAAACAAAAGTTTATTGTTATCCCCCGTCGATGAAATCAGGAGGAGGGTATTGAAATGGCGTTGTGCATCCAGGTGTGTGTGCGTCCGTCCGCAGCCATATCTCAGTAACTAGCAGGTAGAATTTCATGAAACTTGAAATAAACATGAACCAACATACTGCCATGATGCCCGTCAAGTGTTTTTTTTGATTGGTCAATTTCCCTGAGAGTTATTGCCCTTGATTTAATGAAAAATCCACGTCTGCAGTCATTTCTCAGTAACAAGCTGGTAGAATTTCATGAAACTTGAAACAAATATGAACCAACATACTTCGATGATGTCTGTCTTTTTTTTTTTTCAATTGGTCAATTTTCCTTAGAGTTATTCCCCTTTAATTGTTTGAAAATCTACAGATTTGTACATAACAAACCAACCATTTTTACCACCTTGCCTTGGTAACCTCCCCCCCCCCCCCCCCACCCAAAAAAAAAAGATAATTTTTCATTCCTTTGTATTTTTTTCAAACCTTCCATAAATATTTATCAACATGCAAAGTTGTACCGTTCCCCCACCTCACTCCTCCACCCAGTCATGCCCACACCAAAAAATAGCATTCATTTTCTGTTAAATTGATTTTGACTAATGAAATTATTTGCCTCTTAGTAACATCCTTAACTTATTGCCGGATATACTGCTTTCCCATTCCTCACCACAATCCCTTTCGGCGGCAGATACCAATTCATCGAATTTGCTTGTTTGAATATTTGTTTGGATTGTAATGACCCATTCTCTTCTGACAAGAGAACAGGCTGATGTATTCATTCAGTGAAGTAATACTTTCAAAGTTTTTTGTATTTCATGCAATACCCTTTGATCATTTAGACATTTAAAAGTATTTTTGTACCCCACCCCACACAAAATTTTTCATGGAGCACTAAGATTTGCCCTCATTCATGTCTGTCCATCCATCCATTATTGTCCTTGACCTAGTAAAATATGCATAAAGACCTTTAAGTTCATAAAAATATTTGACTAAGAATCCTGAAACCATATTGGAATATTTGTGAATTTGTGTGCCTTTGGTTTGCTTTGGATTTCACTCTGCAAGACCAAAGTTATAACCCATGACTTAGTCAAAAATATGCATTTAAAGAAGTTTGTGTTGCTAGTATCTCAAAAAGTATTTGACCTGGAGTCTTAAAACATTACAGGAATGTTGTTCCCGGATGTAAAGTTAGGCTCAAATGATTTTTTCTTGCATTAAATCTCTCCTACCCTGTCCCCAGAAATAGACACAGAAATTTTACACAATGCAACTAGTATATACATAGTTAAACTTGAACTTAGTAACATGACCATACAGTGACAGAAATTTGGGGGGCACCAGTGTCGTATGAACACTCCTCTAGTTTTTTAAAATGGAAACATAACATGTACATCATTTTATGAGTGACCAAAATAGTTATGCATAAAAGTTAATTGTACAAAAATACTCAGGGCAGACCTCTTTATATGTTGCCTTTGATTTTATGCTATTTGTTATTGTCATGTGTTACGTTTGTATTGTATCATGTAAATTAAAAAATATTTAGTGCTATTAATGAAATAAAACGATTGATGATTTTTCTATTACTGTTTCTCATCAGTTTGTCCTGAAGCTAGATATACCTGTGACTTTTATAGGAATGGAGTCATGATGAAATATCCGATTAGTTGTCAGACAGAATTCTAAATGGGCCTGATTAAGGGTAATAAATTAATATATTTCAGTACTAACAATTGTGAAATATTCAAACTAGCTATAGAGAATAGGAAGCTAACGTTTGCCAGTGCTTCCATTGCAGTATGGTTCCTTGCTAGTATATAGTCATTAGTAAAAGTTGGCTAAATAGCACAAAAGATGCTCACCTGACTGGCCTTGAATACACTGTATCACATAAAGCAACAGTTATCCTGATGACAAGTAAGACTTCAATGAGGCAGTCTAGTGCAATCAGTTACACTTCTTTAAGATGCTTTGGCCAAGTTTGGCAAACATGCAAGAGTTGTTTCAAGGTTTTTCTTTCGAAGCTCTTAATCCACTTCACTTCAGTTAAGCAGAGTCATTTACCGTCCGAAGACTATGTTTGGTGTTAACGTTTAAGAGTGTATCATCAAAACAGAAATATTTATTATTCTAACACGACCAGCGAATAACCTACATACATGTAGAGCAAAATCTATTTCTGGTTATTCTGCAAAAAACCACCCTTGAACTGTGCTGTGTGCGCATCATGTTTTGGCTATTCCATTTACACGCTGCATGTAAAGTTTTATGAATGAATCTGCAACTTTTACAGTTTTGTGGGAGGAAATTTCAACAGCCAAACCCAGGTGCGTAGCATTAAGTGTAGTTCAGAGCATCAAAAGTAGTTACCATTTTTTCTAAGACTGTTGTTTCAAGTATGTCGTGTTGGAATCGAAATAACCAGTTCCAAAGTGTGATTTATCGTAAAATAACCCGTGTTTTGAGTTCTTATGCGGAAGAATATACGGCCTTCGTGATATACTCTTGCGCATAAGATCTAAAACACTGGTTATTCTACGATAAACCACAACTGGGAACATATTATTTCTTAAATAAACAACATCTTTACCAACAATCTACCTGTGAACTACACGTTCTATTGTTCTGTCCTATACAAATATATATTTTTAAAATGTTCTCAAAACGAATGCCATTTGTAAAGAAATAAAAAAAAAAACAATCGCTGGAACCTACGTTTCACCTAGTTATGTGAAATTTTAGCACTGGGACAATATTGCTAATGCATCAAAGCAAAGATACATAACAGTTCTATGAAAATAGTGAGTTTTTAAAAGGCATTGAACTGCCTGAAAGTGTTGCCCTGGCCTTTATGCATTTCAATTCAATATATAAACAGTCAAACTTGTCATAGCGACACACTGAATTAAACGACTTCCTGTCGTATACGACCCTGTTCCAGACCGCCCAATGTAAATCACTATATCAAGTCACTGAATTAAACGACTCCCTGTCTGACGCGACAAACGACCGTAATTTTTGCGTCCCGTGACGACTATATGGCTGATTTCAACGACCCTTGGCATTTTTCACAGCCTAGAAGTTTGCAAATAATGTTTTTCGCACCTCGTAACCTTGACTCTGGAGCCTTTAACTTTCAACTTTATTTACATTATGATTCAGGCCTTCGGAGCCAGTGGAGGTAATGGTATAGTCAATTAGCGATATCACAGAGTTTGCTAAACATATCATCGTTATATTTAATTGACCCATGTCTTTCGATTACCGGATAGATATGTATATTTTTGATTATTGGCCATTTGAACAAAAAGTTCTCCACGTGTCTCATAATCTATCGCTTTATTTTTAAAACGAATTCCGGATGTTTACTAATCAAAGTATGGGATTTCGTCATCAATATTTGCGTAAAACTTCATGTGGTTACTATTAAAATTTATCGAGTAATTTCACACGGGATTTTTCCAATCTATGCACGACACTACGTCATGGAAAATTACTAGGAAAACTACTTGCCGCTGGCCAGTGTGCGGGGCCTTCCTCGTTCTAACAATAACAACCATTAAACACCTAAATATTTTTAAATGTATATGGTCATGAAGGTCACACGACATCGTGATTTATGTGGATTTCCCCTAAACAACAATTTGTGTATACGATGGATTGTAATTTATGGCCTTATATAATGGAAAGTGATCATCAAAAAATTGCGTAATATTGCGATGCCAAAAATAGACTTCTTCTGTAGACAATGAAGTGAATGAAAGTAAATACTGTGGTACTTGATATGACAGTTTTTTTAACTGATAATGTGGATGTTACCAGGTTACTTGTTGGGTGTTTGTACGCTGTCTGTTGAATTGTGTCGGGCTTTTCGACTGTACATTTGTACAATGTATTCAGAGTTTTAATCATGATTTTTTAGCTCGACTATTTGAAGAATAGTCTAGCTATTCTACTCGCCCTGGCGTCACACCTTGGTTAAGTTTTTGCATGCAAGTACATACAGCCATCAATTAAAGGCATATAGCTTTGAAACTTATTTTTTCTTTTTCTAGGTCAATTACCAACCTCTTTGGGTCAAGTCCCATAACTCTGACATGTATTTTGAGCAAATTATGCCCCCTTTTGGACTTAGAAAATTTTGGTTAAAGTTTTACATGCAAGTTACTATCTCCAAAACTAATGCAGATATTGAATTGAAACTTCACATGTGTCTTTGGGGTTATAAAACTAGTTGATAGCAGCAAGTCCCATAACTCTGACTTTCATTTTAACCAAATTATGCCCCCTTTTGGACTTAGAAAATTCTGGTTAAAGTTTTGCGTGCAAGTACATACAGCTATTTCTAAAAGGCATATAGATTTGAAACTTATTTTTTCTTTTTCTAGATCAATTACCAACCTCACTGGGTCAAGACCCATAACTCTGACATGTATTTTGAGCAAATTATGCCCCCTTTTAGACTTAGAAAATTTTGGTTAAAGTTTTACATGCAAGTTACTATCTCCAAAACTAAGCAGATATTGATTTGAAACTTCACATGTGTCTTCAGGGTTATAAATCTAGTTGATAGCAGCAAGTCCCATAACTCTGACCTTTATTTTGGCCAAATTATGCCCCCTTTTGGACTTAGAAAATTCTGGTTAAAGTTTTGCGTGCAAGTACATACAGCTATTTCTAAAAGGCATATAGATTTGAAACTTATTTTTTCTTTTTCTAGATCAATTACCAACCTCACTGGGTCAAGTCCCATAACTCTGACATGTTTTTTGAGCAAATTATGCCCCCTTTTAGACTTAGAAAATTTTGGTTAAAGTTTTACATGCAAGTTATTATCTCCAAAACTAATGCAGATATTGAATTGAAACTTCACATGTGCCTTCGGGGTTATAAAACTAGTTGATAGCAGCAAGTCCCATAACTGATATGCATTTTGGTCAGATTATTCCCCCTTTTGAACTTAAAACTCTTTTGATATTTAACCTTTTTGGGTAATATTTTCCTGCTTCTGGGACAATATTTCGAATAGTCGAGTTTGGCTGTCTTACGGACAGCTCTTGTTATACATTACTCTTGTCATTTAATACAAACACAACATATTTTTATTGTATTTATTTATTTTTAAACATATTTTAAATTTAGAATAAATTATTTGATAACACAGTATCTTATGTCTTAAACATATAAAAGATAATAGAATCCAAAAAATGGCTTACATGTAGTTATATTAAACAATTAACCTTGCTATTTAGTGAACCTGAATTAAAAGACTCCCTGTCATATGTGATCTTTTATGGATGGTCCCCGTGGAAAGTCACATATGATAAGTTCGACTGTATCTGTAAATTGACGATTGGTTTGTAAAGTAATATAGTACATTTTTATATGCTGTTCAATTTTCATCTAAAACAACCTTTCTTTCTATGGTTTGTTGTTTAAATTTTGTTCTCAAAATATGGGGCTGACTGTTCAGTTCATGAGAAAAGGTTGTTTTAAATTAGGGTCAGGTCTATACAAGGGAGCTACAGAGTACAGACCATGTTTGGAAAAGATCTGTCAAGTGGTTCATGAGAACATTAAGTTTTTTCAACTTACAGTTTTGGTGAACTTAAAAAGGGGTCAAGCAGACACCATTTGAAGTAACTATAGAGAGGTCTATGCAAGGATGCTACAGAACATGAGAAAAGGTTGTTTAGATATTTTTCTGTTTTTAGCTCGGGGTAAGCCTAGCGGAATAATTTGAACAAACTTGAGGAGGTCCATACAACAATTATGCTACAGACCAAGTTGAGTGAAGATCAACCAAGCCATTCATCAATAATGGAGAGATGTTTAAAGACTTCTACTTCATTCCAAAATAGGGAAAAACCATGAGAATATATTTGAGAGAGATCTAAACAGTGATGCTAGACCAAGTTTGGTGAAGATCCATCAAGTGACTTGTGAGGAGAAGTTTTTTTGGTTTTTTTATCCCCCGTCGATGAAATCGGGAGGGGGATATTGAAATGGCATTGTCCGTCCGTCACGTCCGTCCGTCCGTGTGTCTGTCCGCAGCCATTTCTCAGTAACTGGCTGGTAGAATTTCATGAAACTTGAAATAAACATGAACCAACATACTGCAATGATGCCCGTCAAGTTTTTTTTGGGATTGGTCAATTTCCCTTAGAGTTATTGCCCTTGATTTAATGAAAAATGCCCAAAAACGTCCCTCCGCAGTCATTTCTCAGTAAATAGCAGGTAGAATTTCATGAAAATTTTAAAATTAAAACATGAACCAACATACTGCGATGATGCCCATCAAGTTTTTTTTTGATAGTTATTGCCCTTTAATTGTTTAAAAATCTACAGATTTGTACATACTAAACTAACCAATTGGTAGAATTTCATTAAACTTCTTTCATTCTTTTCCATGAACATTTATTATAAACATGTGAAGTTGTGTACCCTCACCTGGTCACCACCTTGCCTTGATCACACCCTTTCCCCTCCCAACCCCTCCCCACCAAAAAAAAAAAAAATTCATTCCTTTTTATTTTTTTTTCAAACCTTCCATGAATATTTATCAACATGCAAAGTTGTACCGTTCCCCCACCTCACTCCTCCACCCAGTCATTGCCCCCCACCCCCTTTTTTTTTTTAATTTTCCATCAATATTTATGATCAACATGTGATGTTTTGTACCCTTGACCGGTCACACCCGCTGCCCCCACCTCCCCCTGCCTCCCCCCAAAAAATAGCATTCATTTTCTGTTAAACTGATTTTGATTAATGAAATTATTTGCTTCTTAGTAACATCCTCAACTTTTTGCCAGATATATTTTTTTGCCATTCCTCACCACAAACCCTTTCGGCGGGGGATACCAATTCATCGAATTTGCTTATTCAATCTTTAGTTTGGCCATTTGAAAAATAAGTAGAGCTATCCTACTCACCACGGTGTCTGCATCACATCTTGGTTAAGTTTTTTATACCAATCCACATTTTGACAAAACCTGACCTATAGCTTTGAAACTTTCAATACTTGTGTATCATCACCATGTCCACTTTTAGGCAAGAGGAAGAGGACATAACTCCATCAATGATGGGTGAGGGTACAAAACTTCACATGTTGATAATAAATATTGATGGAAAACAAGAAATGAAGAAGAAACAAGAGGGCCATGAAGGCCCTGTATCGCTCACCTGACCTATTGTTATCTAAAGATCAACATTCTGACTAAGTTTCATTAAGATATGGTCATAAATGTAGCCTCTAAAGTGTTAACTAGCTTTTCCTTTGATTTGACCCGGTGACCTAGTTTTTGACCCCACATGACCCAGATTCAAACTTGACCTAAAGATCATTAAGATCAACATTCTGATTAAGTTTCATGAAGATATAGTCATAAATGTGGCCTCTAGAGTGTTAACAAGCTTTTCCTTTTATTTGACCTAGTGACCTAGTTTTTGACCCCACCTGACCCAGATTTTAACTCGACCTATAGATCATCAAGATTAACATTCAGACCAAGTTTCATTAAGATAAGGTCATAAATGTGGCCACTACAGTGTTAACAAGCTTTTCCTTTGATTTGACCTGGTGACCTAGTTTTTGATCCTAGATGACCCAATATCAAACTCATCCAAGATTTTATTGAGGGTAACATTCTGACCAAGTTTCATTAAGATTAAGCCAAAATTGTGACCTCTAGAGCGTTAACAAGCTTTTCCCTTGATTTAACCTGGTCGTTCAAGTGGGATGCATTTGCACGATGTCGATATATTGCTGGTATTATAAAAGTAGTAGATGTTACAACGCCGGCGGATATTCTGGACGCATGTTTTGGTGCTCAAATACTGCTACAGTACTCTGCACCGACATTGTGGAATATGAGCGAAATTTTTTGTAGCAGCAACTAGGCCCGAATCCTTGTTACTGCTTTAATTCAACAGCGTCCAGGAGGGCTTGGAGATGAATAAAACCATGTGGGTATATTGCCAGTATGTTTGTCCAAATTATAGTACATATTACTTTGACGACGGATTTTCAGGATGCCGACGGCAGACATTCAAAGAAGGCCTCATAATTAAATTGGAACATGTTTTGGTGTTTAGATACTGCTGTATTCTGCCCCGAAACGATGGACATTATTAAAGATTTGGACACCTTAGGTCATCGTTGGAGTCTTTATGAGATACAAAAGACAGGGAACGGTGAAATTTGTTGAAAATCGTTTTTCGTTTTTTTTTTTTGTCATTTTTCAGGTGACCTAAAGCACGGGTGGTAAACACGCAATTCAAATACTGGGAAAACGCTTGAAATGGGTTGCGCGACGTCCGGTGCCGGTGCTACGCATAGAAAAACGAAATCGAGGTATGTGAAATTGTGATATTGCTCAGTATGACACAAGAATAAATTTTCTCGAAAAAAGCAAAATTGCTATTCGATACAATATGATAATACATCGAGAAGAATGGGACAATACATCGAGAAGAATGGGACCATGATTTGGACTCGGAGATAATGAAACACCCATATTGTATTGTTGTACGTTCAAATGGTACAGTGGACCTTAGAAACTGTTATTGTAATTATGAGGAGGAAAAAATTTAAACCGCGCTGTTACAATGGTCTGTATGATTTGCATAATTATATAATTAGCAGACAAATAAATGGGCGACGTTTGCAATTCTGGACTAACATTGACCAATGCCATTGACTGAATTTACACAAATCTAATATTTCATGTTTAAGGAATGCTGTTAGCGAAGTTTAACTTGCATTTTTGGACACTCTTTTGTCAGAGTAAATAAAGATGTCTTCCTGCTGTTATGTTGCTACACAGGTCGCACTACTAGTTAACAGGAACGATAAGGGAGAGAGCAGATCTACGTATGGCAGGGTTATGACTTCGATTCCGGGTGAGGCTTTCGGTCTTCGATGTGATAAAAGACGTGTCTAAAATCATTTGTCCCCCAACTCATTTGGAGAAGTTGGCACTTACGGAAAACAGGTTACTACGGGTACCGAATCTCCGGTTAGGTTAACTGCCCACCCAAACTTAACTGAAACATAGTTAAAAACTGCGCAAAACCAGAAAAGCCAACATCATGTTTCCTGCTCTTATGTCGATTAAAACCATTTGAAGTGAAATTCCTTGATGCAAATGTTACATGTGTTTTAACCTCAATATCATGCCGTGAATTCCCGGTCAAAATTACCACTTTAGATTTTCGCGGTAGAGAACTGTGGCAAGTAAATATCTGCATGTAGTTTTCGTGTGGCTATCGGTGTGTAACATTAACGTATTCGCATTGACCGTTAATTATAGGCTATAGCATTTATTTTTATCCATCGGTATTTAACAAGTTAGAAGAGTTAAACTCGGACCCACCAATACCTAGTGGTCTACTTTTCCTCCCACATGAATTTTGTGCAAATAATTCTGGTAATACTGGTATCATACAACTATTCTACAAGATGACAGGTGGACAAGCTCAGTCTGGTTTTTCATAACTTCATCTGCAAACTTACTCAGTCATTCTCTTCTCAGTATGGTTTTATAAAAAAAAAAATAGAATAATAACTATCTTACACTGTATATAGAAACAAAGTGTGATCTAAACTCACCTAAATACATGAAGTACCGTGCATACTACTACATTAACTGAATGATATATTTAGTAATACATTGTCTTAGCCTAATATCTGTTACTGTCAAACTGTAATTAGACACTTGTTATTTCTCATTTCTCCATACAAAAATGTATAATTACAATTATGGAACAATCTGACTGAAGTACTTGGTCTTCTAAACGAAGATCCGAGAATGACCCATTCTTAATCGTCTTCTGTACATTTTTGATTTCCAGAATTGCTATTTTTTATTTTCGCAATTCTATTTTTTTATTTTAACCAATGAGACGATTTGTTCGAATGTCAAAGATTAAGAAAAATGTGTAGCCTGTCAGGGGGACTCGAATCCGAAACCAGTCGCTTACAGAGCAAGTGCTCTACCGACAGAGCTAACGCTTTACCGACAGAGCTAACCGGCTGACACTTTACGTCATAAAAAATGTAACTATCAAAAACCCAGTCTAAATATAGATTTTTTATTCTTACAAAATGTTGTAAGTAAGTAAAATTGTGTAGGCTGTCAGGGACTCGAATCCGGGACCAGTCGCTTACAGATTTTTTATTATTACAAAATGTAGTAAGTAAGCCTTCTGCCTGGCTAACGGAATGGTCGTCAGAACGAGGCTATCAATAGCACGTCTTCAGATTTAAGTATAGCGTAATAGGAGATGTACTTTAGTCAGACAGCATTATGGAAATACAAAAGGTTACAGTTAGTTAGTAGTGTGTCTTTAAGGTAACTTGACAATAGCCACTACTGACCTTGACATTTTAAAGGGATAAGTACAAATATATATAACTCTCAAAGTTAGAATTGAAGCTCAAACAAGAAATGGCACTATTAGTGACAAACGCCCCCGAGGTTTGTCCAAGAATGCTACAGTTCGATGCGTAAAATATGCCAGAATAGTTAAGGTATGACTAATTTTTCGACAAGAGAAAAAAATTCTCCGAAGGTAACCTTGACCTTAGAGCTAGGGTCTGGGTCTTGAACATGACACACTAACTCATCATAGGGAAAATTGTGACAAATAATGTTTGATGATGGCAGAGTTATTGACTGGACAAGAAACATAAATGTTAGCTTTTTAATCTAAGTTTGACTTTGACTTTGAAACTAGAGATTTTGGACTTGCGTCTGACACGTCATTTTAATGTAGGGAACGTTTATGCCATGTAATTTTAAAATGTCTTCATCGACAAAATAGGTATGGAACTGACAAGAAACTCACCATGTAAACCGTTAACCTCTAAATGTGACATCGATCGTGGAGCTAGAGGTCTGGTTGTTATGCACGACACGTTTTCTCGTTATCGGGGAATATTTCTGCTAATTAATTTCGAAATTTCTTGATTAATGACAGAGTTACGAACCGGATATGAAACATACCCTTTTAACATTTCATTTGACTTCTAAGTGTAAACTTGATCTTGGAGCTAGGGGTCTTGGTCTTGCGCGTAATCATTTTGTGGGGTCGAATCTACGTGAGTTTTTTTTCATGTTTTGTCTTTGTGTGTGTGTGTGTGTGTGTTGTGTTTTTTCTTTTCGTTTTCATTTTCATTCCCATATTTTTGTTTCTTTCTTTGATGGTTTGTATTTGTATGTATGCCTTTATATAAAACAACAGTATGTTTATTATTTGCATTGCTTAAATGCATGCATTTAGTCAATATCATCTTTGATATAATGGTAAACTTTTCTTACCTGCCATATCGGCTTATGATACTTCTCTGTTGTGTTGTCACATAGTTCATGAAGGAATCTAAATGTTTACGAGAAAAAAAATAATGTCGATGGTGAGTTTCGAACCCACACGGTAAAAGATTTGTTTAACATGGACTGTATGTTTTACCACTGAGCTAATTTGCAATTGGTACAAAATCTTAAAATATTTAGATTGTAACATGATTAATGACAACGAGGACAAAACTAATAGTAAATATTGCAGACTCGATTTGACTGATATAAGTACCGCACAGTATTATGGCGTTTTTATTTTTAGCAACATGTAAATAAACAATCAGTACTTGGCGAATTCTTTTAAAACAAAATATATTGGAAGTAAGATCAATAGTTGGCTTGATGGCGCAGTAGGTTCAGTGGATAGACATATAATAATTCTGTAGTGATCGTTTTGATGGTTCGAACCTTGCATCCGTCATTTTTCGGCGACGCCGTCTAAATTCGTTTTCGTTTTCCTATGCCACGTGACTTCAGTTTGCCAATCAAAGTACTTGATAACGCATTATAGATAACTTATCAAAACGGAAGATTTATGCAACACTCTGCCTGATTGGACGAATTTGTCAATTTCTTTCACTCTGTTGACTGTGCTACGCTGAGTGAAATGTAGACAAAGCGTTTATCCTAAACGACGCTGCTCACAGTTTTAAAGCCAACTTTAGCTCAGTATATTTAGCAAGAATATTGATATATCTCAAAATAATAAGTAAGTTTAATAAATATGATAAAAACCTGTTCAAATACCAACATATATCAAATTAAAGAAAGAGCTGAATACGGTCAAGATTTTCCTTGTTACAATTGTCGTCTGTATATGAAAAGGTTTCTGCTTTTGTGACTTATTCAGTTTGCATATTAAAATGAATACTTGTTTGCTTTGATATATTTGTTACAAATTATTTAACTGATTTGTTATATATGAATATTTTTTTTAGTATTGTATGCAAGTATTGAACTCAGTCGAAATCTGTTTCATTATATATATGCTATATAATGACTGAATCTCATTTTACACTGAAATGAAGGTACGTTGCATACAGTTTATCTATGTGATATAACTACGGTCAAACTTTGCTTATGCGGTCATAATTTGCTTATGAAACAGAAATATTGAAATAATAATAATTGTATGTTTTGCTTGACCTTCACTTTTTATAGGTGTGACGTCATTGTCCAAAGATTCACGAATAGCGAATATGCATTTGTTAAAGCGGGATCAGTTGGCCTATTTTAGAAAAAAATAAAAATAATAAATAAAAAAACCTTTAATTGATTTTTTCTCATGTATTCTAATCAAACTTGATTTGTAGCATCTTTATTAGGCCCGCAGCCAATTTTGTTCAGCTGGGACATTAGACCCCTTTTAGGGGCTGCTAGAGCTAAAACTAGAAATGCCTTTATACAGCGTCTCATGAACAGCTTGGTGGATCTTTGTCATACTTGGTCTGGAGCATCATTATAAGGTCCTCTTCCAAATTTATTTATATAGGAACTTGGGCCCTATTAGGGACCACTATAGCTAAAAGTAGATATGCCTTTCTTCGCATTAACCACTAAAATGTAATGGATTTTTATCAAACTCGATGTGTAACAATATCGTAAGGTCTCCTGCTATTTTGTTACAAATGGGGATAGTATTCTATTTCAAGTGTCCTCTCTTTCCCCTCATATTATAGTATTGGATATAAGAAAACTGTGAGCTTTCTTAAAATGTTAGAGGGAAAGGAGAAAGACACAATAACAATGTGTTATCAACACATGCACTGACATATTTCTATTTCTTCCTTTTTTTTTTTTAAAGAAAAAAAAAATATATATATATCCAAAACTTCAACATAGGCTGGATAGCTACTTTACACCTAGGCTACGCTCATGAACATCTGACTTCATCATGCATGTCCAGTAAACAACTGACCAAGTGGCTTATCATAATCGGGGCACATAGAGGGCACTTGAAATAGTATTCTATTTCAAGTGTCCTCTCTTTCCCCTCATATTATAGTATTGGATATAAGAAAACTGTGAATTCCCTTTACAATGACAGTGCAACATTCATCCTATATTACAACTCTCCCTTGACCCTCCTATACATCCAATACTCACAAAAAGCAAGTCCCACAATCAAGTGTACAACCGCATGCCCCAGTTCAAGTTGCATACCACATAAAACTCATATATTCATTGAATACACAACTGTGTGAGCTACCAATACATCAAAAATGTGCTAATTTTGCGGATCCAACACATTTGTAAATTAATGGTAGACATGATATTCATCTATCCTTTAAATAACTTTTGTACTGTGATTTATTATGTAACATTCTTACAATAAGCAAACATTGTCTGTTTAATAAGTTATCATTTGCTATCAGCTAAGTCATTCATCTCTTGCAGAATTACAGTACAAAGTTAAATAATATATTCTGTATCTATTTGTTTATCACTTGTCACGTAATCTTTGATCAAATATGTGATAATCTCTTACAATCAGCCAAAATCTTTTCAGTTCCCATGATAGATAAACGAGTGTTTATTTCCTGAAACAACAGTAAACCATATTGACTGATGGTAGTTAGTTCAATGCTAAAACTTGAATTGAGCATGGCAGCAACAGTATATATTCTATACAAGGTCACACTTATCATCACCGCAATGAAGGTCCCAAATAAGACTTCCCTTGTTTTGTTTTCTTCTGACAATGAATTGGACTACTTCATTCTTCCATTCCGTGTGTTTACAGGTCCACCATTTGAACACTATCAATAATGATTCACAAACAATAAACCCTTTCACCAAAACAGCAAGTCAAAATCAGTTTTATTTAATAAGTGATATTCGATAAAAATCACCCATATAATTTCGATTACATCAAAGCAATATAACTCCCATTAACGCTCCCTCTAGAGCCTTGGATGAAAACAAATGCTAAGCCGATGGCCCAGAAGTACCGCGACTAAATTTATAGCCTGGCTGGTTTTTTAACATGTCAAATATTCACTGTTAATTCCAGAAATTCTTCAAATAAAGGTTTTCTATTTGAACTTCTAAAAATTTAACAAAAGTGTCAATGGACCCGTAACTTAGGCTGTCCTTACAACATACATACTGACTGTTAAGTATACTGCATATATTTTGTCAGATAAATAGCAAGTTTCTCACATCACACAGAAGAAAACAACTGAATGAAATCATTATAATTCTGACTATAAAAATATGAAGTTGTTCATCATTTGACTAAAAAACATGAATATTCTCAGTTGAATGCCACCTCTTATTAATCTTTAGCATTTTATGAAAGACAGCATCAGCATAAAATAACATTCTTTAATTGCTTTATACACACGCAAATATTCAGTTCAGTCTTGCCGCATGCATTATCTAGTTATTAAAATTTTGTATAAAGGGAGAGGTCATTGACAGTCACGGGACCAGCATTAGTGGTTGTGGTCTCCCTGTACAACTCCTCTATTTAAGATGATGTAAGTTAACTGAAAACTTTAATTCTGCTGCATCTTTACAAAGTCCTGCTCAGTGTCTCTTCATTGTCAAATTTTATTGTTTCGTTATGTTTACCATTATAACTGAACATAAGGAAAACTTATTCATTTTCAGACGCTGGATAAAATAATCAAATTAGATAAAATTTTCTCTCGTTTTTGCATTTTCTTCACAACATACGTGGCTTTCACTGTCATTAATTGCCACACTTTGAAGTTATTCTCTACACATCTTGATCTATCTTGATCTTGGTAATGTTATACACTTGTTATTTTGAACTTTGGTCTCCAACATCTGAGACTGTAAATAAACATTAATCTCAACTATTTTATAACGGACATTGTCATACAGTCACAATCACAATGAATAATCATATACCAGAGACTGGAATCATATACTATCAACATGTGCAACCACGTAATGGTTATCTTAACCTGGGAATATTCTACATCAACCAAACTGATCATTTTTAATCCAGTCATGTTTATACAGCTGCAATACTTTATACACAAATTGATTGCATCTTGAAACAGGATACTTTCCCAGGCCATTTATGACATATGTCTTTAAAGCATCATATCTTGCCCATACTCTTTGTACACAAATATTTAGCAAACTTGATTCGACGCTAAATCCTTGCTAAATGGTGCATTCTTACCACTGTACTTACAATATCACACACTTCTTACTTAAATGTATATGTATAAACTATGAATCACTATGCATATCCTCGAACAAGACATTTAAATTTTACCACTTGAACTCAGCACAATCCAACCTCTGTGATTGAAAATTTTGCCTCAGATCTCCAATTTCTATAATGTGCATCCCGGACAAGGAAATGTTACCAAAAGCTCTCCCTGCAACATCCTTTCACAAAAATATTCAAAGGAATTTTAGTTTTTCACGTGCATCTCTGCACAAGACATTCACCACAGAATTGCTTCACAAGAACTTTCCTGTGCATACTTTCCCTACACTATTAAATCATGTGCAGATAATGTAAAACTGGCTGATACCCGTTTTTCCATTTGTTTTTTTTTTTGTTTTGTTTTTTTATTGACAAATATGATCATGTCCGCCACCGCATAAGAAATTTGCAAACGAAAACTCGTCTTTCCACGAAAACTGTACATCATTAAACATCATCGTGAATCATTGATAGAAAATATGTAACTGAAAATTCGTCTTAACAATTTTGATTACTATTGCGCAAGAACTTTGCACAAATGATCACTTGCATCATTTTACAAGAAACCAGTACTGAAAACACTTTTTGGCAAACTTAATCACGCCCATCGCTGCATAAGAAACCCTTGACTGAAAAGATGTAATTCCGATAAAATATATTACTGTGCAAAAAAAAAAAAAAAAAAACTTGATCACATGCGCTATTTCACAAGAAATTTCTTATTGAAAATTATTTTCCTTTCAAATATGATCACGTGCATCATTGCACAATGAATTTCTAATTCAGAATTTATTTCCTGTACATATAATCATGAGCATAATTGCACAACATTGTTTCTTTTTGCACAAGTATTCTGTTTTCAAACACGACCACGTTTGTCATTCTAAAAGAAATGTGATCCCGTGTTCATCATTGCAAAAGAAGTTTATTGATTTTTTTTTTCAAATATGACAATGACGTACGCGTCTGCACAAGATTTGCAAATACATTCACGTGCATCATAACACAAAATATCTGTCGCCGAGAAATTTGTTTTTCTGATTTTTTGTTCTTAGTATTTTTGTTGTTTTCTTTTATCACCATGACCACGTGCATCATATCACCAGGAATTCAACACTGATTTTTCTTTTCAAGAAGATATCTTACATCTTTGCACAAGAGATATGATTACGTGCATCATTGCACTAGAAATATGATCACGTGCATCTTTGCACAAGACATTTGTAAATGAGAAAAAAAAACGTTTTCTTTGAAATAACACCATATGCAACATTGCAACAAAATCTTGGTCGCTGCAAGTTCATAGTTTGCCTTCACTTCCATGTTCAGCGTTGCACAAATAACCTGCAACTGAAAATTCATTGTTTTGTTGCAAATGTAATGACGTCTTTCACTGTAACAGACAGAAATCTGCAGCCGAAATTCTCGTTTGCTTTTTATTTATTTATTATTTTAAGATATGATCACGTTTTCCATTAAAGTAGACATATGGCCACGTCCATCGCTTCACCAGACATCTGCAACCATTAATCTGCAAACAAGACCACGCGTACCACTGCACTTGATTTTTTTTTTTGGTTTTGCAGGTGCATGATTGCACACAATAGTAATTTTTTGTTTCCAAATTTTGACACGTGCATCCTGGCACATGAAAGATGATCGCACTCATCATTATACACAAGAACATTTACCGAAAAATGTTTGTTTTCAAATACGATAACGTGCCCTTTTGCACAAGAAATCTAACTAAAACATTTGTTTTTAAATACGATAACGTGCACTTTTGCACAAGAAATCTAACTAAAACATTTGTTTTCAAATACGATCAAGTGCCCTTTTGCACAAGAAATCTAACTAAAACATTTGTTTTCAAATACGATCACGTGCACTTTTGCACAAGAAATCTTACTAAAACATTTGTTTTCAAATACGACCAAATGCACTTTTGCACAAGAAATCTAACTAAAACATTTGTTTTCAAATACGATCACGTGCACTTTTGCACAAGAAATCTAACTAAAATATTTGTTTTCAAATACAATAACGTGCCCTTTTGCACAAGAAATCTAACTAAAACATTTGTTTTCAAATACGATCACGTGCACTTTTGCACAAGAAATCTATCTAATAACGTTTATTTTCAAATACGATCACGTGCACATTTGCACAAAAAAATCTAAGTAATAACATTTGTTTTCATTACACACAATAAACAGTTACCGAATAAGGTTTGTCTTCAAATACGATCACGTGCACTTTTGCACAAGAAATCTAACTATTAACATTCGTTTCCAAATAAGATTATGTGCACCTTTGCACAAAAAATAACTAAATGACATTAGTTTCAAATAAGATCATGCGCACCTTTGCACAAAATGTAATTTTCACAAGAAAATATAATTAATAACATTTGTTTTCAAATCAGATCACGTGCACCTTTGCACAAAAATATAACTAAATAACATTTGTTTCAAATGAGATCAGGCGCACTTTGGACAAGAAATATAACTAATAACATTTGTTTGCAAATAAGATCACGTGCACTTTTGCACAAGAAATCTAACTAAAATATTTGTTTTCAAATACGATCATGTGCACTTTTGCACAAGAAATATATCTAAAATATTTGTTTTCAAATACGATCACGTGCACGTTGCACAAGAATTCTAACTAAAACATTTGTTTTCAAATATGACCGTGTGCACTTTTGCGCAAGAAATATAACTAAAATATTTGTTTTCAAATACGATCACGTGCACTTTGCACAAGAATTCTAACTAAAACATTTGTTTTCAAATATGATCGCGTGCACTTTTGCACTAGAAATATAACTAATAACATTTCTTTTCAAATAAGATCGCGTGCACTTTTATGCAAAAAATATAACTAACAACATTTGTTTTCAAATAAGATCACGTGCATTTTCGCACAAGAAATATATCTAATAACTTTTATGTTCAAACAAGATCACGTGCACTTTTACAGAAGAAATCTAACTGTTAACATTTATTTTCAAATAAGATCAAGCGCACCTTTGCACAAAAAGTAATTTGCACAAGAAATGTAACTAATAACATTTGTTTTCAAATACGATCACGTGTACTTTGTATAAGAATTCTAAGAAAACATTTGTTTTCAAATATGATCGCGTGTACTCTGCACAAGTAATATAACTACTAACATTGTTCTTAAATAAGATCACGTGCACTTTTGCACAAGAAATATAACTATAATATTTGTTTTCAAATATGATCACGTGCACTTTGCACAAGAATTCTAATTAAAACATTTGTTTTCAAATAAGATCACGTGCACTTTTGCACAAGAAATATAACTATTAATATTGTTCTTAAATAAGATCGCGTGCACATTTACGCAAGAAATATAACTAATAACATTTGTTTTCAAATAAGATCACGTGCATTTTCGCACAAGAAATATATCAATAACATTTATGTTCAAACAAGATCACGTGCACTTTTGCACAAGAAATCTAACTGTTAACATTTATTTTCAAATAAGATCACGCGCACCTTTGCACAAAAAGTAATTTGCACAAGAAATGTAACTAATAACATTTGTTTTCAAATACGATCACGTGTACTTTGTGTAAGAATTCTAAGAAAAACGTTTGTTTTCAAATATGATCGCGTGTACTCTGCACAAGTAATATAACTACTAACATTGTTCTTAAATAAGATCACGTGCACTTTTGCACAAGAAATCTAACTAAAACATTTGTTTTCAAAAACGATCACTTGCATTGTGCACAAGAATTCTTACTAAAACATTTGTTTTCAAATATGATCGCGTGCACTTTGCACAAGAAATATAACTAATGACATTTGTTTTTAAATAAGATCACGTGCACTTTTGCACAAGAAATATAACTACTAAGATTGTTCTAAAATAAGATCGCGTGCACTTTTACATAAGAAATATAACTAATAACATTTGTTTTCAAATAATGGCAAATGCACTTTTGCACAAAAATATAACTAATAACAATTGTCTTCAAATAAGATCACGTGCATTTTCGCACAAGAAATATATCTATTAACATTTGTTTTCAAACAAGACCACGTGCATCTTTGCACAAGAACTATAACTAATACAATTATCTTCAAATAAGATCTTGTGCTCCTTTGTATAAGAAATCTAACTTAACATTTCTTTTTAAATAAGATCACGTGCACCTTTTGCACAAGAAATATATCAAATAACATTTACTTTCAAAAAAAAAAGATCACGAAAACGTTCGCACAAGAAAATAGCTAATAACATTTGTTTTCAAACAAGATCACGAGCACCTTTGTACAAGAAATATAACTGATAACATTTGTGTTTTTTTAATAAGATCATGCGCATCTTTGCACAATAACTATACCTAATAACGTTTGTTTTCAAACAAGATCACGTGCATCTTTGCACAAGACATATAACTACTAGCATTTGTTCTCAAATAAAATTGTGTGTACCTTTGCATATAAAAAATGAAACTGTTATCAGATAAAATCACGTGCTCCTTTGTACAAGAAATCTAGCTAAAACATTTGTTTTCAAACAAGATCACGTGCACTTTTTGCACAAGAAATATATCCAATAACATTTGTTTTCATACAAGATCACGATCACCTTTGTACAAGAAATATAACTATTAACATTTGTTTTCAAATAAGATCACGTGCATCATTGCACAAGAAATGATAGGATCACGAAAACCATTGTACAAAATAATTAAGCAATGTTTGCCCCAAACAAAAGCAGGTATATATCAGTGCACTTGAAATTTGTTTTCAGAAAAGAAATGAACACGTACATCATAGCACAAGAAATTATGACCAGGCTCATCTTTGCCCAAGAAATGTAACTGAAAAACATATGTATGAAAGTAAGATCACATGCAACACTACACAATAAATTTGAAATTGATTTTTGTTGTTTTTATTGTTTCGCAGATATGGCCACGTGCATCATTGCACAAAAATTTATAAACAATTTCATGTGTACCATTACCCAAGAAATTTGCTATTGCAAAATTAATTCGTATCTTCCTTTCTATGCAAACAGCTCTCCCTGAGTTATGTCATTAAGCTTTGATTTACTTGACCCTTGTTTGTTCATGCAAGTGGCTGTGACTGTATTATCTGTAAATATCAAGCATATCTTTATAAAAAGACTGTAATGCTATTAAAAACTGCCAAACTGCCCTAAGCTCTAGGTGGTTCCTGTTTATATCCCATTGACCAATTTATTTACAGTACTCCAACCCTCTAGGGAAGATTCTGTGAAAAGTGAAAGTATGGGGTACTGCAGGGACAGCAAATGTTTCAGCAAAAACCCAACTATTTTCTGCATTGTTCCGCCACATTTACGCTTTAATAAGCATCTTTAAGATTGCAGCTTTGCTAAGTATAAACATGGTTTCATCAGTACAATAGCAGATTTGAGCGTTTCCATTTTAAAATGTTTCGAATAAATATATTCATTTAGTCTTTAAGATCAATAGAACTAAACCGTCTTTTTTATACCTGATAAACACATTTGAATATCTAAAATCCGGAGTTTTTTTTTTTTTTTTTTTTTTTTTTTTTTTTTTTTTTAATACATGATCATGTGCATCATTTCGCCAAGATTCTGTGATTGATACTTTTCCCTGTCAAATACGATCTCCTTGCACGAAAAAATATGATCACGTGCATCCTTGCACAAGAAATTTATAACTGAAAAACATCATTTTCCAAACGTGACCACACGTATATCTCACAAACATTAGTTCAGAAAGTTTATCTATTTCTTTTTTATTTTCAAAAATTTCATCACGTGCGTCATTGCACAAAACATATGCTATTGAAATTTTATTCCTTTTAATACTTCCTATCACGTGTTTCCATGCTGACAAAACCATACCACAGGATTTAATTGGTTTATTTTATTCTTTGCACCCATAACATAATAAATATTTTTGGTATTTTGGCATCTTAGCACAAAAAAAAAACTACAACAACACAACAAGCACTGTCAACAGTTTTGAGTCCTCAACAAAACACCTAAATACACATGTCCCTACATCACTTTTACTTGAATATCCTTCACTTGCAACTGTAACACCGTCTTTCAGGCAAAGATGCAATTAAATACGTAAATCACCTCAGACTGCCAATAACATTATATACCACCAGTTACACGCGCGACAACACAAATAAACTTCACGGTTTTGATCGCCACATAGCATTCTTTATATTTCGTAGTTAAAAAAAAAAAAAAAAAAAAAAAAAAAAAATTAAAAAACTACTTTCTGTACATAATAATACCATTTACCTGTGCCAGTAGCACTACCAACGTTCGTTACTCAAAACCTAATTCTAGTACCATACTCTAGTAACATTTTGAACAATTTATACTAGTTGCAGTGTACATTCAGACTATTTTCTAACATATAACAAATAATTTCTCAATTTGTTTATATTTCAGTAACAAAACAATGGCTATGCTTCCAGTAAATATAACAGAAACTATGAGGGAAAAACTCAAGTTGACAGTCTATTATGGCAACAAACTCTTTTTAATACATTGATCTACCAGTTATATGTGCTAGTTCATGAAATTGAATATACACGTATATTATATACATTATAACTTACATTCTCTACAATTATTAAATCTCGTCGACACTGCACATCACAGTACGTGCATTTCACTTTTACGATTTCCGAGTTATTTAAACATTTTATGCATTAGACTACTTTCAAAACACCAACTGAAAAACCAAACATAACAATTCAGTTCTGACAAATAAAAGAAATATTTGATATCAGACCTCTCGTCAGTCACTTTACTCTCATATATTACAATTTTTAATCACTAATCTTTAGCATCTCATATTAGTCTGGTTGCAATAATGAAGAAAATAAACATACCGGTTCGATCCACTTTTCCTTATTCCTATCACCTCTCATCGTCTACCTTACCTTTTACTTTTTCATACATATTTAATACATACATATTTAATTTCATCACAATGTTTATATGTATATCCATTGCTACTCCTTTGAAATCAAGAAAAGAGAGACAACGTATTATTGTCCAAGACAATTGTTATGTCTAACATTAAATTGTATCAGCTACATTAACAACGATGCTGCTGCATGCATGTCCAGTAAACAACTGACCAAGTGGCTTATCATAATCGGGGCACATAGAGGGCACTTGAAATAGGGACCAATTTAGCTAAAAATATAAACACGTTTAATGACCTCTTCTCATGAACCGCTTTATGAATCTTCATCGAACTACTGCTGTAATTATTCGTCTAAGGATAAACGAAACAAAATTGCAACCCTACGAAACCTTTGCGAAAAATTAAAAGAGAACCATTTAAATTGTTAAATTGCGATGTTTAGTTTTGAAATTTGAAAAATGTTAGATGAAAGATGAATGTTAGATGAAAAATTTATAAACTTCTTTCCTTATTACAATTCGCCGACCATCATTTTTAAAGATATTTCTTGTTTATTTTATTTTGCATTTAATTTATATACTTTGTGTAAGTTTGATTGTCTCTAATTTCCAATTTATTCACGAAAGCCTCAAAAACTTTAGATAATATTAAAGATGAAGCGTATTTAAACATGATTACGTTATAAGAGTGACATAATACATAAGTTGGTGAACAAGTTAGTATTAGAATAACAAATTTGTTAATCGTTGAATCGTATTGAAAAAAAAGAAATTAAATACAGTTTCGAAAATACTTTTTACGGGTCCGGAATCGAACTCCCGACGAAAAAGTATAAGACGGATACCAATACCGCTCGGCCAACGAGGAATTACTATCTGCAGTGTAAAAGTTGTGTATTGACTTAAATTTTTGCTATAGTTTTGTTTGTTTACATTTCAAAGCGCCTTATTACTGTGCGATACCTATTCAGCAGTGTACATGTATTTAGATAATTTACAACCATGCTTTGCACGGAATGAATTTGCAACCATGCTTTGCACGGAGTGTCATGGACCAGAGGGATAGACTGGCCACATTCATCACTAAAACCCGGCAAACTGTATGAAATCTAAAGTGGTAGGATATTCATGGCATGGAACAGCAAAGTAGTGTCTGCGTTGATTGTATCTTGTTGCAAACAGTCCAATGGATGTTTTTGTCTACTGTTGGCCGCAAACTACTAAGGACACTGGCTACAAACAATTTTTTTGCCAAAAACTAAATAAATAAAATTAATAAAGGAAAGAAACAATGACATTGTAAAAAACTTGGGAGTTAAAAAAGAACTATTTGACTATATAATGTATACGAGCAACTCCATTCCCAAGGCGCAACGCCATTCCTGATTATTTTTTGCTCGTCGATTCCCCAAAACCAGCATTTAATTCATGGCTGTTTTACACATGTTTGAAAAGCATCACATTCCCAGAAAGAAGGTACACGACTAAGAACATGGGCATTTTCATGATTCCGTCATTATATTTCACACATAGCCTATAGGCTTATAGAGGATATTTGTTTGTTTCAGTGAAATATCAATTTTATTTCACAAGTGAGCATCAAAAACTGATATTTTCACGAGTGGCGTAGCCACGAGTGAAAATGACTTTTTTTGGTGCTCACGAGTGAAATAAAATTGATATTTCACTGGCACAAACAAATTTTCTTTTTATTTCATGTGTAAAACTCAGAAAGCATAACACAAATGACGTCATTTTAACAACGTCATCGTCATTATGGTCCCCGGTATTCATAACGCTCGGTATACAATTTGACGTCAATTGTGACGGAGAACCGGAACTAGTTCTGCAAAAACAGTGAAAAATAAAAATGATAATCTACTGTTTCAAAACTGTGGATTATCACTTTTATTTCACTGAGAAAACTCTATAATTCACTGGAAAGCATAAAATAAAATCTTCATATTCATTTTTGGGTCGAATAGCATTTTGCATTTTTCAAAAACAATGGTAAATGTGTCATTATTTACAAAAACAAAAACCCACCTACCTTGATAATGTATAACTGATGCGCAACACCAGCACCTGAAGCCGCGCAACCCATTTTAAGCGTATTCCCAGTGGGAATTATAGATTGCGCGTTTACCACCCGTGCAAAATGGGCTCAAATCCTTGTTACTGCTGTAGCCTAATTCACAACCTTCAGGAGGGTTTTCAATGCATAGAATCATGTTGAGATATTGCTGGTATGATATTTAAAGATTTCAGGATCCCGACAGCATAAGTCCAAATAAAGGCCTCATTACGAAATTGGAACACGGTATGGTGTTTAGGATGTGCTGTATTCTGCGCCGAGACGATGGACTTGAACCAAGATATGGTCACCTAAGGACATCGTTGGATTTTTTATAAGATACAAAATAAAATCAGTTTTGGCAGATTATGCAATATGTGCCAAATATATGAAGAACGCTGAAATCTTTTGAAAAACGTATTTTTGTCTCTTTTCTGGTGCCCGTAAATGGGCTCGAATCCACAGCATTCAGGATGTGTGTTTGGGGGGAGTGTGGGGACTTTTCGATGCATTGAACAATGTGGATATATTGCTGGTATGTGTGCCCAAATAGATGTACATATTACATTGCCGACGGATTTGCAGGATACCGACAGCATACGTCCAAATAAGGCCTCATAACGAAATTGGAATATGGTATGGTTCTTAGGATGTGCTGTATTCTGCTCCGAGACGATGAACTTGAACCAAGATATGGTCACCTTAGGACATCGTTGAAGTCTTTTATGTGCCGACGAAAACGACCAAATCTGTTGAAAATCGTAATTTTTAGAACTTTTTAGTTGTCCGAAAATGGTCACGAATAGATACAGCTGTATGCACCGAAGCCAAGATTTGGTCACCATAAAATATGGTTGAAATATCTTTTAATCAATTCCTTTTTGATAATTTTATATCAAAATTTCGAATTATGCCATACAACGCTTGATAGACTTCAATATACTGTGTTTCGCATGTTAAGCCATGTCTCAAATGACGTACATACCATTGATCTAGAAATACAATTTATATTATTTTAACCATTTCTTTGGTCAACGAACCACCACCAGCGATTCCTTCAAATGCTGTAACCAGGGCGGTTGATCACGTGACTTTTGTTTTTTGATCACATTGTGTCCACCGTAATGGCTGCCCCATGCACTTAAAGTTTTTTTGTATTTTTCTTCAATTCTACATCATATTTGATTTTATTTTACCTATCATGTGTAACGTTATCCGGGAAAACTGTAGCAGCAGCAGCAGCAGCAGCAGCAGCAGCAGCATCCTAAATCTGTAACATGATATCCTCCATAACCGAGTCTCGTGTAACAGTTCCTCCCCCGTGATTTTTAGGACTATTTGCCTCCGCTTAGCGACCACCTCCTTAGGAAATTGTTCAGGAACATAATATGGCGTACTGTCTAATATTTTCTACTGCTTCCTAACCATTTCTCTCTCTTTGAACAAAGTAATTTTCGCGACTATCTTTCTTGTACTTCCATGCATTTTTGACCCATTCTATAGACTCTATCAAAGGTCATTTTGTCGACCTGTTTCTTTGCAAATTTCATCTGGTCTCTAAGGAACTCTCTCAATTTTTGTTCTGCGTTTTCTTGTACCCCGGGCAGGGGCTCCTCAATATTTGCGAAAATTAGATTGTTTCTCATGGACTGAGACTGTAAGTAGATCAAATCGCCCTGGTCCTTTTCCAAGGAAATAAGTTTATCATTAGTTAAGCTTTGATTGAAAATCGGCACTTTCTACCTTCTCTTCTACAACTGTCAAACTCTCATTTGATTTTCTGTTTTGCATGCCCACAATTTTTATAAATCCTTTTTAAAATTGCCCACTTTTTTCTCTAAATCATCGCGTTTATCTAATCTTTTCTCCATACTACAGATTCGATCGTCAATTCTCTTCAAATACGTTAGCAGATCAGCATTGGAAGGAAGCTTTCCGAACCTTCAGCATAATTGTTTTCTGGAATGGTTGGGGTATCCATGCCTCTATCAATTTCAGACTTAAAGCATAGCAAAAGTTCCTTCTAGGGCACATCTATATAAATATATAATGATCATCTTGTAAAAATTCGGTTGCAATGTCCGTTTTAAATATTGGTCTGCAGTATGTGGAACCACAGGATTGGACGTTTGCGCCTTTACCTACTAGTATTCAGGCACGTGTCCAGGTGGGGGGCCAGGGGGCCCGGGCCCCCCCAGCTGGCTGGCTAGTTACGATTTTTATTACTATGGGCCCCTCAAATTAACAAATTTATACACCAGCGCAACTGGCTTGATTTGACAGCAATACACAGGCTAAAGAGCCATAAAACCCTGTCCGATAGTGGAAATTAGCCCCAGGCATGTCACAGGTATAAGTTTATCTGTGCATGCTTCATTGATCGCTTGATCGGTACTTGATTGGGTAGTGGAGAAACTATTATGTTTTTTACTCTTTGGAAGTGTTATAAAATGATCAGAACATTGTTGGTTTTGTTAAGTAAATCTTAAAATGAATCTGAAAATTGAAACATTATTATTGTTGTATTTTGTTTTTACATTAAGGCACATTCCCCAAATTTATTAAATTGATAGATATTTATCCTATCTTTTTATTTTACAACAATTATGAATTTGAAACTACTGTATCAGTTTTACTCTTTTGGGTCCAATAACCTTACTTAAAAACTCTCATAGTTTTAAAAGTAGTTCCTCAGTAAATCTTACAAAACGCATCTAAAACTCGTTACTTATGAGGGGTTTTATACATAAAAATATCATTTAATATGTGCTGTGATGTTATAGTTTGTACAGTCAAAGAAGTATAAAATACACATCTATTTATTTTTATAGATCTCTGGTACAGTTAAGAGTTCATTGTCATTTGAAATCTATGATGTAAATAGTAATTGTCATAATACTTCGTTTGTTTTGTTGGAAATCTAAAAACATTTGGCCATTTTGCAAATAGGATACCCTTAATAATTAGACTAGCCACTAGACTGATAATTACGATATTTCTATGATTTTTTTCTTTTTTATGTTCATAGAGACAAAAGCCAGTCTATTTTAGAGATTTTCTAAGAGGACTGATGTTAAAATTGTAATATTGGACATAGTATATAGACTGGCTCAGTTCACTACATGAAATCATAAAAATGTGGAAAAAAAATTATCATAGTCTAGGAGCTAGTCTACTTAATAATCATCTTAAAACTTCAACATTTTTTTCAACTGGGTATCATACAGAAAAATAAGTCCATACACTGTGACTGTACAATCATACATACATTGAAAAGGCTTGATGAAATGATTAAAAAGTAGACTTTTCCTTAAATATATGATACATTCATGCATCCTTAAAGGTGTTTCAGGTAGCAGGAAAATGCATCTATTCATGTGCCATATTAAAAAATTTTCGCAATCGGGAGGGGATACCCCTCCCGAACCCACCCCAGGTTGGGCCCCCCAACAAACAAATCCTGCACACGGGCCTGTAGTATTAGGCCTCTTATCATTATAAACTAAAAAAAAAATAGATTTAGGTGATTACTCCCCAAATCGATTCCAGATCAGAGTCATACCTAAATCCAGCTCGAATTGTCCCAAGTTTACTTATTGAATACTAGATTCATAAAACGCTCATTACAGTTTGAATGATAGTCTGCCAATATATCCAAAAAGAGGCCTAGAAATTGCCTTTGATGGCATTTTTTGTTAATGCCCGACTTCCATGTTCATTGTTAACTTTATAAAAAAATGGAAAAACTTCAGGAGGGCTGTCGCCTTCTAAGGGTCGTAGTAAGGCCACAGCACAAGGTCAAAAGTCAATAAGTGCATGTTTATTATAAAGGTCAGATTTTCACCATTTTTGCTACCTTCTAATATAAATTTGTACTTTTTTGGTGATAATTATGAATTTGAGGAGTAAAACAAATTACGCTGTTTGATTTATTAAATTTGAGACTGGCAAAATTCAAAAAGACTGAAGTTATTTCTATAGAATGAGCTAAATTTTTCGTACGCTTTGATATTTTGTTCATTTACGAAAGCTATCTTTCTCATGTTTCTAAAACTTCCATCTTCAGGCTAACAATTATAAAAAAAGGCTGGTTTGTTGTCTTTATGAACAGTACCGGGAGAAAAATATATGGCGCGTATATTATAAAGACTAATACAGTCAAACTTCGTTTGCTCACTAATCTTAGCTCGAACTCATCGTCAGGTCACCGCATAATATCTATATAATGTATATTTTACGTTGACTCGTACTACTAATATCTCGAACAAATTTTGCTTGTCCCGTCGAGTTCTAGCGAATATAGTTCGACTGTACTAACTCGAACGCATCGAACGCAATTACGTAAAAATAGCAAACTCGGTTTGAATAAGTCTGTTCATGAGATGGTATTAAATATGCAAATTCTCTCAAACATTATCTACAATGGCTTATGCTGTCAATTAAATCTCTATTCCAGTGGTTTACGCATGCTCTGTAGTAATTTCAGGAATGTGTGGGCGTTTAGAAATACATGTACTATCTATGTACAAAAAAGCAAGCGATATCAAAGTTTAAATAGATAATTAAATAGATTTAATTAGATAACTGCAAATGTTTTTTTTCTTTTCAATCCATTAGCATGAAAATGATACTCTTCATATCATTGAATCAGCTAAAACAAATTTCTTTGCATATTTATAACATTAGGCTATTAAAAGAACTGGTAATCGCTCTTCAAGTGTTTTAACAGCTACAATTTTGTAACTAATTGCTTATGATGGTTCTATGGATGTCATAACTTCAAAAAGGCTTAATAGCTGTGAATTTTATAGTATATTGAATTTCATTACCATGATGTTTATGACTGTGAATATACATGTAGCAGTAACGCATGTTTGTTTTCCAGAAACAATACCTTCACAATCTGAGTGACTGATTGCTGGGTGACAGAACCGGGAAGAGCGAACGTATCAATGTTTCACGAAGGAATCTACTGATGTTATAAAGAGAAACCCCATAATAGTCCCACTTCACAAACTATAGACGTTTTAGCCTGACATATTCAATCGGCAGTATTTGTTTATTATAAATCCATCTCTTCTCTCTTCTTCATGCTCTTCTCATCCCGCAGAAAGTTAGTTTTACATCTTTTAGTTTACCACCATATTTCATCATTTTCGTATTTCAGACATGTAACGGCGGTCAATTGACCTAATCAGTGTTTCTGGATTCTCCACAAGTACTAGACTTTTACCCGCAAGTAACTGCCAGCTTCTCCATATGATTCAAAAGTGGAGGACGAAATTACTCCTGACAATGTCTAGTATCAAATCGTCATGGAGAACATACACCTCTCCCGGGGATCGAACTCACGACCTTGCGATCCTTAGATCTGCGCTCTTCTTATTGAGCTAAAAAGTCTTGGTTGTATACAATGACAGTAAAGTGATTTTAACTGTTGATATAAGAATTTTTATATATTTACATGTAATTCATTTTCCGCCGTAGTCTTCTTCCTCAAAACATAACATATTTTCCCTTTCACACACATTTTTCAAAAAGTGTACAACAGGTAAATATTTAAATATTCTTTTTATAGCCAGTGAACTTAAGTTCAAATTTTTTTGCTGTCTGAAGTGCAAGAAATGCATTTGCAGTGTCATTTTATAATCATATAATCAACAACTTTTTTAACTCCAAACCTGGCTTACCAATATCTGATTTAAATAAGTACCTAGAAGGAAATGAATTTGACGAAAATTTAGTACAATTCAATGTCGGTACAAGCAGTTGTCTAAGTTCTAATTAGAAGATTAAGTGCAAATTATGTATTGTTTACAATTTTCTCTTGATCAGATTTAAGCATATTCAAGACAATTATGTCAGTAGAATTTTTAACTTAATGCAAATGTTAAATTCATGATAGTCTTCTTAATTACTCAAAATTACTGTTTAATTATATTCATTCAAACTTGACATCTAAATTGAGTGTATTTTATGTAATTCGTCTTCAGCCACGCGATAAAAAAGCTATCTACAAACAGTATTATTTATTACCCCTGCATTTAAAACGTCCCGAGTTGAATATGGACTTTCCGCAATTATGTTCAGCTAATTGCTGAAGGAAGGGCATCAGGGGCAGGTGGTAATGTTGCCATAACTGAAACAAAGCAATCATTTTATTTTCTTTCTTTCTTCATTTCTTCTCTGTAACTGAAAGTATTTCTCAACAGATCCGATATGTGATATACTCTGATTCATAGTAATGCAACGCTCCAACAAAACAGCCTCTTTAAACCGTAACACTGCTAGCAATGCATGTATAGTTTAGAACATGATGAATACATGAACAAAGTAAAACACACAGAAAGCCAGCTAAAAACGTAAAAATAAAGGAACGTAGTGCGGCAACGCCTGCAAAATAACGCTGGTGTGTTTGAAACAGTGGTTTGGCAAAAATGCTCACACTCTATATCCCCACCATATTCCAATGTTAGAGAACAGTATACATAAAATTAAGCCCCCGACAGCTGAATGTCTTATTCAAGGGAAACTAAAGGCACGTAATGTGAAACACAAAAATGATGGGTAAATAATTATATGAAAGACCTCTGGTACTTGAGTATTATGGAGTTTATTTAATATTAGAATAATAGAATTCCGCTTAATCTGGTGCTAAACCTCTCATGAACAAGTGAGTGAGTTGGGTTTTACGGCGAATCGACACAAAATGGTCATATATCGCCGAGAAACTCAGTCAAACCAAGTCTTCTATTACTTTCATTTGTTGAGTTCTATACTTTCAAGGAATCTTCTAAAAGCTTTAAACAAACCATTTACGCATGTTCTTCATGCCGTTGCAGAAAGCAGAGCAACAGCCATATGGGAAAATTAGACCCATCGTGAAAATCACCACAAAAGCCGATAATACGTTTGGCCAGGTAAATCTGCTGTCGAGACTGTTCGCTAGTTTTCGGCCTACTCAGTATTTCAGGCCGATGTCTAACCCTTCTTCGCCAATGTACCGTTATGCACCTGTCAATATTTTGCCCGCCCAGGGGGGCGGCGGGCCGACCCGGGGGAATTTGACATTTCAAAAATTTTGTTGTCTAAATCCCCACCCTAGGGACAACCTTTTTTGTCTAAATCCCACCCTAGAGCCTGGTTGGTACATCAAATGTTTGTCAAATTCCCGCCTGTCGGGAATGGTCTTCTGTCTAAAGTCCCGTGTATGCCCGCCGCTCCCCCGGGCGGGCAAAATATTGACAGGTGCATTACATTAATACTTTTGATCATATGGATTTAGGGATATTGTTAAGTCTAATTTACAGTGATTGCAAAGAGAGATTAGAAAATAGAAACCTAAATGGATGTTGTTGGTTTAATCAGAATAACATTTATAACGGTATTCTCAACAAACACATTATTATAAAACCAAACAATGACTTTCCAAAAGTAATTTCTACTTTCTTACAATCAGATGGAAACTCGCTTTTATAATACTTTCTTTGATGTTCATGATTATGAAATAAAGATTTTAAGTAGTTTTTTATGTAATCAAATAACTGCACATTTATTATTATGCCGTGAGCGGTGTCCACCTAGCTTAGAATTTTATACAAGCTCGAAGACCGAAATTCAACTTCATAACTTATTGAACTTTGATTCTAAGCTACACATGAAGATCGAAAAAGTCAAATTGCAAAATAGCTTTTAATTTGGGGCCAGCCGTCAATGATCAAAATTTATTATATTCAAAAAGCCAAATTTCGATCTCGTATTGAATGAACAGCCTGTTCCAAGATTGATATTGAAATGAAAAAGTCAAATATCGAGCAAGCAATTAGTGTCGAGCCATCTCGAAAATCGTACTAAGCTGAATTTCAGAATAATACTGAAACTTCGATCTGCTCAAGATTCAAAGATTAAAAATCGTGCAAGATCGGATATATCGAAATTCAAGTTTTATGCCCCCGGCATCTACTGATGCGGGAGGTATATAGTGATTGTCCTGTCCGTCCGTTCGTTCGTCCGTCCGTCCATCCGTACGAGGTTAACCAAATGGGACCGTTTCGTCTAGCATCAATACCCCTTACTAGAATGACTTGATACAAATGCAGATGTAACCTGTGACCATTCCTCATCTTCAGACATCACCTGATCTCAGTTTGACCTTGACCTTGAACTTGACCTCGTTTTGGACTTAGGTTGCTTTGTATCGACAAGGATGCCACCGGGGCATCAAACGTTTATTGAACACAGTTCCTTGTTAAAAATCTAAATAGATTATTCTCGGTATTATATTTCAAGCATACTCGAATTTTCAAAGCATTCGAATCTAAAACAGGTATTGAATGTGAAACTATCTTTTAAACAACCAGCTTCCGGGAAACCCCAGTACTGGTGTCATATGAGAAGTCATGGTCGTGACCCCTTTCACGGATGCTCGAACCCACGACACCTGGGTTGAGCGGCCGACACATTATTCACTGGACGACCGCTCCTCTCAAAATATTTGAATTTCGGTCATCCTGCTGGATCTAATTTCAATTCTGCCTCGAAATTCGACGAATTCTTTTTACTTTAATTTCGATTTCCGAGTCTGTGCGAAATTCAATTTAAGCGAAATTCAACATCATCCTTTCAAAATTTGAATTTTGATTTTCTATTTCTAACTTGCCCAAAATATGCCGCCTAAAATGTCAACGTTTCTTTTTTAAATTTTGAACTTCGATCCTCAAGCTGTTTAAAATTGACTATTGGCTGTAAACAAATTATATTATGGAGCGTCCACTAATTTATAAATCTGTACATGTGCGCTGTTTAGCGGGTGAGAAGATATCAGTCTTTACCATTAAGGAGCTTAAATTCCGTAAGAATTGACGGAAACATACGAGAATGTTCAAGTCTTTCCGATAAGGAAAAAAACCTATACTCATCTGCAAAATGCTTAAAAAAGACCATTTTCTTCTTCACTTAGAAAACTGAAATTAGGATGAAACAATAGCTAAATGAATATAGATTACTAAGTCGTTTGCAAAGGTCTTTAAGCACACATAAGAATCTATTTAGTCTTTGTTAAACAGAAGAAATTTCAGCAAAATATCCATATTTTACTATATTTCTAATTGTAGATAGACAGACATAAAGTATACGCAGAAAAGACCATTTTCTTTTAAATTCATTTTAAAAATAAAATATTCATAAGAAAGACAATGCATTGAATATTATCACGTCGTTTTCAAAGCTAAAATACCTATAATACTTTTTCCATGAATTTAAATAAAGTAAAGGACCCCTTCTTTGCTTTGCGCTATATAAAATATTTTCACTCGTGTGAAAAATCGATGGGTCTAATTTTCCCATATGAGAACGTCCACATGGATATTAATTCAGCAGAACATCATTAAGAATCCTACGAATCAGGAAAGCAGAATTATATCAAAGCAATTCAGTACCAACGTGCTTTGAGAGCTACCTATCATGGCGTCGTCCACCTCGTTCGTTAGACACGATAAAAGAGGAAAGTGTAGCATCCAGCTGACAAAGGACTGAACTCTAAATATGCACAGTGTCTCCAAATAAGTGGGTCAGAATCTCATATAATAAACACAGTAAAATTGTAAATAGGTATAAACTGTAAAGAAATCATATAAAACGCCTGAACAGCAAACCTTGCAATTGTTGTATTTTAATTTTTCTAGGATTTTGCAATATATTTATTGACTACGAGTGTGTTTACCAGAGTTTGCATATACGTTTTGGCAATATCTTTTCACGTGGGGTAAAATAGCAGTTCGACATGAAGTTATATGATTAAATAAATTAGTAGTGGTACATGTATAAGAGGTTAAATTATCTATGAAACGAGCTTAATGTGATTGTATATGCAATTTAGGAATCCAACATAATCTTGCTGATCATCTATGCGGTATTTTGAAAATACAAACTTTATGGATGTGATTAGTGACCAAATCCTGTTTATTGGAAGGACTCAAGATGTAGGTTTTAGTACTATAACGTTCCTAAATATACTGTAGGCGTTAAACGATGATGGCATATCATAGACCACCTAGTATGCTAGACTAAAACATACATAGAGAAACCTTCTGATGATTCCTTTAGGAGATATCTATAAACATCCCTTTTTCCTAAAACTAGTCGAATTTTTCTTTGCTCATACAAATACAATGTAGTAAAACAATTGTACAGAATCCTCGTGATTCGCATGATTATAAATCACATGTACCCATTTTATTATCCGGCGGCGACGTTGTGCCTTTGTATGACTGAATACCATAGCAGTAACATAAATATCATCGCCATCCACGGTATCATAATGATCCCCGACAGTCCTCGTTTATAAAACAGTTAACTTACTGACTGCAGTTTTTACATTTTTTTTTCTGTGCAAAGGTGTGGTTTAAACATATTTTATTGCGAATCAATATACATAATATCTACATCTCAAATACAAAACTTAACAATATTATAATTATGCAAAAGGATTGGGTAACAGGTCCTCTCAACATTATTACATACCCTCCCCTTAACAAATTTCACTTACAGGAGATTCGGCTACAAAATGTGTATTGAAAAAGCTATGCAAAATTTTATATAATTGAAGTTAAAAGAAAAGAGAAAGAGGAAAGAAAGAATAGTAAGGGGAAGTCTAGTTAGATCAAGTACAACATAATGTCACAAGTTATATTTCGCTTGATACTAATATTTTAGTTTTTACTTTCTAGATTTCTATTGTTGGTCTTGTTGTTGCAAAACTAAATCTAGATGAATTTGGACACAAAAGTCACTGTAGTATTTCAATTCTCAAATCGCTTTGTATCTTTAATAAATTTTTGAACACTTCTGAAAATATTAATATTATCGTTTACTGATAAAGAAGGGTTTCCAAAAAGTTATGTATCTGTACTTAAAGGGTGATAGTCCTTGGTTGACTGGAACATAACTATTCTTTGATTTATAAAGTTAGGACACTGAAAAAGATAGTGCTCACAATCTTCAATATGATATCCACAACTACAACTAAAATCGGTAGCTAAATGATTATTAAAAAGATCAAAACACAAGTTGCTGCATTTGTTTCTTAGTTGCGAGTGATAAATTGAATACTTTCGATCTCCAAAGGAATATATCTCAGGTACTTCTGGCGCTTTAAACCGTGTGGTCAATAATAACTTTTTGAAAGCTGATAGGCTTTCTAGTTGTCTTGTTACAATGGGTAACTCATTCCACAATGAGATAGAAGATGGAATAAATGAACTAGAAAATATTTCGGTACGTCTTCTTAAGATTTCATAATCTTCATTATTTCTTAAGTTATAGGGGTTATTGTCACCGACTACATTAGGAAATAAATTACTTAAGTATTCTGGGACCATATCATGTTTTATTTTATACATTAATATTAATTTTTGATATATCCGTCTTTCGGACAGAGATATCCATCCTATTTCCTTATAGAGATTTTCTAACGATACTGATCGCGTTGAACCAGTTACAATTCTTGCAGCTTCGTTTTGTAGTTTTTCAAGATTATCTTTTTTTTCCAAAATTTGTACAATTGTCCCATACGAGAGCTGCATATTCAAACAATGGTCGGAGAAACGATATATAAATTTGATTCAAAGATTTCCTGTGCAAAGATGCGACAGGAAATTGCTAGCCCAACAATGTATTTAAGCTGTTGCGCACGTGCGCACGTGTTTTGTCTGGGTTTTTTTCTGTCGAATTGTTTGGTTAGATTGCCAAAATCAATAAGGATTAATAAAGATATGTATCAGTGCAATGTTAAACTCTAAAATTCGAGAATATCATTTTTTCTCTCAAATATTTATGTGAAGAAAACATTATATTTCCATGATTGATTGATTTGCGAGGTCAATTGACCTTCTGTTATTTTCAAATCATATTTCGTCGCCTGATTAAAGCTAATGATAGGTAGCCCTGCAACTTTTTTTGCTTTAAACTATTATTGATAAAGCCAGCTATTTTAGAATGTAGTAGAAAAAATTTTGACTTGCGAAATATTTGATATCGTTTCCGAAGCATTATCTATCTTATTAATTTATGTTATTCGTTAAGTAGTATGTGGCCAAAATGATCACGATGTGTTAATTTTGCATTTTAGCCATTTAATAAAAATGTAATAAAACATGTTTATTAAAACATGTACCTCGTGATATCATTATTCTAAAAACTCGTGAATAATTTTTGATAATACATGTCAAATGAAATGACAAGCCTTGTCGGCGTCGGGACATGATACATGTATGCTTTAAAATAATGGCGTTGGCTCAACAGGACTTTTCCAAAACCGTATTTCTGTAGAAATTGTACTAGATCAATATAGATCTTCTATACATTTTCGTCAACTGACCGGCAGATTTTCCGAATAGTTGTAAAGAGCCAGCCTAAACGAATGAAAACACGACTCAAATATGCGTAAATATCGGGCAATCTTATACGCCATAAAGGATTTCCAAATGGAACGGGAAGCAGACGATCATTTTGGCGGGAAAACAGCACGTGCCTTCCATGATGCTCCTTTTGTATTGACCGCATGTTAACAGCAAATTTAGCATTTGCGTTATATCTTTTGATTATTCTAGAGTTGTCTCGATACAACTAAATTCATGTGAAATCCAATTGGGAAAGGACTGTATGTCAAATAAGAATCATTTTGCTTTATTTTGGCTTTGAGAGCATGTTTTTGAGCTACCCAAATTTGCTTGAAAATATCACTATCCACGTGCAGTAAACTTTACAAAGTATTGCGTTGGTAGGGAAAAACGTTACCTGCGTTAATTGCGGCATTGCATTCAACGAAAGGAACGAGAAAATCGCGATTTAAAATATTGCTTTCTGTGAGAGCTTTTGGACTTTAGAACGGACATTTTTCGAGTTCGGCGATCTATCCAGAAATACGCCATTTTCTGAGCGAAAATTCTACCAAAATGATCTTAGATATCAAAGAGAACGCAGCGGTGACAACTAGTTGGTCGTTTATCAAGAACAGTCGCGAAGTCACGTGATTGTGCACCGTGATCAAGAGCTAGAGCTGTAGCGCAAGAGCGTGCAATCATGTTGAAGATTTCAATGAACATAATCAATATTACAAACAAGTCAAATGGTTTATCGCGGCCAGAAATTTGTATAAACCGGACAGAAGTTACGAAATTGTCATTTGTGCAGGAAAGAAGCGTTTGCCATAATGTCCAGTACTGGACAGGTATAGTGACCATGCACAGACACAGCCAATTTTCTCAGAGGGGGTCCGATCCCCTGCCCCCCTCCTCCCCCACCCTGGAAATTTTGAAATTTAGCGCTTCATTTTTTGCATTCTGGGACAGTTTTATGGACTAGCCTGTTAAATTTGGGAAAATGATAAAACCAAGCTTTCTTGAAGGTAAAATTCTTAGTTTCTTTTAGATAAATAATATGAATTATGTCGGGGTCGTATGTAGCAGCAGCCGCATATACTTTACATGCAGTCCTAATGTTGCCTTTTTCGAAAAACATTTTCTTTCCTTCTTGTCTTCTTTCTTTTTTTAAAGATTTTCCAGATGGGGTCCGGACACCCGGCCCCCGCCCCCTCTGGATCCGCGCATGGTGACATATCATGATTTCTGTTTATGCAGGTAAACTTGTGTTTGGTTAAATTTCAACAGAGCACAATTATCTGAAGAGTGTATACAAACTCATTACTGTTTTTTCAGGCAAAGGTGGAAAAAAAGTGGTAGACAATGAAAGCAGTAACATTTTAATTAAAAAAAAATAAACATTGAGACAAACATTTCCAACATCTTTGGACGGTTCAAAAATCCCATGTTAAACATACGATAAAGCCCGAAACGCGTGAAAATGTTCCGAATGTAAATCGGGTGAAGTAGGCGCTCTATGTATAGAGTTAGATTATGCGTCTAGATACTGTACCAGAGGGGTCGGTCAATTGTGGGTTATTGATTAAACTTGGCGAGTCTACTTACTTATTACTTGAGGATGAAAAAATAACGTGCTTTTTAAATGTTGCTCTTAAACAAGGGTGGCGGTTGAGCTACTAAAAGTACAACAACAGTTAATTCACAACAAATCGTACGGTATGTTTTATAATCAGTAGAAGCTAGTCGTATTTACGCTTATGAGACCTGTTTCACCCATAAGTAAAGAATTCACAGGTCCATCATGAAATATTTTTCCCAGCGCGCATATACTTTACCTATTCAATAATTCTCCCCGGCCGCGATCAATTATATTTATAAGCTTCATAAACAAGGCTACCGTTATTATTAACTATGTAAATACTCTACTAAATTTTACTGTCGTAATTCAGATTTGTTTTTAAAATATGATAGTAATTTAAAGACACTTCTGCGAGGAGGTATATCAAAACCCGATGTGCTTTATAAACTTCAAAAGATTTTGGGTCATGACAATTTTCCAGTTTTATTTAAAGTGTGTTTTTAAGTTATTACAAGTTTTATTTAAAGAGGTTATTACCCAACTGTTTTGAGCTCTTTTACGCTTTCCCCTTTAATTGTGTCGTCTGGCCTGTTTCGTCAGGTCCTTATGTATGTTCCCTTGTTACTCTATCTTTTTTGCAAAGGCATTGAGCACATGCCATTTAGGTTCTTATGGATTGCTTTTTATATAAATATACAAGAGCCTTTTTGTGTTTTACATAACATGCCTTTTGTCGCCATTGTGTATGTTAGAGTTTTAGCTGACGAGGATAACTTTTATTTGCTATGTCCTGTGACTTTGGAACTTGATGGGGGTAAGAGTGAGGTTAGGTGCACTATAAACTGGTTAAGCTCCAAAGTGGAGGTTTTGCCACTGACAGTTCCCACTGTGTTCCTTTATTTGTTTGTTTTGTCCTAATGTGTTTGCTTTGTGTGAGTGTGTGTGTGTTTGTGAGCACGTCCGCGTGCTGGGCTTACATAAAACAAGAAATGCTTCTTAAACTGTGAAAAAATGGGGATTTCTTTTTTCCACCATCTGTTGACAAACCCGAGAGTGTTACTTGGTTACCGATTTGATAGTTTTATACCTAAAGTTCATTTACTTTTAACTGGCTTGTAGTCCCATAATTTTGACTAACACTACTCTTAATTCTCAGATGGAACGTAATATGTTGAATGTTAAAAGTGAGTATGAAAAGACGTTTTTGAGGCAGAATTGGTATGAAAAATTGTATTTAACTATTATGAAGTATGCTGAATCAAAAAGGATTTGTCAGTTTGAACAGGGTCTTTCAAAAATGAAATTTGAGTGACCCTGGTTTGAATTACCCTAAAATCAGACTCAAAAGGTGCAACGATGTTTTATTTATGTCAATCAAATATATTTAAAACAATTTCCAAACAGCTAATTCATGTCCTGAATCAATTATAACCCTTGACACAAAATTTATTCAATTACATTTTGTACACATTCAATATACGTGACTCGGAAAAAAGTAATACTAGTATAAGGTCCTAAATTGTAAAAACAAATCGCATTTAGAGGGCAATTTTATTATTTTTAGTCATTAAAATATCATTGAACTAATCATGAATAAATGAATTTAATTCATATATATCAAGTTTAAGATATCAAAAGATAAAAAATACATTTTAGACCAAAGAGGTATCTTATGCTCATATGTATCTATACGTATATGAATAGATTGCCTCATCAGTCTTGAATATTCAGTTTTCATTCCTGTTCTATACTAGTTTCATTCTTATATATCCTTTTAGCAATGATAATGCTGTATTTTGGTTTAACTTGAAGTACATATTGGCTGCTGTTCATGTAATTATTAGGGCAATAGATTTACATTAAAAAGTAGTCCATTAAAGGATAATTTTTGTATGTTTTTTTGTAGTTTTTCATATTCAAACATCAAATTTGACTCCCTTAATCTTTAGTGCGTTACATAACAGCATATGACGTATCAAATGACTCATCGGAAGACTCAGAAAATAATAGAAACTGGGATTTTCTACCCTTTCAATAGATATCTGAGAACTATAATAGGTTTTTAAGCATTTCTCTTTCAAGTACAAAGACATTCACAATGACATAATTGTATACACAGTATAGTGCATGACAATTTGTGGGGATATGGGCCGCTGTGATATTTATTTTAGCAGATAAAACACTTTTATGAAAAAGAAGATGGAATTTATTATGCTTAAAATGAAAAAGCTATCCATAAATGTCAGAAAATGACTAGATAATAGGGATGGGAGACCTGCTATTGTTAGATAAAGTTACGACGGTCTAAGTTATAATCGATTTGATTTTTTTTTGGTATCATTTTGAAGCTAAAACACTGGGCTAGTTAAATATCTTCATATTTGAAATAAGTTTTAAAGTAGTTTATAATAAAATCAAGAAATAACATATGATTGATGCATAAGATCATGTTGAATGAGGTAAGTCTGCCATACTTGCTTTTTACACGCCGATTGAAAATTTTCAAAATGGCGGCGGTATATACAAAAGCGCAACACGTGCTTAAATGGGACGACCTCTATTTTTAGATAAAGTTACGACGGTCTAAGTTATAATCGATTTGATTTTTTTTTGTATCATTTTGAAGCTAAAACACTGAGCTAGTTAAATATCTTCATGATTATACTGACAGAATCGTGAAATAAAACGCTAGGGTCGGCGGGTTTTAACTAGGTAGGGTCGGGTTACCCGAAACAAACATTTTTAGGTCTTATTACGTGCGATGTTTCATCCTGTAAACAAAGAAATACATTGTGTACATGCCAATCACTTAATAAGAATTTAAAACTTCCATTAAAACAAACCGAATATTCGAATATGGCAAATCCAATATTCGAATATTGATTTCAGTATTCGTTCCCATCCCTACTAAATAACAATATTAAGTGAGCACATTTCTGTTAATGGCGCTTAAAAATAGAAATAGTCTGATTATCCATAGTCAAATAGCATAATTATGTGTCTCTATATGCCCTTGTTATCTGTATATGAGTGTATCAGATCAGGTTAATACCCTGACACTGTGGTCAGAACGCAAAATCAATAGAAAAAATCTGTTACATAGTGCAATCTTGAGAATGCTGTCATGTGCACCGCCGTATGAATACATCTGCGAATGTTCTAAATTGAATTTTGTACTTGTGGCATGTGTAAATGTTGAGTTCTGCTCAACCCGGGGCTAGAGGGCGTGGACGGTAGTATGCATTTCCACTACCGTCCATGAACAGGCTCAATCAAACGGAGCCTGCAACATTTTCGTTTTTTTCGTATTGAGCGACCTGCGGAGTTTCCACTTTTTCTATTCTAATGCATAAACGGCTTAAAAACGTAAACTATTTTATAATGTCGATTCTCCTATTGAAGTTGATAAATCCAATTAATACATACTTCCCTGTTTTTGAGCTACCCAAATTTGCTTGAAAATATCACTATCCACGTGCAGTAAACTTTACAAAGTAAAGCGTTGGTAGGGAAAAACGTTACCTGCGTTAATTGCGGCATTGCATTCAACGAAAGGAACGAGAAAATCGCGATTTAAAATAGTGCTTTCTGTGAGAGCTTTTGGACTTTAGAACGGGCATTTTTCGAGTTCGGCGATCTATCCAGAAATACGCCATTTTCTGAGCGAAAATCCTCCCAAAATGATCTTAGATATCAGAGAGAACACAGCAGTGACAACTAGTTGGTCGTTTATCAAGGAACAGTCGCTTGGGCTTGGTTTTCAAGCCATTTGAAAATACGCTTGCTGTGGAAGCATTGCGGTTTGTCCAGGTTACCAGCAAAACTAAAGTAGACACGGACATATGTTATATCACCGGAGGTACGCATTGATATAAAGACTTGCACCAGCTAGGTGTCATTTCACAAAAATATATCTTTAAAACCTTTACCTTCAAAAACAACGTTTTGTTTACAAATTCTGCTTAGTGTGATACCCCAGTTGAAACGTCATCTAAATTGGGTAAATTTACAATACCAAGCTAAAAACCTTATTACATAATGTGTCCATACCCACATTCTGGCCATCAGTTTTGGATTTTTCCTTAGCGTTGACCTGTCAAACAAAAGTATGTCTTTGAAGAAACATGCCTACTACTTTCTTTGGTGCTGTGGTTTATAGGTCATTTATGAACATTAAACTATTAATCCTTTGTTAAAGTGGGACAGCTCTCAGAAGCTTGTTAGTTTTACCAAAGAAGTATAAAATACATTTATTTTTATAGCTCTTTGGTTTAACCTAGAACATACAGTATGGTAAATATATTTATTTTATGCTAACTGATAAAATACTATGTTTTATCAGTGAGATATAATCCATATCACTCACTGCACACAGAATGCCACAGAACCTTGAAAACTGATTTGATCAAATTGAAACTTGCAAGTTGGTATTAATCATGCAATTAATTAAGTTACTGGTACTAATAAATGAAACTGACACTTTTGCAGAAAGCCAGCTTTTCTTATAGGTTTAACACTACTAAATAAGTAATCAAGCAGCACTTCTGAGCTAGTTAGATAAAGGCATAATAAAGAAACACTCATTTTTTCCCAATTAAAGAAGTGACATTTTCAGTTTAAGTGGCATTTTCATGTTTATGTAAGCCTGTTTCTGTTTTTATTTCAGTGTGGACATTTATAAACTAACAGTTTTGTAGCATTTTAAGGAGATTGTTTATTTTATATAAATGTCTACATGTAAGCAAACGTTATTACATGTGTTCGTACCCACAGTTTAGCTGTCGGTTTCGAAGATGATCTGTAGTGTTGACCTGTCAGACAAAAAATCTCTCTAGGAAGAAACAAGATCCATACATGATTTAGTGGTGTTGTCATAAAGAATCTGCTACAACGTGTTTTTCTAGCAAAGCCGGTTATGGCGGAAAAACAGGTATTTTTTTTTTTCGAAAAAGCTCAGAATTGCCATTGGACTTCATTCCCAAATGTTAAATGTTGCAAGGGTTTTACATAATATAATAATATATAATGTATTTCATCTTGTAATATATTTGCTAAAATCTGTCTTCTGTGAACGAACGGGAAATGAGCTGAAAGAGGTAGATCTAGAAATCTAGTGTTCGGATAGGAGTTAAGCGGATAAGTCTGGCAACATTAACTGAACCTTAAACTTTGAGAATGTCCTGATCACCTAGGCCTACTGGTACTGGTTCGAGTCGTAAATTTGACCAGGTCGTAAATATTCGGCCACCCGCTTTAAAGCCTTTTTCTTGGAGCCAGAAGCTTGATCGATTGAAAAAATATTTGAGAAAATTGAGAAAAGTTTGGATACTTTGACCAAGCATGGAGATTCTCAAAGCAGTACTACTGGTTTCCCAGTAGTTTCCGGACCCAAGTAGTTTTCCGGACCTTTTACATTTCATGCTGTATAGACTCAGGGCCCTCGTTTGCCGATTTTTGGGGCCGAAATTCGGCCCCGTTCCCCCCTCGAAATAGTATGCTTTTTTCCCCCGAAGTATAGAAAAATTCCCCCTCGAAAGAAAAAAAAATCAAGCAAAAAATCGATACCCGATAGTCTTAGGAGCGTCTCGTAACTTAATGAGCCTGATAAAGTTTTACTCCTTCCTCTTATCAGTCATTTTCTACAGTAAAACTATATCCACGATAAACACGTGTATTCAAAATAAACACACGCGGTCATGCCCTCCTGCCTTTGATCTTCTGCTAAATTCCCGCTCTTTATCATGTGGACATGCCACGCTGATTTTTCTTTATCAGCAAGTTACGTCACGGCGAGTGAACATAGGTAATGAGAATCAATGAAGTGTTAACATTAATTGATAAAGCGGTACCCGTATTGAGCCTGCATACTGTCAAAAAGGCGCCAATTATTAAATTATCGTAATTAAGCGACCAGCTGATTACCGAGATTTCTTCATGCAAACTTTAAATAAGCTCATTGTTTAATGATTGTACCTTTATATCAACCAGAAAATCCACAAATTTAAATGGATTTGGAAAGTAAAAATAAGTTTAGAATGTCCGTTTACGATTCTAATTACACCCGATGACATATGCAATTTTTCCAAAAGTCACTAAAAAAACTTGACACACAATGCAATTTTTAATGAAAAGTAGCATCATTATTTGAGGAACTATCTCTGGTTTACCTTAGTGGACCAAGTTTACTGGCAAAAACAACATTTCAGAGGACATTCCAAAAGTGTACCAGTATCCGGATAGTACGTTTTTGGATACATTTTTACAGTGTTTTAGCACTTTTCTGCTAACAAACAAAAATATTGAAGAAAAACCTCATCAAATTAAAATGAATTTTGATAAAAATTTATTTACAATATCAGATTATATGACCTGAAACAGAAATTATTATTATGTTATTATGATGTAACATATTCTTGGTTTTAGTAGCTATTAATTACTTAGTATTACTTTATAAGAAAATATAGTCAATTGTATCGATGTGTTGGGGCAGGACTCTTGTATTTTGAAAAAGGACCCTTCAAAATTTTGACCCAGGGGTCCTGGGACTCTTGGGTTTCCAGGTCTAGTGGAACCCCTGGTTTTACTGATCCGTATAATACACGCGTTTTTCAGTTCCCGGGATGCGTTTATGCAAAGTTACTTAACTTTGAAAATAAAATGTCGCATAATGCACATCATACCGTAAAAAGATCACGGATGCAACAGGGGCGAAATGCGCAAAAAAGATTTGCTTTTTAAGCAGCATGCTCTCAAAAAAACAAACTACTGTCACAGACACCACTGTTTCATCAGGACCAGACATGCACAATCAGGTAGATACGATGAAGGGAAGCCCTGCTCCGGCTGCTGCTGAGCCAATGTCCGTGGATACTGCTAGTGCTACCGATAATGACGACATGTGAACCTCGCTTTGATATCACATAACTGATTTAATAAAAGAGAATAAAAGTTGCCTGTTTTTAATAGATTATGTTCTGTACAATACTTCAGATATATTCACATTAGTTTGATATCTGTAATATTCAATTGACCTTAATTTCATATCTCCAGAATGAATTCCCCCCTCCCTTGAAAACGACGCGAAATTCCCCCCTCCAAGGGCCCCGGCCCCAATCCCCCAAAATGTAGAGAGGGCCCTGAGACTTTACGCCGTTGTAAAGCATCTGGTAAACAATATCACATCATCCAGACCTTTGTTGACTTTACATAGCAGCGAAAAACTAGCTTTACCGAACTTACTTATTATTTGAATATCCCGGTTGTTTTAACTTACTCCGATGTTATGTTTACACAAGAGATTGTCAACTGCTAGGGAATTCCAGTAACAGTGCGCATGCGCAGTAATTGAGGCCCTTTGAAGGTAAATATCAGTCAAATGATGCTCCCATTTACAGACGATACAGTAAAAACATTCCGATAGTAATAAAAGAAAACAATGTAAATAAGAAAAAATGGACCTATTCACTATACTACGGCATTAAATTATCGATTAAAAACAGGAATCAAAATTGACAGGGATTTTCCTATGATACCGTTTATCAATCAAATGCTTAGCAGCAGTGTCCATGCCCGAGTGAGACCGGTCTTGTTCTTTTGTATAAAAAAAGTTGTTAATTATATTAAAAGTTCTTAATTTCTTTTTTGTTATATTACCAGTCCGCTAAATACGTCCCATCATTTTAGCGTGACGTTGCAAACGCAGGGTTCGAATTTAAGCTCGCATACTCGCGAAATGCGGGTGCAAATTTCAAACTGCGAGGTGAGATTTCAGACACCAGCATTTTTTTGCGGGTGAAATTATTTAGCCGAATAATGTGCATTTCTAACTGTCGTCTCGATCTTACACTGTTCTTTCTTAAAAATTCTCGGTCATTGCAGCGCATTGTCATTTGCAGAACGAATTTCGGAGTACTCTTTCATCTTTCGTCGTAAACGGCTTTTCAACTGCTGACAAGTACCTGCGCCAATTTTGATGACGTTTACCACATCCGGTGGGTTTTTTGGTAATCTATAATAAGTTACTATTTATATAGTGCAAATACGATTGGCTGGACTCATCACATGGATGTTTGTGGTAATGTTCTAATAAAGTGACAAGTCGTGGAAAATGCAAGTTGTTTTTTCATTTAGCAAGTTAAAAAAAATACCACTTGCGAAAAAATGCAGGTAGAAAATCGTGCTACATTCGAACCCTGAAACGTCATTCAAACGTAATTAGACGTAACTGTAATGAGCGTATTATAAATCTTGTATTTGTTTTAAAGTCTTGAAATATACTTTTCAATCATCATTACGCCTTAGTATTATGTTTTAATTTTGAATATATATAACGAAATCGGAAATGTTTGCTTTTACAGAAAGGTTACAACTGTTAAAATGAAAGGTCCGGAAAACTACTCGGACTAACTGAGATATTAATGGAATTAATTGCCCCGTTTGAGACCTCATCTACTTTTGTGTTATGAACGCAAGTGTAATACAAATTCTGCTTGTTGTTAACGAAGAACCTAGCTTTATTCTGTGAAAATTTTATGTTTCTACTATGTTTTGTTTGAAAGTTACTGGCAAAAAATAGCGATTTCGGTCCAGAAACTACTGGGAAACCAGTAGTGATAGGATTAGGGAAATTATACCGAAAGAAAAACAAGAGGAACATGAAAGAGAGGTGGGAAAATTGAACATTATTAATTATACATTCTCTTGCTGAATGCGACGATGATAAGAACAAGAAGGTCTAATATGGGGAGTAGACACTCCGTATAAATCAATACATTTATCTGTATTATGCTGTCGTCCATACCTGTAATAGCGACCAGTCGTTAGCGATCGATATTTTGTTTTCGCAACTGTCGATTAGTGTGTAATTAGCATATTACCTCATGTTAATCATGGAGCTATAACACATTTTGTTCAAAGGGTTTACCAGTCACATGTTAAGTGGCGATAATTAGATGATCAGAGATTGATCTAAAGGGATTCTGAAGGAAAACAGCATGCGACTGCCTGTGGTGATATGCTTAATTATTATGAATTAACTCGAGCTCACTTCCCTGAACGTAACTTCAAACCTTTATCAAAGGACCGATTTTTGTTGGATTTAAATAAATAAAATGGAAAAAAAAAAAAAAAAAAAAGAACAGAAAGCTGACACTTTTCTTAATTTTGTAGAGCCATAATTATAAAATTTATTGTTTATAATATCAGATTTCTACATACAGAAACAAACATTCTTCTTGAACGCAGAGAATGTTTCAAACGAAGTTGTTGTTTAAACTCCAAAAATTAGTTTAATAAATTTAATCTTAAAACTGATGTGTGAAAAATAGAATGTATTTAAATTAAGATAACAATAAAATTTTAAAAAAGGCCGACAGCGAAGTTACATTTAGTATTCCGAACATTCAGATAAAACTGCAGAAAATCATACAGGTTTAACACGCATTTAAATGGTGAAAAACAAAGCGATATCATAAACAAGTATTTTCAGGCAACAGTTTACAGTTCCGACTTGCTATTTTCATTAAAATATGTCCTAATTTTATTGTTTTAAATACTCTGAATCAACAAGGCAAATATCATGTAAAAAACAACATCTTTCTCTCTGGGTAAGACAAGCCTAGTTTTAGCCATTTTCACAGGGCAAAAAGTAACATTAATGTAGATAATTTCCATTTAAAAACAGATGTAGGCAATAATTTCATGGCAGAACTTTGGTTTTCAACAAAAAATTCAACAAATGCTTTCCCAGATTTTCACTGAAAGGACGAGTTAAACTGTAAGGCGTAAGTGTGTGAGTAATAGCAGAATAACCTACGGCATATGCTTCGGGTGGACGACAGCATAAGATAAGATAAATGCCGCTTTCCAGTCCCCGTATCAGTTGTTCCAGATAAGAAGGAAGTGGATCAGATTTTAAATGGAACTTTGAATTTAAATCTTGAATTTGAAAATGTGATCTGAATGGGGAAAACTGCAACAAATCACAGGAAGCCAAGACCCTTGCGTTTCACTGTAAAGGATGTGGATTTGAAACACAAAATACTCAAGACCTCAAGGCTCTTGAAAAATCATGATGAGTATTCTTCAGTATTTCTCAACACCTGATCTTACACCAAGGCAACGTGAAATAGCTTTTAAATTACGTTAGGAGAAACGTAGAAGAGAAGCAGCGGATGAGTCAAATCTAGTATTTCGTAAAGGTCGGATTGTCCAACAGGACAACGATAGAAGGATGGATGATCATGGTTACAATGTAGCACAGCACCGACATATCCATCTATGCTCCACTCCACTCGGCGAGGCAGTGGTGGGGCTTTTCGCTAGAAACACTTGCATAGATAAAGACTCAACATGTACATACGTAACAGTTTACAGTTAAATCAAAGTTCAAGTTTTAACAGTTCAGATGTTAGTGCACCAAATAAGTGGGCAAATGTTCTTTTTGACTCTTGTTCTACAATTTTGTATTCTGAAGATGATACAAATTATGACAGTTTTGTTACGGTGGGTGAAAATTCTACAGAATTATATTCTGAACAGCATTCAGATTTTATTTCAGACTTTAGTTTGGGTGGTCAGTCAGATCTTTTTTAGCTCACCTGTCACAAAGTGACAAGGTGAGCTTTTGTGATTGTGCGGTGTCCGTCGTCCGTGCGTGCGTCCGTGCGTGCGTCCGTAAACTTTTTCTTGTGACCACTCTAGAGGTCACATTTTTCTTGGAATCTTTATGAAAGTTGGTCAGAATGTTCATCTTGATGATATCTAGGTCAAGTTCGAAACTGGGTCACGTGCCATCAAAAACTAGGTCAGTAGGTCTAAAAATAGAAAAACCTTGTGACCTCTCTAGAGGCCATATATTTAATAAGGTCTTCCTGAAAATTGGTCAGAATGTTCACCTTGATGATATCTAGGTCAAGTTTGAAACTGGGTCACGTGCAGTCAAAAACTAGGTCAGTAGGTCTAAAAATAGAAAAAGCTTGTGACCTCTCTAGAGGCCATATATTTCACAAGATCTTCATGAAAATTGGTCAGAACTTTCATCTTGATGATATCTAGGTCAAGTTCGAAACTGGGTCACGTGCCTTCAAGAACTAGGTCAGTAGGTCTAAAAATAGAAAAACCATGTGACCTCTCTAGAGGCCATATATTTCATAAGGTCTTCATGAAAATTGGTCAGAACGTTCATATTGATGATATCTAGGTCAAGTTTGAAACTGGGTCACGTACTTTCAAAAACTAGGTCAGTAGGTTAAATAATAGAAAAACCTTGTGACCTCTCTAAAGGCCATATTTTTCATGGGATCTGTATGAAAGTTGGTCTGAATGTTCATCTTGATGATATCTAGGTCAAGTTTGAAACTGGGTCACATGCGGTCAAAAACTAGGTCAGAAGGTCTAAAAATAGAAAAACCTTGTGACCTCTGTAGAGGCCATATATTTCATGAGATCTTCATGAAAATTGGTCAGAATGTCCACCTTGATGATATCTAGGTCAAGTTCGAAACCGAGTCAGGTGGCTTCAAAAACTAGGCCAGTAGGTCAAATAATAGAAAAACCTTTTGACCTCTGTAGAGGCCATATTTTTCATGGGATCTGTATGAAAGTTAGTCTGAATGTTCACCTTGATGATATCTAGGTCAAGTTCGAAAGTGGGTCACATGCCATTAAAAACTAGGTCAGTAGGTCAAATAATAGAAAAACCTTGTGACCTCTCTAAAGGCCATATTTTTCATGGGATCTGTATGAAAATTGGTCTGAATGTTCATCTTGATGATATCTAGGTCAAGTTCGAAAGTGGGTCACGTGCCATCAAAAACTAGGTCAGTAGGTCTAAAAATAGAAAAACCTTGTGACCTCTCTAGAGGCCATATATTTCACAAGATCTTCATGAAAATTGGTCAGAACGTTCATCTTGATGATATCTAGGTCAAATTTGAAACTGGGTCACGTGCCTTCAAAAAACTAGGTCAGTAGGTCAAATAATAGAAAAACCTTGTGACCTCTCTAGAGGCCATATTTTTCATGGGATCTGTATGAAAGTTGGTCTGAATGTTCATCTTGATGACATCTAGGTCAAGTTTGAAACTGGGTCATGTGCGGTCAAAAACTAGGTCAGTAGGTCTAAAAATAGAAAAACCTTGTGACCTCTCTAGAGGCCATATATTTCATGAGATCTTCATGAAAATTTGTCAGAATGTTCACCTTGATAATATCTAGGTCAAATTTGAAAGTGGGTCACGTGCCATCAAAAACTAGGTCAGTAGGTCAAATAATAGAAAAACCTTGTGACCTCTCTAGAGGCCATATTTTTCATGGGATCTGTATGAAAGTTGGTCTGAATGTTCATCTTGATGATTTCTAGGTCAAGTTCGAAAGTGGGTCACGTGCCATCAAAAACTAGGTCAGTAGGTCAAATAATAGAAAAACCTTGTGACCTCTCTAAAGGCCATATTTTTCATGGGATCTGTATGAAAATTGGTCTGAATGTTCATCTTGATTATATCTAGGTCAAGTTCGAAACAGGGTCATGTGCGGTCAAAAAATAGAAAAACCTTGTGACCTCTCTAGAGGCCATACTTGTGAATGGATCTCCATAAAAATTGGTCAGAATGTTCACCTTGATGATATCTAGGTCAAGTTTGAAACTGGGTCACGTGCCTTAAAAAACTAGGTCAGTAGGTCAAATAATAAAAAAACCTTGTGACCCCTCTAGAGGCCATACTTTTCATGGGATCTGTATGAAAGTTGGTCTGAATGTTCATCTTGATGATATCTAGGTCAAGTTTGAAACTGGGTCAAAAACTAGGTCAGTAGGTCTAAAATTATTTAAATCTAGGGCACTAGGTCACATAATAAAAAACTAGGTCACTAAGTCAAAGAATAGAAAAAACGACGTCATACTCAAAACTGGGTCATGTGGGAAGAGGTGAGCGATTCAGGACCATCATGGTCCTCTTGTTCAGATTTAAATTCGAGTGGTAACTTGGGTAGTTTGAATGGAAATTCTTCTAATTCATTTGAATTTAGCAGCACGCAGGGAAATGGACTCAGTCTGTATTATACGAATGCAGATAATCTGTTAAATAAATTTGATGAACTGGAAATACTGGTTTCCTTGAATAATTTTGACATTGTTGTGGTAACTGAGGTTTTCCTGAAAAATGTAAAACCAACTATCATTGACTATCATGAATATGCTTTGAAAAATTATCAATGTTTCATTTCGAATGTTCATGAGAGTAGTCGTGGAGTGGTAATTTATATCAAAGACAGTATCCCTGTTGAGTATTGCAAGGTTCTGCAAGGAAATGATTTTTCTGAATCAGTATGGTGTGTAGTAAGAATGTCAAATTCACAAAAACTGCTTTTAGGGAGAATTTACAAATCTCCGTCTTCTGATATTGAAAATCTTCGGAAACTGAACATGTTATTAAATCAGGTATCTTCATTGAAATATGATCATTTAGTAATTGCAGGAGATTTTAACTTTCCAGAGATAGACTGGAGCATGTGGTCTGTAAATAGAACTGAAACACATCCGGCATTCTTATTTGTAGAATGTTTGAGGGACAATTTTCTTGTGCAGCATGTAAATTCATATACAAGGTATAGGGAGGGTCAAGACCCCAGTTGTTTGGACTTAATATTAACTGACAGTATGAGTCTATGACAAATACTAATAAAATGAAAATAATTGGTAATTTAGGTGCCTCTGATATTGTGGGTATTGTTTTTGAATTCCTCAGCCCTGTTGAAGAAAATTGTGAAAAAGTTCCCAGACCTAAATTTTACAAAGGAAATTATGATGATATAAGAAATTACTTGGAAAAAGTCTCGTGGGAAGCTATTAATGATTTGGATGTTCAAGAAGCATGGAATTTCATGTTGAATCATATAAGACACTGTATAGAAACTTATATACGTTTAGCCATAGTTACCGGGACTATCAGGAATTTTGCAAACACCGAAATCTTGTGACAAGTGCTATACGTTTTGCTAAAAAGAAATATCAAAAAGGAGTAGGTGAAAATTCTAAAACTTCTCCTAAAAAAGTCCTTTTGGAGCTTTGTAAGGTCTGAAACCAAAAGCAAGGATGGGATTGCAGATTTAGTAGATGAAAATGGTAACATTGTAACAGAAAATATTGGGAAAGCAAATACGCTAAATAACTTTTTTGCATCAGTTTTTATGGAGAAAGGACAACCTGATTTACCAGATTTTGAGGAGAAAATTGATAGAGATAGTTTTATTTCTGATATTGTAATTTCACCTGAAAGTGTGCTCAAACATTTGAAAAATTTGAATGTATCAAAGGCTTGTGGCCCAGATGATTGTCACCCTATGTTTTTAAGACAATGTGCAGAACAGTTGTATAAACCTTTAAGTAAAATTTTCCAAAAATCTGTATCTACAGGGGTGTTACCTGAAGACTGGAAGGTTGCAAATGTTACTTGCATTTTTAAGAAGGGAGATAAATCTTCACCAGGAAATTATAGACCCGTATCTTTAACTTCAATTGTTTGTAAAATTCTTGAAAAGCTTATACTACTGTTTGCAGATCAAATTGCCCCTTCAACTTTTTTCTAATCGATAGAGTTGCATGTTTACGTCACAAAAACTGTGAAGCTGAAGCTATTTTTGGAGTAACTCTGACAGGTTAACCCCGCCTCATCCACTGTAAATTATTCATTCACCTTGTGAAACTTTTTTACTTTATCTTGACGTCACACAAAGCGCACGCTCTGACATTGCCATACTTGCATACATTGTAAAGTGCAATAACGTGATAATGGATTTGTTTTAAAAAGTAGAATATAGAATATTTCAACTACGTTCAAATGAAAACAGCGTTTTTGTTTGTTATGGCAATTATTATCGACGAAATTTCCAACCACGCAAGCAGGCCTCGATCTTGGCAGTAGCCCGGTAGCCTGAGGCTACCAGTTTTTCTGACGGACTACCAAATTTCCCAAGCTGGGTAGTCCGTCGGGCTACTAAGTTTTCAAACTTGTGAGTAATAAAAGCGTGAAATTTCACCGATTTATCTGATGTTTCCTTTTAAATGACAACGATATTTTCCATTCCACGAGCACGTGCGACCTATCGTATCGCCATTTCTTAAATGTTTATCGACACGTACACATAAAACGCTTATAGTGCATTCATTTTTTAATATAATCGCTTCAGACTTTCAGCCCCACTTTAGAAGAAATACAGTTTGAATTCTATAACGATCTTAATAAGATGTCGACAGAAATGTAGGCAAAATTTTATAAAAATGATCGAAGTTTCATACAATTATAAATTTGTAAAATTTCAAACAGCGCGATCTTAATTATTTATTTATTTCTAAAAGTAAATAAATAATACATACTATGGTCATAAAATTTAGACTTTTGACAAGATTATACCAAAAAAAAAACAGAATTAGAACATCTTAAATAATGAAAAAGCGGCAGCAATTTAAACACATCTAGTAAAACGATTTTTGGCAAACAGATTTCTGCAAGTAAGGGTGAATAGGTCACGGGACCTCATGAACGTAAATAAAAACAATGATTGTTTTAACATAAAGCAGTATGATGTCGTTGTGGTTTTTAATAAGTTTAATAAGTAAATGAATATTTGTACATGTCTTATTTGACTCGACACTTTGTCAGATATTCTTTTCAAACAATAATGTAAATTCCTTGAGGGCAAATAGGTCACAGAGGTAGGAATCTACTATTATTGTTTGACACATTTACCTGTCAGTTTATACGGGATATTGCACATTCGCTTTAAAAAAAAGATAAAGAAGAAACCTTTTTTACTGATTTCTTCTCAGCAATTTAACTGAGGCCGTACGATCAGACAGTGATGTGTCACATGGGGCGAAAACATGACGTAATGCCATGACAATCTCGGGCAATTATACCGCTTTGATCTCCACTTCAGATGCCATTATACCGACACACTTCTTTTAGCTCTTTGAGAGGGTTTTAATTAATAATGAAAACAAGGCCAATTACTAGTTTAACAACAGAATTATTACCGAAAATTGTTAATGTTTTTTTTTTTGCTTTAAACACGGGTGGGTTGACGATAATTATTGACATATTATTGTGTCCACGTCGCCCCGGTTTGTGATAATAGGCTACATTTACTTGATAATAGTGCTTAAAAAAAGAAAATACCGACCTACCGACCCTACTTTTTTACCATGCCGCCAGAAACACAACATTTTTGGGGGTTGGGGATGGGAGGGGGGGGGGGGGGGCAACCAGCCTGATCCATTATTGCAGTTAAATTTGAACAGCTACACTATATTTAAAAGGCCCTGGCTAAAAAAGTAAGTTTTAGAAGGGTAGTGCAAATTTGAACCCCATGCCTGGCATATAACTAGATACTGGTATAGGTCTTATATTTTTCTACAGTTTTCTCCCATAATTTCTGTCTGCTAGTTACTTGAATATTGCAACATGTTATCCACTTACTTTTGCTTAGCCTGCCCATGGATGGTGTGGGTAGGTTAGTTGCCTACCATTTAAATAAATGAATGTTGAATCAAGCATAAACTAAAATACATCATATTTATAAACAAAATGATTTCGGGCAATTAAAAATGTTTTCGGGCAAGTGGTTTTCTTAACTTACTTGCCCGAAAGGACAAGTGCTGAAAAAAAATAAGGCAAAGACTGTAATATATTTTTCTCTTTTCCAAAACAAGCCCGCCCGCTTAGCTCAGTAGGTAGAGCGTCGGTCTACGGATCGCGGGGTCGTGAGTTCGATCCTCGGGCGGGGCGTATGTTCTCCGTGACTATTTGATAAACGACATTGTGTCTGAAATCATTAGTCCTCCACCTCTGATTCATGTGGGGAAGTTGGCAGTTACTTGCGGAGAACAGGTTTGTACTGGTACAGAATCCAGGAACACTGGTTAGGTTAACTGCCCGCCGTTACATGACTGAAATACTGTTGAAAAACGGCGTTAAACCCAAAACAAACAAACAAATCTTTTCCAAAACAGGACTACTAGAAACCTGGTCGGGCTACTTGATCTCACAAGTTGGTAGCCCTGCTTGCTACCAGCAAAAGTAGGTTAAGATCGAGGCCTGGCAAGGTATACAAGGTTTTATAGAAAGGTATCATTGAACCTTCAAACTATGTAACACTTGCAGATCTAATTGTCGTATCAATAAAAACTTTTGCAGAGTATTCTGTAGCTTAACTATCGCAAATCTATCTCCATTATAGATCTAGTTTTTTTATTTTATTTGTTGGTGGGGTTTACGTGTATGTGAATTTTTCTACTATTTATTTGAAGTTGTTTAAACACTATTTCAGTTATTTACATATGGGCATTTGATAAGCCCTGCCTTCGTTCACGGAAAGAACCAGTTATAGACTCACATAAGTCAAAATAATTCGATGTTTAGTTTGTTTTATATTTGTGACAGTCACTCTAAAATGACCAAAATAATTGAGAATAAATAACAGCACGTCATTATTGGTTTTATCACTTTCACTTTATGTGTAACGTTACTCGTGTTAAGGGGAATTATGATAACTTTTACATAAATTAATGAGGAATTGAATCCCTCTTTTGATTGGTCTAAATAATGAGACCTCGGGAAGACCGATTTTACATTTTGATATTTTACGTTGTCTACCTAAAGGGGATATCGACCAGTAAAAAAATAAACGATATTCAACTCTTGAGTACAATTATTTGGACTACCTTTTGATACATGTAAGTTTTATTTGAATTTATCTCATATTCGCAACAAAATCAGCATTTAAACCCAAATCTAGCGATGACAATTTCTTTCGAGTGGAGAAAATAATTCGTAACTGTTTCCTAGAATTGCGTCAAGTTAGTTAGACTAAGATTCACATATTCCATAAGAAATGGCCGACTTTTTTTCAACTAAAGAGTCATGGTCGGTTCCAGGATTCGAACTTACGCCTTTCAATCAATGATGAGCGAATCCAACAACTCGAGTCAGGCACGTTCTATAATTATAGTGAAAACTAAACACGAGATACATTATTTAAAAGAAAATTCTGCAGCAAAAGTTACTGAAATTTAGGCAGAAAAAGGCCTGTAATGTATAAGAGGGTGCCTTTTTTTTCACATCCACGCTACCTAAAAGTAGTGTGCGTTGAGGCAGGATTCAATGAAGATTAGATTTGGTACATCTGTTACAATCGGGTTAAACACCCGTTCCAACAGTATTTATGAGTATTTAAATCATCATTTTCGGTGATGCAGCCAATGTAAACAAGTTCATTCAGTATTTTTTACTCGTATCGGAAAGGCGGAGTTACCTGTATAGACGAGATCCAAAAATAGCTTCAGCATCGCTTCTTTTGTGACGTAAAGGTACAAGTCTATCGATTTAAGAAAAGGCGAAAGGGCAATTTGATCTGCAAACAGTAGTAAGACAAGTAATACTAAATCATCTGACAGAATACAATTTGATATCTGATTGTCAGTTTGACTTTAGGAAAAATCGTAATACTATTTTACAACTGTTAGCTGTACTTGAAGATTGGACGGAGGCTGTAGATAATGATATTCAGGTTGACACAATATACTTAGACTTTCGAAAGGCTTTTGACAGTGTTCCCCATCGTCGTTTACTTAAAAAGGTGGAAGCTTATGGTATAACTGGTAACATTTTGAACTGGCTTAAAAGTTTTTTAAATGGTCGAAGGCAATGAGTAGTATTAAATGGACATAAATCAAACTGGAACTCAGTAGTATCTGGTATTCCTCAGGGATCCATATTAGGGCCAATTTTGTTTATTATTATGCCCCCGAAGGGAGGCATATTAGTTTTCAACTGTCTGTCCGTTCGTTAGTTCGTTCGTCACAACATTAACTTTTTGCATGAAGGCACTTTACTCGCGAACCACTGCACCCAGGACCTTCAAACTTCACATGCTGATAGTACTTATTGAGTACACGACCCCTACTGACTTTGGGGTCACTACGTCAAAGGTCACAGGGGCCAATGTTAACTTTTTGCATGAAGGCACTTTACTCGCGAACCACTGCACCCAGGACCTTCAAACTTCACGTGCTGATAGTACTTATTGAGTACATGACCCCTACTGACTTTGGGGTCACCACATCAAAGGTAAAGGTCACAGGAGCCAATGTTAACTTCTTGCATGAAGGCACTTTACTCGCGAACCACTGCACCCAGGACCTTCAAACGTCACATGCTAATAGTACTTATTGAGTACACCAGGTCAAAGGTCAAGGTCACCAGGTCAAAGGTCAAGGCGCTGCGGGGGCATTTGTCACCATTAGTGACAGCTCTTGTTTTTGTGAATGATCTGCCAGATGTAGTTGGTTCTGTATGCAAGATGTTCGCAGGTGACTGTAAATTATATTGTAACATCACGTCAAGGCAAGATCAGCTAGACCTGCAAGATGATATCGCACATTTATGTGACTGGAGTAAGGACTGGTTGTTAAAAGTTCAATATAGAAAAATGTAAAGCTGTTTCATACGGAAATGAAAAAATCCCAAATGACTATACTATGCCTGATGCAACTGAAGTAGAGCATAAACTGACAAGAGATAACTCTGAGAAGGATTTGGGAGTATTGTTTACTAGTAAACTGAACTTTGAGCAACATACAAATGTATAAGCAGGTTAGTGAATAAAGGGAATAAAATACTTGGTCTTATGAAAAGGAAATTAACATACTTGGATAAATCATTGTTTTTACATTGTATAAGGCATTAGTTTGCTCCCATATTGATTATGGTAACTAAGTGTATTATCCAGTTACGAAAAAATGTAAAACAGCTGGTTGAAAATCTACAAAGACGGGCAACAGCACTAGTTCCTGAAATTAAACATCTTTCTTGTGAGAGGTTAAAGGAATTAAATCTTCCTTCTTTAGACTATCGTAGAAATAGATATGATATGATCCAGGTATTTAAAATAAAACACAAGATAGATGATGTAAACATGAACACTTTCTTCAGTTTTGCTGGAAATATCGGTACTAGAGGTCATAATTTGAAACTCTACAAACCAAAAGCCAAAAAATCATTACGGTTAAACTCCTTTGGACATCGCACTATAACAGTATGGAATAACTTACCAGAGGAATTAGTCAACAGTAACTTCATTCAAATAAAAACTGGACAAATACTGGATATCTAAACGATATGATGTTTCTTAAGTATATTAGGTTTAGACTAGACCCTTTTATGATGTATTTCAAGGGGGCTTATTTTAGCTAAAGGGCTATGGAGTGTCCCCAGAAGACAAAAGGTAGACAAAAGGTAGGTAGAGAACGCATCTGTGTTATCACAAGCGCTTGCGTTAGCAAAAAAGTCGGCAAAAAGCAAGTTGAGGTGAGAAGAAAAAAAGTTGTCCTTACCTAAAGTTGTGTACTCTAAACAGCAAATATTTTGTCTCGTGGGTTGCGTGACGTTATCGCTCGCGCTTGATTATGCTGAAGCCCAGCAAAGGTTAATTGATTTTTTTAGTGTCAGAATGGAAGTGTGGAATCTAAATAAAAAGTCATTGAATATTTAATTCTGTTCTTTCTTTTTTTCGAAATGAATTTTTTTAGACTATGATTTCAATCAAATCTAAAAAGTATTTCATTTCAGCACTCTATTTTCTGAATTAATATTTTCGAAATAACACCTGCACGGAAAAGATATTTTAACAGAATGTGAATCAGGATCTATAGGATGTTGCCGCATATTTATAGATTCGCCTACTGATAAACGGTACTGATCGCCGCAAACTGATAAAGTTTCTCCATAATACACATCCACAACGGTGTGTCGAGGCAATTCAGTGAAAAAAAATCAATAATCTATCGGCTTATCAGTGACGTTGCAATTCCTTAGTAGTTGCTATTTTCACGCAGAATCAAGAACACGTTTTTATGAGCGTATTGAAACTAGTTATTGGATTTCAGAATATGTCACATGATCAGAACAAGTGTCGGTTTCAGAATCGATCACGTGATCAAATCAAGCGTCTTTTTTATTCTTACGCTTAAGTAGATCTATTATAATTTATATTTATAATGAAGTTTAGTTTTCTTCAGATACTGTTGTTGATATAAAATATGTAGATCTATTTAATCATATATCTGGATCAAAAATATAATTGAAAAATGCAATATTAAAGTTATGTTTGGTAAATACTTTGGAACTTGTTTTCTGTGTGTTGTCAGGTTGGTCATAAACTCGACAAGAAAATTGAAAGACAGTTTGTTAAATCTGGGGGCACTGCCCCCAAAAACACATTTGAAGCCTTGTACACAGGTGAGCGCTTTAGGGTCAGTGACCCTTTTGTTGTTACTATACTATATACGTAGTCTATATACATACAGTCCACATAATTATGCAGTCTTATGTGTGTCAAATTGCAATGTACAGTGTCAGTGCGTGTGTGTATGGGGGGGGATGGGGGGGTGGTACATTCATCACCTTCAGTGATAGCTCTAGTTTAAAACATGATCAAAATGTTTGTGTCTATGAAATCTCTTGGCCAGATTATATACTAGATTATCTGGGGTAAAAGCTAGGCCAGGTGAGCAATACAGGGCCTTAAGGGCCTTTTTGTTATTCTTAGTTGATTATCCTAGTTGTGATTAAATAGAATCTATCCCATTTTCCTAAAATGTGATAAGACCTTATCCACATATTATGTGTTTATTTGCAGATAAACTAACTTTTCACAGTCTGAGACATGGAAAGAGACAGCCAAGAGATCCCAGGGTTTGGGTTTGATCCTGGTTATGAACCTAGTCCATTGCCACAGGAACCAACACCAAGCAGTAACTCAATATTTGGACTGATTTCAAAGGTTAATAAAGGAATCCTTAAAAAGCCTCAGACATCTACATCAGAAACTGGGAAAGAGGGTCCCGCCAATGACAGTATTCAGCAAGCGAGAGCTGTTGCTAAGAAATTGTCAAATATATCTTCACAGATGGTCAAACAGAGAGTATTTCAGAATGCTAAAACAACCATTGAAAATATTCAGAATGGAATATGGAATCCACCAGTTGTTGAAGAGAATAAACCAGGAAGTTCTAACACAGCATTTAAGGTACCTACAGTTGCCCCTGTGCAAAAATATGTTGACCTTTCCAATAAAGATCCATGTCATGTAAAAGTTGCAAGTCGGAGTCAAGGTCAGAATGCAAATATGTCAACACAGCACGTTGCCCCTAATATTTATGGGGAAGAGAAAAGGTTGGTAGCTTATGATGATGCTGATAGGACAAAGCACACTGGTAACTTCTCACGTCAGGAAGCTCTGGATGAAATTGATCGATACAGAGGACCTGCAAGAGGTTATGATAAGGATAAGCATTATGAGGAGACAGGTAAAAAGACAGAACCATTCAAGAGTGATTTTGATCGCTATTATTATGGAAATGAGAATCAAAGGAATGAAATTGCTGGTAAATTACACAGAACTGATGTTAGAGATGATTTTAGATTTGAAAAGGAATTTGCTTCAAAGCAGTTCCACGAACATAGTTCGAAGCAAGGTACTAATATAGGAAGAGATTTTAAGAACAGGAGTGATGCTCGGTCAAGGGGTGAATACCAGTCAGTTATTGATAACTTTCAAAGACCTAGAAATGATAATTATCAAGGATCTAGAAATTATAATTATAAGAGACCTGTTAATGAAACATATCAAACTGGGAATGATAATCACCTATGTAAACCTTTTGCATCAGAGACTGGTCATAACTACAGTGTGCAGAGAGAATTTAGTCAAAGGGATGAGTATGATCCCGAAAGATGGGACTATGGAAGGAAGAGAGAATGTGGCAATATTGATATTAAAAATTCTCATTCTAGAGGGATGGAGTCTGGTTCCTATGGCAGTAAGCACAAAAATGAGAAGCCTCTTACTGAAGATAAGATCCCTGACAATAGTGATCGTAGTGCATACTTGAAAGATACGAGAAGCAGAAATGTGGGACTTGACCAGGAGCAATTTTACAGTAGAAGCAAGCATTCACAAGAACGACCTGAAAGTGGCAGCAGTGGTTCTTGTGAGTTACCTCAGACAGTTTACGATTACGGTGATTCAGTACACACTTATGATGGGGAGATTATGTCATATAGGACTAGGAGACAGACGGATGAGCTAGGGGAAAGATTTGATAGCTATAGCAACAAAAGAAATAATAGAGATATCAGTAGGGATAGAGGTAGTGCATCTGGAAATAGAGTGAATGAGAGAGATGGTTACTATGAGGAAGGACGTCAACAGTGCCACAGTAAAAGCGAAATGGACTATTACAGTGATAATTACTATGACAGGGTTAGAGGTGAGAGATGTGACTATAGGAATGAAGAGTATTGTGAAGACATGGCAAATATGGAAGAATTTCCTGAAGAGGGGGAACATGACAGTAAATTACCAGATGGAGGGATGTTATATGAGGATTTCTTGTTTGGAGAGGAGTATGAAGAAGAGAAAGTCCTGAATACAAGACAAAATGACAATAAAGGATATAGAAGTAGACAGTTTGATAATGAATTTGATAGGAAAAAGAAAGTTAAGATTGGCATGATGAATGATGAGGAGAATAATTTGAGTAGAAATAAACTATCAGATTGGAGAGGTACAAGAGGTAGAGGTATGGAGCAGAACTGTGACAGAATGAAGAGCAGAGATAGTTTTGGTGAAAGAAAGGTTGACCAGGGTTTTGCAAAGGTTGGAAGAAATATGCCAATTACAGATGATGAGAAAGCACAAGGTACACATATTTTAATTTTGTCATTTATATTCTTGTTTGTATCCTATAATACTTTTTTACCTATAAGAAATAATTGGCTGTAACAATCCTGAGGAAAGTGTGTACTGGTTTTGTTTCATGTGACTTAGGTTCATGTTTTACGTGGTTGAAATTCATCCCCTAAAAGTGCCCCTTTGAAATGCCTTGAGATGAAAAGTTTAACAAGTGTTTCCACACAATTTTTACTGTCTAAAAACATTGTACATTTAATAACTTTAAGAGCAGTTATTGATGAATTATTTTTCATTCATCTGGGTTTTATGCTATCCTTTTTTCATGATTCAGGCCTTCATGAGCATTACTTTTCCATAGTGTTTTTAGCTCACCTGAACTTTGTTCAGGGTGAGCAATTAGTATAGGTGGATGGTCTGTCATCCTGTGTCAACAATTTTACTTAAACATATTTTCCTCAGAAACTACTCTTCATGTGAGGAATCCATCCAGCTGGCTTACAGAAGGTTGGTGGTTCTACCCAGGTGCCCGCTCGTGATGAAATAATGCACGGAGGGGCACCTGGGGTCTGCCTCCACCATTAAAGCTGGAAAGTCGCCATATGACCTATCATGTGTCGGTGCGACGTTAAATCCAACAAAACTACTGGTCAGAGTTACACCAAACTTGGTTAGTAGCATCCTGGCATGGACCTCTATCAAGTTTGTTGAAATGGTTCACCTAGGCCCCTTTTAGGGGCCACCAGAGCTAAAAATTGAGTAACCTTTAAAGAACTTCTTCTCATGAACCGCTTGATGGATCTTCTTTAAACTTGGTCTATTTAAGATCCTCTGACATTTTTGTTCAAATGGGGGCACATGGTCCCTTTTAACAGGGGCCTATGTGGCCGAGTGGTTAAAGTTGCTGACTTCAAATCACTTGCCTCTCACTGATGTGGGTTCGAGCCTCACTTTGGGCATTGAATTCTTCATGTGAGGAAGCCATCCAGCTGGTTTAATGATGGTCGGTGGTTCTACGCAGGTGCCCGCTTGTGACGAAATAACGCACGGAGGGGCATGTTGATCTCCATCATCAAAGTTTGAAAGTTGCCATATGACCTATAATTGTGTCAGTGTGACGTTAAATCCAACAAAATAAATAAATAAATGGTCCCTTTTAAGGGTCGCTAGAGCTAAAATTAGAAATACCTTTAAACAACTCATGAACTGCTTGATAGATCTTCATCAAACTTGGTCTGTAGCATCATTATAAGGTCCTCACCTAAGTTTGTTCATATAGGGACTCTTAGTCTCTTTTAGGGGCCACTAGAGCGAAAAAGCAGAAATACCTTTAAAAGGCTTCTTCTCATGAACCACTTGATGGATCTTCATCAAACTTGGGCTGTAGCATCATCTTACGGTCCTCTTCCAATTTTATACAAATGGGAGCACTTTGCTCCTTTAACTAGGACTGTTTAGAGCTAGAATTAGAAATACCTTTAAACAACTTCTCTTGAACTGCTGGATGGATCTTCAGTAAACATGGTCTCTAGCATCATTTTAATGCCCTCTTTATGTCCCCCTTCGAAGGAGGAGGGGTATATTGTTTTGCAGATGTCGGTAGGTAGGTCGGTCGGTCTGTCGGTCGGTGGGAATGTAGACCAATCCGTTTCCGGATGATAACTCAAGAACGCTTGGGCTTAGGATCACGAAAGTTGATAGGGAGGTTGGTCATCACCAACAGATGACCCCTATTGATTTTGAGGTCTGTATGTCAAAGGTCAAGGTCACTGACCCTGAATAGTAAAACATTTTCCGGATGATAACTCAAGAACATTTGGGCCTAGGATCATGAAAGTTAATAGGGAGGTTGGTAATGACCAGCAGATGACCCTATTGATTTTGAGGTCAATACGTTAAAGGTCAAGGTCACAGTGACCCTGAACAGTAAAGCGGTTTCCGGATGATAACTCAAGAACGCTTAGGCCTAGGATCACGAAAGTTGATAGGGAGGTTGGTCATGACCAGCAGATGACCCCTATTGATTTTGAGGTCAGTTTGTCAAGGTCAAGGTCACAGTGACCAGGAACAGTAAAATGGTTTCCAGGCAATAACTCTAGAACGCTTGGGCCTAGTGTCAGGAAAATTGATAGTTAGGTTGGCCATGACCAGCAGATGACCCCTATTGATTTTGAGGTCATAAGGTGAAAGGTCAAGGTCACATTGGCCAGGAACAGTTAAAACGGTTTCTGATCTTGTCCAAAACCATAGGGCCTAGGGCTTTGATATTTGGTATGTAGCAAAATCTAGTGGTCCTCTACCAAGATTATTCAGATTATTTCCCTGGGGTCAAATATGGCCCCACCCCAGGGGTCACATGGTTTATATAGACTTATATAGGAAAAAACTTTGAAAAACCTCTTGTCCAAAACCACAGGGCCTAGGGCTTTGATATTTTGTATATGACATCATCTAGTGGTCCTCTACTAAGATTGTTCAAATTATTCCCTAGGGTCAAATCTGGCTCCGCCCTGTGGGCCACATGGTTTACATAGACTTATATAGGGAAAAACTTTGAAAATCTTCTTGTCCAAACCACAAAGACTATGGCTTTGATATTTTGTAATGTAGCATCATTTAGTGGTTCTCAACCAAGTTTGTTCAAATTATCCCTCTAGGGTCAAATATGGCCACGCCCCAGGGGTGATATGGTTCATATAGACTTATATAGGGAAAAACTTAGAACCCTCATGTCCATAACTTACATCATTCAAATTTAGACCACATGTATAGTTTTGAGTGGCAAGATGAACCGTGACATGAGTTGACCTTGATCTTGACCTAGCGACCTACTTTCACATTTCTGTAGCTACAGCCTTCAAATTTGGACCACATGCATAGGTTTGTGTACTGAAAAAAACTTTGACCTTGTTATTGACCTAGTGACCTACTTTCACATTTTTGAAGGTACAGGCTTCAAATTTGGACCACATGCATAGTTTTTTGTTCCAAAATAAAATTTGACCTTGATTTTGACCTAGTGACCTACTTTCACATTTCTCAAGCTACAGCCTTCAAATTTGAACCTCAAGCAGAGTTTTGTGTACTGAAATGAACTTTGATCTTGAGATTGACCTAGTGACCTACTTTCACATTTCTGAAGGAACAGGCTTCAAATTTGGACCACTTGTATAGTTTTGTGTTCCGAAATAAAATTTGACATTGATTTTGACCTAGTGACCTACTTTCACATTTCTCAAGCTACAGCCTTCAAATTTGAACCACATGCATAGTTTTGTGTACCAAAATGAACTTTGATGTTGAGATTGACATAGTGAGGCCAGAGTTTTTTTATCTTTCGTTTTACGGGAGATTTTTGAAAAATGAGCAGGGGGAGGAGGGAATAAAAATAAAAATAAAAAGCTTGAAAGTGAGCATCTCGGAAAAAAATAAAAATAAAATAGAATTTTTTAAGATTTTTTTTTATTTTGATGAACTTTCGTTTCAAGTTTTGTTTACTTGTGTTTGTGTCCAGTATTTGATATTGTGATGTATTGTTATGTTTTAAGACTATAAAAGTCATTTATACAGGATGAACATTGAATAAAATTTTCATGCATGCTTGTGAATAAACTGCTTCAGGCACTGTAACTCACACTGGCAAGTCTTTAAAATTCAGAAAGCTTGTTTTACTTAATTTAAGTGGAAGACAAAAATTATTTTATCTGTTACAACAGCCACAGTAAATTTCAGTGACAGCAAGTTGAGACTAAACACGTCTGGTATAAAGTGGCTTAGTAGTGTAGTAGTTTTGGTGGTTTGGTTTGCTTGCATCTTCTGCTGTGTAACCTCTGCTTTTTATACATAATATTTACTTATTGTATCTTTCACCAATATCATCTTTAACGAGCTAACTTTACAGTTTATGCCAGCTCATAATATACTGGATTTTATCAGCAAAATAGAGTATTTAATAACTCTGAATATCAGTCACAGTGCAGAGGGCAAGATTTTTTTTTCAGTGATGAAAAACGAAAGATAATCTAGCAAAAAGTAATCTGAAAATTTACCTCATTTAACTCTGTAATTTGCACCTTTTTATAATACACTTAGATCAAGTACTGAAGTTGCTTCTGTAATTTGCACCTTTTTATACTGCACTAAGTTCAAGTACTGAAGTTGCATCACTTTTTGTCAAAATATTGTCTCCAATAAAAGTATTCTTTATTATTCTTTATACACTTATGAATTCTATTGAAGTTACAAAAGAAATGGACCATCTATTATTCTTTATACACTTATGAATTCTATTGAAGTTACAAAAGAAATGGACCATCTGTCTGAGATTTTGCCAACACTTCCAGCTGCTTTATGCCAGACAGTCCCAAGCCTGTGTAAAGTGTGAGGGGTCACCATTGAAATAAAAATGTAAAAAAAATCTGCTGTTACAAACATTTATTTGTTCTGCAAACAACTAATGTTTTGAATAAAATTTAATGTCAAAGCACCTTTGATATTGTATTGCCTTTCTATGGCAAACTTGTAAGTTGAATCTATTGAAAACAAAATGTGAGTAAGACAATCTTTAGACAATTTAATACTTTTAATACTGTCACTTTTATGAAAGGAGTATTATGTACAATAGTATTATTTCCCGAAAAATATATATTTTGAAAAGTGTCTAAAAATATTTGGACATAATCATCGTCCATCCACCCATGTAGAAAGAGAGAAAAAAAACGTTAAAGATTATCGGTAATTATTCAGTGATAAACTAAGTAATGTTGACCTTGTTTTCATGATCAATTTACACCCCCTCTAAGAGCTAAAAGAAGTGTGTCAGTATCTTGACATCTGAAGCGGAGATCAAAGCGGTATTTTTGCTCGAGATTGTCATGGCATTACGTCATGTTTTCGCGCCATGTGACATATCACTGTATGATCGTACCGCATCGGTTCTTAAAATTGCTGAGAAATAGAAATCAATAAAAAAATTCTTCTTTAATTTGTTATCAAAAGCGAATGTGCTATATCCCGTATAAAAGGTAAATGTCTCAAACGATAGTTACTATAGTGGATAACCTACCTCTGTGACCTATTTGCCCTCAAGGAATTTACATTATTGTTTGACAAGAAAAACTTTTCAATTGTTGGTCAAAAAATACATGTACAAAGATTCATTTAAAACTTATTAAAAACCGCAGTGACATCACATTGCTTTATTTTAAAATCGCATTTCTACTTACGCTCACGAGGTCACGTAACCTGTTCTGCCGCACTAGCCAAAAATCGTCTTACTCCATGTATTGTAATCGCAGCCGCTTTTTCATTATTTAAGATTTTTTTATTCTGTTTTTTGTACTTTCTGGTCAAAAGTCTGAATTTTAAGCCCATAGTATTCATCATTTATTTACTTTTAGAAAGAAATAAGTAACTAAGATCGCGCTGTTTGAATTTTTACAAATGATTATATGAACATTCGACCGTTTTTATAGAATTTTGCCTACATTTTTGTCGATATCTTATTAAAATCATTATATAATTCAAAAAGTATTATTTCTCAAGGGGTGTTGAAAACTTGAAGCGAAAATATTAAAAAATGAATGCACTACGCACGGTTTTTGTGTACATGTCGATGTAAATTAGATGTTATGATAGGTCACACGTGCTTGTGGAATGGAAAATTACCGGCATGACGTTTTGATATCTTTACGATTCGCGGGTAAATTCCAGTCAATCCAGGTAGCGACTGAACCATCTCAAAGTTTGTTGACATTTTGTAGATGTAATTTCTGAATTTTGGTAAAGTAAGGACGTAAAAAAAAACACTCGCCCGATGGGTCGAGTACACAGCGAGGTCCACTCGTCCTACTCAGACTTAACTCGCAAATGCGAGCAGGCGAGTGGAATTTTACACCCTGTTAATGCCGATAGATGTACGGCAAAACACGATATTTTGCACGCCCTTCCTGTGAAATTACCTCCAGGTGAAAATACACTAATTTTATTTTCTTTGGGGCTGTAAACAACCGACCGGCGGAAAAAATAAAATAAAACTCGGGAAAATGAATTTTAATTTTATTCCACTTTTGCAATATTTAGGACCGGCGCTCCCGTAAAACGAAAAATAAAAAAACTCTGGCCTGACCTACTTTCACATTCCTGAAGCTACAGGCTTCAAATTTGGACCGCATACATATTTTTGTGTTCTGAATTGAAATTTGACATTGATTTTTACCTTTTACCTACTTTCACATTTCTCAAGCAACAGCCTTCAAATTTGAAGCACATGCATAGTTCTGTCTACCGAAATGAACTTTGACCATGAAATTGATCTAGTGACCTGCTTTCACATTTCTCAAGCCACAGCTTTCAAATTTGGACCACATACACATTGTTTTTTACTGAAATTAAATTTTGACATTGATTTTGACCTTGAGCTAGTCTTGAAATTTTGAACATTCAAAAATGGCTCAGTGGATGGCGCCAAGATCACTCTGTAATCTCTTGTTAGGTTAATAGGTTAAAGGTCAAGGTCAGATTAAACCAGAATGGAGAACTTTTGTTTACAGTGAGCATATAATTTCTGTTCCTTGTGCAATTACTGAATGCATCAAGGGGGGCATTTCGTGTTCGACAAGCTCTTGTCAAAAGTTGTTCAAATGGGAGCAGTCTGCCCCCTGTAGTGGCCACTGGGGCTAAAATGAAATAGCTTTTAATAATGTCTCCTTACAAACTGCTTGATGCATCTTCATCAGACTTGGTCTCTAGCATCAAATGGCTCTTAGGGGCTGCCAAAGCTAAAATTAGAAATTCCTTTAAATGACTCCTTCTCATGAACCACTCGATGGATCTTCATCAAACTTGATTTGAAGCATCATCTTAAGGTCCTTGGTTAACATTATACAGTTGGGGACACTTGACCCCTTTTAGGAGATGCTAGAGTTAAAAATAGAAATACCTTTAAATAACATCTTCATCAAACCTTGTCTGGAACATCATTATAAGGTCCTTTACCTTGTTTGTTCAGTTGGGGACAATTGGTCCCTTTTAGGGGCCACTAGAGCTTAGAATAGAAATACCTAAGTACTTCTTCTCATGAACTGCTTCAGGTGGTAGGTTACCTTGTTTCCAGGGTAAATTCAAATTAGTTGAACCGCAGTAATTTTTTGTATTTCGTGTAATATGATGTCTTAACTGCTACAATCTCAATTTCGTTTATCTCTGTCCCTTTAAGTTCAGTTTTTATCCAGGTTCGAAGATATATTGAAAAAAGAAGGAAAATGTGGATATTTAACACTTTTCAGTGTATTTTAGTTTCATCGACATCCGTAGAAGTCTGCATAATTGATAATTTTACTAGTATGCGTGTTAGCTTTCTAATATACGCTTAAAATGTATATGTCGTGGGGCTCATGTTTCCATGGTAACACATTTTCTCTCATTTTTAGCTCATCTGATTTTTTGAAAAAAAATGATGAGTTATTGTCATCACTTGAGTGGCTGTCGGCGTCGACGTTGCCTGGTTAAGTTTTATGTTTAGGTCAGCTTTTCTCCTAAACTATCAAAGCTATTGCTTTGAAACTTGGAATACTTGTTCACCATCATAAGCTGACCCTGTATAGCAAGAAACATAACTCCATCTTGCTTTTTGCAAGATTTATGGCCCCTTTTGTACTTAGAAAATGTCAGATTTCTTGGTTAAGTTTTATGTTTAGGTCAACTTTTCTCCTAAACTATCAAAGCTATTGCTTTGAAACTTGGAATACTTGTTCACTATCATGAGCAGACCCTGTACATCAAGAAACATAACTCCATCTTGCTTTTTGCAAGATTTATTGCCCCTTTGGACTTAGAAAATCAGTTTTCTTGGTTAAGTTTTATGTTTAGGTCAGCTTTTATCCTAAACTATCAAAGCTATTGCTTTAGAACTTGCAACACTTGTTCACCATCATAAGTTGACCCTGTACAGCAAGAAACATAACTCCATCCTGCTTTTTGCAAGATTTATGGCCCCTTTTGGACTTAGAAAATATCAGATTTCTTGGTTAAGTTTTATGTTTAGGTCAACTTTTTCTCTTAAACTATCAAAGCTATTGCTTTGAAACTTGCAACACTTGTTGACCATCATAAGCTGACTCTGTACAGCAAGCAACATGACTCCATCCTGCTTTTTGCAATAATTATTGCCCCTTTTGGACTTAGAAAATCATTTTCTTGGTTGAGTATTATGTTTAAGTCAACTTTTCTCATAAACTATCAAAGCTGTTGCTTTAAAACTTGCAACAGTTTTTCACCATCATAAGTGGACACGTACTGAACATCAAGAAACATAACTCTATCCTGCTTTTTGCAAGAATGATGGCCCTTTTTAGACTTAGAAAATCATGGGTAGGACAATATTTCTATTACACAAAAAAAATCAGATGAGCGTCAGCACCCGCAAGGCGGTGCTCTTGTTAAACAACTATGTATAAAAAACGGGGTTTTCGACGGCTTCAGTGCCATTCTGTTAATGACCAATATGGAATATTTGGGTAATATTATTAGCAAAATACCAAGCACAGTGTACGAAATTCAGATTTGAATCCAGTAGCCCGTTCGGGCTACCAGATTAAAAATTTTCCAAGCCCGACATCAATTTCACTAGCCCGAACTTTAACACCTTAAAATACATAATTTTTGCACCATATAACATTTTGTTTTACAGACATCTCTATGCATGTTTGAAGTAATAAAAAAGACATACAGTACATGTTTGCCATGTTTTTGAAAAATTTTAACTCGAAATACTCCAGTCCAGATCAGCATCGTCAGAGTCCAAAAGCATCAGACATGACACTCCTTGCCAAAATGAAATCTAAACTGTTATGCCCGATTTTTTAGGATCCGCACTCGCCAATACTGCAACTCGGACTGTTGACAATTTGTAAGATGTAATACCGAGTGCTGAATACACATTACACACACGCTGATAGCATAATTTAAGCTCCACCTACTGCAGGTACTTGTGAGATTTTCGCGAGAAGTGTGAAAGCTAATCAAATTATCCGTTACGCTAGAGGTGATTGTATTCAGCCAATTAGAGCTGCGGTTATGTCTTTGGCACTGTGTTTGATTGTCAACAAGTAAGAGTGCAAAAACCAATAATTCCATAAGCGTTTCTCAGTCTGGAAAATCACGATGCAGTACTCGTTTAATTAGCATGTTTTTTTTAAACAAATGAGGAAAATTCGGTAGCCCAGTCGGGCTTGTACCTGTGGAAAATCGGTAGCCCGAGCTGAAATTTGGTAGCCACGGGCTGTCGGACTACCGTGAATTTCGAACACTGCAAGCACTTTACATGGTGCCCTATATTTCTTAAAGTTTATAGTCACCATGGCAACAGAGATGTTTAAAATCGATTAGATCTTGCTTTTTGTCTTAATTTCTTATAAAAAATATTGAATAAAATTATCTTTCTTGTTAATGTAGCTTTAAAACATATCATTTGTAACGTAAGTTATATTTTCGTGTTACTGTGAAATCATTTAAATTCGCTGGCATGAAATTTCGCGCAAACGTGAAAAAGGACTGTTTCGCGTGGGCTTTAATTTGCGCATTTTCAATGTTAGAAATAAAAAAAAGAATAAAGTAATGATAATAGCGCGGTCTTTAATTTGCGCATAGGTCCTAGCGCGAAATACGCGGAAGTTCGTCCTACGCAAATAAAAATGAATTCGCAGTATTTGCATTTATTCAAACAAATTTCACAGCTTAAAATACTTACAGCAGTACCCTTCGTCTGGCATTTCTCATGGAAAAATCGTTCAGCATGCTGCTATTATTCTCATGGATATTGTTGAAATGAAAATAAAAAGCCGAAGATGTGTTCCTTAAATAGGCCAGTGTCAACGCTTTTGAAATTTACATTTAGATATATTTAGGTCACGGGCTTCGTTTCCATGGTAACATCAATTCAGTTCAAGAAACAACAATTTTTTACTGAAATTTGAACAATTTTAGATCTTAGTTTTAGTATATAAGTAACAAATTATCAACGGAAACTGAAAAATAGGTATTACAAGTCAAACTGCTAGTTTTTTTTCATTTGAAAATGGCCGTAACAAGTAACCTTTCACCGAACTATATTCCAAATAACATTGGTTACCATCATCCATTTTCTTACATTCTGCATAACATTTCAATACGGTCACACATTAAACCGGAATCCACCTAAAAACCGGAATACACCGGAATACACTTTCCATAATCGGAATAAACCTGTATTTTTTAAGTTAAAGGTATTTTTGAAGGTTTTTTGATATAATTCAGTCATATATATCATAAATAATTAACATACGAAAGGAAAATAAAATACGTTCCCGCAAAATGATTTTATACGAGATTGAAGTTCGGCGACAGCGCGGGAAATTTCCATAACCGAAATACACCTGTATTTTATTAATAAATGGTATTTTTGTAGGGTTTATTGCAGAAATCATTCGTGTATAATATAAATAATAAGTTTACAAAAGGAAAATAAAATACTTTAACGCAAAACGATTTTATACGAGATTTTCAAGAATTCGGCGAGCGCGTGGGAAGTTTCCATAACATAAATGCACTCGTCCTTTTTTAAAAAATAAATAGTATTCTCTTAAGGCCTTTTATTTTTGATCTTTCGGTTTACGGAACCGCCGCTCAGAAAAACGTGTTTTCAGAAAAAAAATAAAATTGAAAAAACGTGATTTTTTTATTTCCTCCGCTATGACATTAAAGCTTGCAGAAGAAAAAATGCATCGCGTATTCCAAAAAGAAAAAAAAAGACTCGTTCTTCGAATTTCCGTCATGGCGAACGAGTCAAATCAACATTAGGAATTCCTATAATTCTATTTTTAAACTTCATATCTTATGCATAACGTAAACGTCCAATTAAAATTTCCGATATATACTGCGCCCAATCAACATGCTTGTTACGCAATTTACAAAACGTTTAAAAATGGCTGCGCCCAGTATTATTTCCAAAGTTTTGAAGTAATTTTAATGAAAATGCAAGAACATTCAGAGTTGCGACGTAGTGCTTTCCTGAAAAAATGGCCAATTGTCGGTGATATGCAGTCTGTATTTAGTATACAACTACGTTTATGGTAACTGTCGTTCCAGTAGCGCAATGCTTATTACGGTGATTCTATGCACCGCTTATTACGCGAACTTGAAAATATTTTTTCCCAAAAAATATCATTTAAATACACAGTGATGACAGTACTTTTGTTTGGTGATATAAACTGGTACAATGGACATTAAAACTGTGTAAGTCCCGGTAAGCAAACGTTTAGCCTGTACAGCTTTTTGGCGTCCAGTAACCTATTTTGTTTATAAGTTATGAATTACGTATTTTTGATGAAATTATTGTACGTTATGTGCTAACATAAGATTAATGTTGATTATAGATGTAATTACTGTCTTTTCCAATGTAGCTGTGCAGTAGATGTAGCAAGACAAATATTGATTAACAGAATTTTCAAAGATCATTGCAAAGATGAACTGTTGTGTTACATTAGGCCTATTCATAAAATAAATTAACAAATGCCAAGAAAACCATATGAGGAAAGGCAAGGCTTCCAGTTAACAGACATAGGCTAGGTGTCTGTTTACCAGATGGCTAGACACTTTGTATTCCTAACACTTAAAAAGATAATTGCTTATTAGGCACAGTGCAGTGTATGCTGTACCTCTAAGTTTCAGACTGGGTCCATTAACAGCCAAGATGCTTGAAAGCTGCTGAGTGTAAAATCATATATCCATGGTGACAGTGTTGTTCAAATGTGGGGAATAGTAGATTCTTCCATCTGTTGTTTTAACAGAATGTATTAATTTCAGTCAGTGTTTAACATATGACTTCTATGTCTCCAATCATTTAGTTTGTGAGAATATATGCAGTTTTTATGTATAGTACAGTCCTTTCAAGAAAAATGTTACAGCTACCTGCCCAGCTGTATATTAATGTAATTTCACAGAAATACCAAGACAAATTTTTTTCTCAAGCTGCTATGACAAGCCCAAAGGCTCATTTTTAATCAAATATAACCAAGGTCACAGGTATATTTGCAGGAAAAAGCATCAAAAGTGGGAAAGAAGATTATAACATGCAGCCTGTGTGATATTATGTAGAATTTACCCATATTCCTTTCAAAGGTCCGTTTCCTACGGAAAAAAAAATTCTGATTCTGTTTTTTAATTTTATTTTTTTTCCCTCTTATCATTTTTTGTAAGTTGTAGAACCATGTTCAGTCAGATTAAACATGAATGAATATTTGAGAGAAGTTTATTAAAAGTTAATTCTGTATACGTGATTATAACTTTACGATCTTACGGAAATGTTTTATGCTTACGTCGCTATGACTAGATACCGGAATGTTGATTATTAAAATTTATTTAATTGTTTCTTCAAATAATAAGAAAATAATTATGGTGTGGGAGACATATTGATTTACTCCTGTCTGTCTGTGTGTGTGTCTGTCTGTGTGTCTGTCTGTCTGTCACAAAACTTGTCCGCACTCTTAAGTCGAACATTTCTCACCTGATCTTCACCAAACTTGAACAAAGTGTGTCTGACCATAAGACCTCGGCCAAGTTCAATAACTAGCCAAATCGGCTCAGGCACTTTTGAATTATGGCCCTTGAATGACCGAAAAATCCTCATTTCGCATGCGCTTTCATACAGGCAAAATGTACCATATACTACTAATTAGTAGTATAGGGTGCGTTTTGCCTTCACGAAAGCGCATGCGAAATTAGTAGTATAGGGTACGTTTTGGGTGCACGAAAGCGCATGCGCAAGATGATTAGGCAGTTGTGGGAGACATGCGCTTTTCTCAAAAGCATCTCTAGTTTAAGATAAAAAATATCAATATTCGATTTTAAATGAATCATAAACAAAATACGGGTCCCGACATAAACCGCGCGGATCGGAAAGGGCTTAACATGATCGGAAAGGGCATGTCACATGTTTATTATTGAAACTCATTTAATTGTTTCTTCATATTTCATTTAACAAATAAAAAAGAAAATAAACTATGAATTATAAAATAGCAATTTTTTATTTTTAAACGAAATATAGACAAAATACGAGTGGCATAAACCGCGCTGATCGGAAAGGACATAACCTGATCGGAAAGGGCATGTCACATGTTTATTATTGAAACTTATTTGTTTCTTCATTTTTCATTTAAAAAATAAAAAAGAAAATAAACTATGAATTATAAAATAGCAATTTTTGATTTTTAAATGAATTATAGACAAAATACGAGTGGCATAAACCGCGGAAAGGACATAACATGATCGGAAAGGGCATGTCACATGTTTATAATTGGAAATTATTTAATTATTTCTTCATATTTCGCATTTCGTTTAACAAATAAAGAAGAAAATTAATTAAGAAAAAATATCAATATTCAATTTTTAAATGAATTATACAAAAGAGACATGTCACTGCATAAACTGCACTGATCGGAAAGAACCGGCCATATGTTTATTATTGGAACTAATTGAGTTATTTCTTCATGTTTAATTTGATAATTTAAGAAGAAAATAAGTTACGAAAAATCAGTTTTCAAAAGAATGCATGGATCCGATCTGTCAATCAAACCAATAATATTGGCCAATAAGATAAAGCGTTTTCCGTCGATCCGTAGACTTTGTTGCTAAGGCGCCATTGTGTCTCACAAGCTTAGCGTAACTAAGTACATACAGACTGTAAAGTTCTCAATAAAAACAGCATTCTTTTACGTCCTCGAGATGCTTTACATATAAAATGTTAATATGACATCTAGAAATAAGAAAAGAAGTGACCACATGTAATAGATAATTGCGAAAACCGATATAGCATGTTCATTTATCAAGTGTATCATTTCAAGAAATTACAGCTATTTTTTAATTTGTTCTCAGACAGGTGTTACAGGATTTTCATTTGATGTTTCACTTGAGAAAACGAAATTCTTCAAGGCAAATAAAGCATACATGTATGTGAATGGCGATCTCCAAATTTCGGCCATCTCTACACATTTTGTATAAGAATTTTAATGCTAAATATTTGTGAACTGATTTTTTGCTTCTCTCCTAATGTCAGAAGTAATGCTTTGAAACTTTCAACACTTGTTTACCATCACCATGTCCAGTTATAGGCAAGAGCACATAACTCCATCAAGGATTTTGACTGAATTATGGCCCCTTTTGACTTAGAAATCATGGTTAAGTTTTTCGTACCAGTTCATATTTTGACAATATCTTTTGAGATAAAGCTTTGAAACTTTCAACACTTGTTTACCATCACCATGTTCAGTTATAGGCAAGAGTACATAACTCCATCATGGATTTTGGCTGAATTATGGCCCTTTTTGACTTAGAAATCTGGGTTAATATTTCGTACCAGTTCATATTTTTTGTAAAGTGTTTGACATATGGCTTTGAAACTTTTATCACTTGTTTAGTATAATAGTCTCTACCTGTAGGCAAGAGCACATAACTCCATCAAGGATTTTGGCTGAATTATGGCCCCTTTTGACTTAGAAATCATGGTTAAGTTTTTCGTACCAGTTCATATTTTGACAAAGTCTTTTGAGATAAAGCTTTGAAACTTTCAGCACTTGTTTACCATCACCATGTCCAGTTATAGGCAAGAGCACATAACTCCATCAAGGATTTTGGCTGAATTATGGCCCTTTTTGACTTAGAAATCTGGGTTAATATTTCGTACCAGTCCACATCTTGACAAAGTCTTTTGAGATAAAGCTTTGAAACTTTCAACACTTGTTTACCATCACCATGTCCAGTTATAGGCAAGAGCACATAACTCCATCAAGGATTTTGACTGAATTATGGCCCCTTTTGACTTAGAAATCATGGTTAAGTTTTTAGTACCAGTTCATATTTTGACAATATCTTTTGAGATAAAGCTTTGAAACTTTCAACACTTGTTTACCATCACCATGTCCAGTTATAGGCAAGAGTATATAACTCCATCAAGGATTTTGGCTGAATTATGGCCCTTTTTGACTTAGAAATCTGGGCTAATATTTCGTACCAGTTCATATTTTGACAAAGTCTTTTGAGATAAAGCTTTGAAACTTTCAACACCTGTTTACCATCACCATGTCCAGTTATAGGCAAATGTACATAACTCCATCAAGGATTTTGGCTGAATTATGGCCGTTTTTGACTGAGAAATCTTGGTTAAGTTTTTCGTACCAGTTCATATTTTTTGTAAAGTGTTTGACATATGGCTTTGAAACTTTTATCACTTGTTTAGTATAATAGTCTCTATCTGTAGGAAAGAGAACATAACTCTGTCATCTATTTTGGCTGAATTATGGCCCATTTTGGACTTTGAAATTGGTTCTGTTTCCATACAAGTCCATGTTTTGTCAAAACTATTTGACATATGGCTTTTAAACTTTGAACACTTGTTTATCATTATGATTTCCATCTGTCGGCAAGAGTACATAACTATTTTGACTGAATTATGGCCCTTTTATCAGCATGCCCATTCACGCACTGCAGTACGTGAATCACGCACAAAATATCAAATGCACGCATAAAAATCACTTGTTGGGGGTACATGCACGCAGAGATTCGGAACTCCTGTTCAGCTGGCAAATCGCTGTTTATTTCATCATGCACTTGCCAATTGTTTGGTACAGTCTTAAACGCAGATCTGGTCCAGGGACGTGATAATTTCGTTTCCATCACCGAATTCTCGGCGTAATTATCAGCCGCATAGAGGGGTTTCGTAAGTGTTTTAGTCAGACGCCACATGGGTCGTGTGCAAAAAAAGTATGGATACAAAATGCAAAAAGGCATTTTAGCTTTTATAAACTCAACAAAAGGTTAACAGTATTTTATTTTTGGATATTTAACTGCAGTTTTGATACACATTGCATATCTGTAATAGTTTGGGCATTTATTATTGATTGGCCAGCGTTCGACACTAACTTTTTTGCCAGGTATCCCGAAGGAATACCTGCTGGGAAATTTAGGAATCCCTGCTGAAAATTAGGAGTCCCTGATAATAAAATGTGGTAAGAACATGAAAAAACTAAAATCTAACAAACACAACTGTTTACAGTACTACATGTATTTTATTTCCACTTTATTTCCATTTTACATCAATGACAACAATAGCTTGTATGACTTTTGCTGTAAAAGAATAATGTCATTTCTGTCCAAGTCCTCTTCCCCCTCATCTTCACTACCATCGCACTCCTCTGCCATTTGTTGTAGTTCGTCTAAATGTATGCCGCCTAGTTCATTCCCCTTAATAACCCCCTTATTTGTAATCATTTTTTTGACATAAAAAAAAATTCCGAAAAGTCTCCCTTAAATAAAAAAAAAATTCAAAAAAAAAATGTTCCGACCTACGTACCCTAATTTTTTGAGCATGTTACCAGATACAAAGATTTTTTAGGCCTTATTAATGCAACTCCCACAGACTTTATCTAAAACTAGTACACTGGTCATAACAGATTTTCTTAAACATTTCATATTTTAGTTGTTTTATTTTGCACATTGCCTAAAAGTGGGTGGGGTTTAGTGTTTGCATGCTTTTATTATCAGTAAATTCTTCTAAATAAGAGCTGCTTTGGCAACAGTGATCATATTTTTCGTAAATGCAGACGTTTTATTGGCTTTTTATTTTAGTTTGTACTAAAAAAATCTTGTAAGAAATGATAAAAATGTTCGAAAATGTTGGTCTAGAAAACGAGTGACAAATACGAAAAACAAAAGTAACAGTTAAAGTTCTTGAAAAGAAAACTGTTTTAACTTTATTTTCTCATCATACCACGTATAATTTCTGCTTATTTAATTTGTTTTGCCCAAACAAAGCCTTGGCAATGATAATAGATTTGTTATAGACCGTAACGGCCGACCGGCTCATGTAATCGTATCGAGCACACAAAATAATGGTACAAACACGATAATCTAAGGCTGCATTGTTTATCAATTAACTTGTAAACATTGATCAATAAACACCTTTGATAATGACAAGGTATATTGTACTAAATTACAAACTGCGAGATAAGCACGTGTCATTTGGCGCGTGGCGTGACTGACATCTGTCGGTAGCTAATTAACATACGACGCTCCGCCTACTGCCATATTTCCGCTTGTGCCGGCGAACAATATTGAAATTCACTGGGATTTTGATTGACAGGGGGCAGAACTATCGAACTTGGAACGCATCTAAGTAAATTTCCGCGAGTCAAGCCGACGCACGTGCCGTAATTTATGCGGGTAAAATACGAGTTTTTCTCGATTTTCGCGGGTCAAAACCCGGGACCTCGGGTTAACTGAACGCCCTGGCTTAGCAAAAGACCGATGTTTGAGCGAATTCATTTTTTTAGAATCATATTTTATCTGAAAATCAAGAGTCCCGACGGAACACCGAAATTGTGAACTTTAGGATCCCTTGCGGATTTTTAGTGTCCTCGGGATCCCGGGACACCGTTAGTGTCGAACGCTGTTGGCGATTTTTATCAGTCTTCAGTTGACTGTATGTTATTTCGAACAAATCATGTTCCGTCCACGAAATCGGGAATACATGAACCGTGCTGAAAACTTATTTATATTTAGTATAATATTGGGAGGGGTCCTATGATTCAAAGTTTCCTATCTTAACTTTGGAAAAACATTTTAAATTTTCTAAAATTATCTCATCTGTTATACCCCACCCATGAGAGTTCTGCATGAAAAAAAACATGTATATACAAATTTCAGTAGTTAAATAGAAAAAATTCAGATCTACCATGTAGTGTACCCCCAGATTTTGAAGTGTACCCCTATTTTGCAAAAGCAGGGGGTACATGTACCCTTAACTTTAAAAATGAGTGGGCATGCTGTTTATGGAATTATGGACAGCTCTTGTTAGCTCACCTGAGCCAAAGGCTCATGGTAAGCTTTTGTGACCGCTCAATGTCCGTCGTCAGTCGTGCGTCTGTCAACATTTTCTAAAAAAATCTTCTTGAAAACCACTCGGCAGAATTACACCAAACTTCACAGGAATGATCCTTGGGTGGCCCCCTTCTGTTTAAAAAATTGAATTCCATGCAGAACTCTGGTTGCCATGGCAACCGAAAGGAAAAACTTAAAAAATCTTCTTGTCCAAAACCACAAGGATTAGAGCCTTGATTTTTGGCATGTGACATCATCTAATAGTCCTCTATGAAGATTGTTCAAATCGTGACCCTTGGGTGAAAAGAGGCCCCACCACGGGGTTCACAAGTTTTACTTAGACTTATACAGGAAAAACCTTTAAAAATCTTCTTTTCTAAAACCACATGACCTAAGCCTTTGATATTTGGTTTGTAGCATTGCCTTGTGGTCCTCTGCCAAAATTGTTCAAATTATAACCCTGGGGTGAAAAGAGGCCCTGCCCGGGGGGGGGGGGGGGGGGGGTCTTTAGTTTTACATAGACTTATATAGGAAAAAACTTTTAAAATTTTCTTGCCTGAAACTGCAAGGCCTAGGCTTTTGATATTTGGAATGTTGCATTACCTTGTGGTCTTCTACCAAAATTGTTCAAATTATGCCCCTGGGGTGAAAAGAGGCCCTGCTGTGGGGATCCCAAATTTAACATAGACTTATATAGGGAAAAAATAAAATCTTCTTGTCTGAATGTTCAAGGCCTAGGCCTTTGATATTTGGTATGTAGCATTGCCTAGTGGATCTCTAACAAGAGTGTTCAAATTATGGCCCTTGGGTGAAAAGAGGCCTCACCCTTGGGTCACTTGTTATATGAAGTATATAGGAATATTAAAACTTCAAAAATTATCAGATCATATTTCCTTGACTATTTAATTATAATTACCTGATGATCGCAAGCAATTAGGGGTCACTTGACTGTGACCTTGACCTGTTTTTTAAAATACATCCTTGAAATTTGGATGACATGTACAGTTTTGCACACCGATCTTAAAACTGACTTTCAGTGACCATGAATGTGATCTACTGACCTACTTTCTAATATTTTAGCAGTTTGCCATTTTAAACATGTGGCTCATAGTACTCAGGTGAGCGATTCAGGATCATCATGACCCTCTTGTCTTAAAATTTAATATGGCTTGAAAATTTACATCTGAGTTGGACCAAGAAGGCTGTGGCTTAGTGCACCAAAGGAGAAGGGATATCTTTGCCCTAGTTAGCTCACCTGAGCACAAAGTGCTCTGGGTGAGCTATTTTGATCTCTCACTGTCCGGCATCTGTCTGGCTGTCTGTCCTGCGTCCGTTTACACTTTCCTTTAAACAACATCTCCTCCTAAACCACCAGTCCAATTTTGATGAAACTTCACAGGGTTGTTTCTTTAATGGTCATCAAGCACTGAGAATAGTCGAACGTGCTGTCCACTGACAGCTCTTGTTAAGACACAGCCTTGAAATTTGGATGACATGTACAGTTTTGCACATTGATCTTAAAACTGACCTTCAGTGACCATAAATGTGACATACTGACCTACTTTCTAATATTTTAACATACTGACCTACTTTCTAATATTTTAGTAACAGTTTGCCATGTGGTTCATATTACTCAGGTGAGTGACTCAGGGTCATCATGACCCTCTTGTTACAAAATTATGCCCCATTTTCCACTAAGTCTTAGCAGGTTTTGGTTAAGTTTTTGTATGTAAGCTGGTATCTCAGTATCCACTAATAGGAATGGATTGAAACTTCACACACTTGTTCACTTTCATATGACATGCAGTGCAAAGGTTCAATAACTCTACATTGCATTTTTACAAAATTATGCCTCTTTCTCAACTTAGCAGTTTTTAGTTAAATTTTTATATGTAAACTGGTATCTCAGTACCTACTAATGGGAATGGATTGAAACTTCACACACTTGTCCACTGTCATGAGCTGATAAACACTGTGCAGGTTCCATAACCCTATTTTGCATTTTTACAAAATTATGCCCCTTTTTCGACTTTTGTATTCAAAAAACATTGTCAGAATATTAGTCACTATGAAATCTAGATTAAATTCAAAATGGGGTTACATGAGATCAGAAACTAGGTCACTAGGTCAAATAATGGAAAATAGAGGCCGCATTTTCTATTTGATCATCATAAATCTGTGTCAAAGTGCTTATGTCTATAAAACCTAGGTCTTGTTTACAATTTGGCCACCCAATGTCTTAAACTAAGTCACTAGGTTGAATCATAGAAAAGCTTTGATCTAGAGGCCACATTAACTACTTGATCTTCATGATCGAATGTTTGTCTATAAATTGTTAACTGGGTCACTTAGGGAAAAAACTAGGTCATTAGGTTAAGTCATAGAAAAACTTTGTGGACACTTTAAAGGCTGCTTTTAAAACTTGATCATCACAAATCTTTGTCAGAATGGTTGTATGTATGAAATCTTGGTCAAATTCAATAGTGGCATACCTGAGGTCAAAAACTATGTCACTTGGTCAAATCATTGAAAAACTTTGTTAATGATCTACCTGATTTAAATAAAACATGGTCAAAATGTTTATGAAAATTAGGCCAAGTTAGAGCCCTCTTGCTTATAGGTATAGTATACCTTTAAAGAGATCAAGTACCCCAATTTGAACAAAATGAAGAGAGGACATTACAATGATGCAGCTAAGCTTGGTGAAGAGCTATCATTACATTTATCATACATACGTTTATCTCAAAAACTGTTTGACCTAGAGTCATGATAGCATAAAGAAATATTATTCAGTATGTGAACTTTGGTCTTGTTTTGGATTTCACTCCGAATAACCAGAGTTACGGCCCTTTACTTAGTCACACCAAAGTAATATTAAATTTACTTTGTCAACAAGTAACATATGACCATACAGTGAAATGAAATGGGAGCACCAGTATCCTATGGACACACATCTAGGTCAGACTTTACAATATAATTCTATGAAGCATTTTATATTTGCATGTTTCATACAGTATTGACATTATGCTATGTGTATATGCAGTTGAGAAGCCTGCTGATGCAATTAAAGTGGATGTTCAGGCACAAGTACCTCCTTTGACTGGTGTTAGAGCACAAGTACCTCCCCTGCCTGATGCTCTGAGTAGTGTTCCAGTGCAAGTACCTCCTACCACTGGTGTTCAAGCACAGGTACCTCTTTCAACTGGTATTCCAATGCAAGTACCATGTCTGGCAGGTGTTCAAGCACAAGTACCTCCTTTAAGCGGTGTTTCTGCACCACCACCATTTATTGTGACTGCAGTAATTCCACCACCTGGAATTATCTGTAAGGTAAGAGTTTTGCAATATGTTTTTTATTCGAACCCTTTCATTAAGAATTTGTGTTACCCTTGTCCCTTTGTTTTTTGTCGAGCCCGCTTGCAGAAGCGAAGAAATAGTTGTCCAAATGGCTGTTCAGTGTATGTGCGTGCGTCCGTGTGGTTGTCCAGACCATAACTTTGACATGCATTGAGCAATCTTGTTTATATTGTGATCAATGCAACCTCAGTGACGGTGTGTCATGCGCAAACCCCAGGTTTCTATCTCAAAGGTCAAGGTCACGGAGGTCAAAGGTCATGTCAGAACTTGTCCGGCCCACAACTTTTACATGCATTGAGGAATCTTGTTTATATTTGGCATGAATATTTGACTCAATGAGATGGACTCTGTCTCAAAGGTCAAGGTCACAGGGGTCAAAGGGCAGGCTTGACATGTTGCCCGTGGGCATCTAGTGTTCAGATAATATTTCTGTGAATGTTTATAAAACTGTGTCCAGCTGAGAAATATATTGTGGATACTCGGATTTGTAAATATTTAAGAAAAATTTGATATGACCACAATATCAAAACAGTGTGTTGTAAGAGGCATTCATGTTCTTTTAATAGTGTGATTTTTAGTTTTAAACATGTTTAAAATAACCCGGGAGTTATAAGTTGAATGCTAGTATGTCTGTGCACTATGTAAGGGCAATTTCTAGCATTTAACTTGTCTAAGTTTTTTATGCCCCCCTTCGAAGAGGGAGGGGTATATTGTTTTACTGGTCGGAATGTCGGTCGGTATGTAGACCAATCCATTTCCGGATAATATCTCAAGAACGCTTAGGCCTAGAATAATGAAAGTTAATAGGGAGGTTGGTCATAACCAGCAGATGACCCCCATTGATTTTGAGATCTGTAGGTCAAAGGTCAAGGACACAGTGACCCGGAACAGTTAAACAGTATCTGGATGATAACTCAAGAATGGTTGGGCCTAGGATCATGAAAGTTAGATCAGTAGGTCAAAGGTCAAGGTCACTGGCCGGAAAAGTGAAAACGGTTTCCGGATGAATACTAACGCTTGGGCCTAGGATCATGAAAGTTATTAGGGAGGTTGGTCATTACCAGCAGATGACCCCTATTTATTTTGAGGTCAGAACGTTTGGGCCTAGGATCATTTAAGTTGATTATGAGGCTAATGATGACCAGCAGATGACCCCTATTGATTTTGAGGTCAGTAGGTCAAAGGTCAAGGACACAGTGACCCGGAACATTTAAACAGTATCTGGATGATAACTCAAGAATGGTTGGGCCTAGGATCATGAAAGTTAGATCAGTAGGTCAAAGGTCAAGGTCACTGGCCGGAAAAGTGAAAACGGTTTCCGGATGAATACTAACGCTTGGGCCTAGGATCATGAAAGTTATTAGGGAGGTTGGTCATGACCAGCAGATGACCCCCATTGATTTTGAGGTCAGTAGGTCAAAGGTCAAGGTCACAGTGACCCGGAACAGTTAAACAGTGTCCAGATGATAACTCAAGAACGTTTGGGCCTAGGATCATTAAAGTTGATTATGAGGTTAATCATGACCAGCAGATGACCCCTATTGATTTTGAGGTCAGTAGGTCAAAGGTCAATGTCACAGTGAACCGGAACAGTTAAACGGTTTCCGGACAATAACTTGAGAAAACTTGGGCCTAGGATCATGAAAGTTGATACGGAGGTTGATCATGATCAGCTGACGAGCATCAAGGGGTGCATTTCATGTACTACGAGCTCTTGTTTAAAACAAATCTATGAGGTATTGTCATTACTTGATAGTTTGTGTTGGTTAAGATTTTGTTTAGGTCCACTTTTTATCTCACCTAGGCATAAAGTGTTCATGGTGACCTTGTAGGACTATTGGATGTCTGTCTTCTCTCCCTCGTCCACATTTGTTTTTAGCTCACATGAGCCAAAGGCTCATGGTGAGCTTTTGTGACCGCCCAATGTCTGTCGTGCGTCGTGTATCCGTCAACATTTTCTAAAAAAATCTTCTTCTTGAAATCCACTGGGCAGAATTACACCAAACTTCATGGGAATGATCCTTGGGTGGTCCCCTTTCAGAATAGTTCAAAGAATTGAATTCCATGCAGAACTCGACTTTAAAAATCTTCTTGTCCAAAACTGTTAGGCATAGAGCCTTGATATTTGGCTTGTGACATCATCTAATGGTCCTCTATGAAATTTGATCAAATTATGCTCCTGGGGTGAAAAGAGGCCCCACCATGAAGGTCCCAAGTTTTACATAGACTTACGTAGGAAAAAACTTTTAAAAATGTTCTTGTCATAAACCACAAGACCTAGGGGTCACTTGTTATATGAGTTATATAGTAAAAAAAACCTTCAAGAATTATCAGATCATGTTTCCTGGACTGTTTAATTATAATTACCTGATGACACCAAGTGATAAGGGTCACCTAAACTATGACCTTGGTCTACTGACCTACCTTTTTGTTTTAAGCTCACCTGAGCACGACATCTCCTCCTAAACCGACAGTCCGATTTTGAAATATTTTCACACAAATGGTCCTTCTGTCACCCTCTACCAAGATTGTTCAAATTATACTGATTCGTCAAAAAACATGGCCGCCAGGGGGCGTGTCAGATCATGTTTCCTGGACTGTTTAATTATAATTACCTGATGACACCAAGTGATAAGGGTCACCTGAACTATGACTTTGATCTACTGACCTACTTTTTTTAGCTTACCTGAGCCAAAGGCTCATGGTGAGCTATTGTGACCGCTCAGTGTCCGTCGTCCGTCCGTCCGTCAACATTTTCTAAAAAAATCTTCTTCTTGAAAACCACTGGGCAGAATTACACCAAACTTCACAGGAATGATCCTTGGGTGGCCCCCTTTCAAACTTGTTCAAATAATTGAATTCCATACAGAACTCTTGTTGCCATGGCAACCGAAAGGAAAAAAATTAAAAATCTTCTTGCCTAGGGCTTTGATATCTGGTGTGTAGCATCATCTAGTGGTCCTCTACCAAAATTTTTCAAATTATCCCCCTAGGGTCAAATATGGCCCCGCCCCGGGGGTCACATGGTTTATATAGACTTATATAGGGAAAAAGTTTGAAAATCTTCTTGTACAAAACCATACGGCCTAGGGCTTTGATATTTGGTATGTAGCATCATCTAGTGGTCCTCTACCAAAATTTTTCAAATTATCCCCCTAGGGTCAAATATGGCCCCGCCCTGGGGGTCACATGGTTTATATAGACTTATATAGGGAAAACTTTGAAAATCTTCTTGTACAAAACCACACGGCCTAGGGCTTTGATATTTGGTATGTAGCATCATCTAGTGGTCCTCTACAAAGATTGTTCAAATTATCCACCTAGGTTCAAATATGGCCCTGCCCCGGGGGTCCCAAGTTTTACATAGGTTTATATAGGAAAAAGAGTTTAAAAATCTTCTTGTCTGAAACCACAACACTTATACCTTTGATATTTGGTTTGTAGCATTGTCTTATGGTCCTCAACCAAAATTGTTCAAATTGTAACCCTGGGTTGAAAAGAGGCCCTGCCCTGGGGGTCCCAAGTTTTGTATAGACTTATATAGGAAAAAACTTAAAAAATTTTCTTGTCTGAAACCACACTACCTAGGCTTTTGATATTTGGTATGATGCATTGCCTAGTAGTCCTCTACCAATGTTGTTCAAATTATGCCCCTGGGGTTAAAAGAGGCTCCGCCCTGTGGTCACTTAGTTATTATGTGAGATATATAGGAAAAAATACTTAAAAAATTATCTGATCCTATTTCCAAGACTGTTTAATTATAATTACCTGATGACCCCAAGTAATATGATGTTACTTGACTGTGACCTTGACCTACTGACCTACTTTCTTGTTTTTTAAAATACAGCCTTATATTTAGATGACATGTACAGTTTTGCACACAAATCGTAAAACTGAATTTCACTGACCATAAATGTGACCTACTGACTTTCTTCATATTACTCAGGTGAGCGATCCAGGGTCATAAAGACCCTTCTGTTTGTTTTAAGCTCACCTGAGCACGACATCTCTTCCTAAACCGACAGTCCGATTTTGAATTTTTTTCACACGAATGGTCCTTATGTCACCCTCTACCAAAATTGTTCAAAATTATACTGATTCGTCAAAAAACATGGCCGCCAGGGGGCGTGGTCACTTTTCCCTATATGTATATAGTGGAAACTTTAAAAATCCTCTTGTATGAAACCGCTTTCCCGATTTTAGAATAATTTTACACAAATGGTCCTTGTGTGACCCTCTACCAAGATTGTTCAAATTATTTTGATTCGTCAAAAAACATGGCCACCAGAGGGCGTTGTCACTTTTCCCTGTATATATAGTGGAAACTTGAAAAATCTTCTTGTGTGAAACTGCTAGCCCTATTTTTAAATAATTTTACACAAATGGTCCTTGTGTGACCCTCTACCAAGATTGTTCAAATTATTTTGATTGGTCAAAAAACATGGCAGCCAGAGGGCATGGTCACTTTTCCCTATATGTATATGTATGTAAAATTCTTTTTGTGTGAAACTGCTAGGCTGATTTTAGAATAATTTTACACAAATGGTCCTTGTGTGGCCCTCTACCAACATTGTTCAAATTGTATCGATTTGTCAAAAAACATGGCTGCCAGGGGGCGTGGTCACTTTTCCCTATACAGTCTAACCTGTTTTAAGCAGCTTAAGCCAGGTGACCGCTGATCGGAGGTGCAGCTAGTATATGTATTTTATTTTACCAGGATACAGTGACGTGCATTTGCCTTCGCAATACGAATGGTCTTCTTAGCAATCTGAAACTCCAGCGTGGTTTTTTTTACTACAAAAATTGTTACAGACAATTTTCCAACTTCAAAACAAGTTTGTTTACCATTTTCGCCATTTTGGTAAGGGAAGCTACTCTCGGCGCTTATTATCTACGCTAAATCTAAGATTGCCGTTACGTTCCATAAAAGATAGAGTGGTTTATATTTTTTTTCAAATACAATTAATTTCGTATAAATTTAATAGTATTTTGATGACAGAAGTATAAAAAAATCACAAATATTATGCTACAAATTAGTTATCGAGTATTATCTTTAACTGAGGTCAAACTGTGAACAATAAAATTGACACGAGGTGACACGCTAATTACCGATAATTACTGGCCATTTGATCATAACAAAAGGGGATTACACCTTTGGTTATCAGTTTTAATTGAGAAGCTCATGTCATTTTGTCGTTCTTGTGGTGAAGTCACGCGAAACTTAGCAATCACGTGCTTCTCAAAATCGGGCATCTTCGGCGATTACTGCCTAAAAATAATTGGTTTTGGAAGAAGAATGGCCGCTGAAAGGGGTCAAATACGGCGGTCGGGAGGCAATTTCGGTGGCCGCTGGCCGCGGACGGCAGGTGGCCGCTGAATAAAGTGATAAAATAGAGGAAAATCCGTCGGGGGCGTCATAATATGGCCGCTGAACGGAGGTGACCGCTGATCGGAGGTGACCGTTAGTACAGGTTAGACTGTATGTATATAGTTGAAACTTTAAAATCTTCTTGTGTGAAACTGCTGGCTTGATTTTCACACAAATGGTTCTTGTGTGACCCTCTACCAAGATTGTTCAAATTATACTGATTCGTCAAAAAACATGGCCGCCAGAGGGCGTGGTCACTTTTCCCTATATGTATATAGTGGAAACTTTAAAAATCTTCTTGTGTGAAACTGGTAGTCCGATTTTAAAATAATTTTACACAAATGGTTCTTGTGTGACCTTCTACAAATAGTGTTCAAATTTTTCTGATTCATCAAAAAACATGGACAAGGGCATGGTCACTTTTCATCAACAATTTCTTAAAACAGTATCTCCTCCAAAACCGCTGAATGGATTTTGATGAAACTTTACACAAATGATCTCTGGGTAGCCCTCTTTCAAAATTGTTCAAATGGTTCCGGTTCATTGAACATAAGGGTCTTTTTGGTTGAAAATAGGTTTTTAGCTATCAGATTTCAAAAATCTTTTTCTCTAGAGCTTTGATATTTGACATGTGATAAAAGGATTTGACTCTGTACCATACTAAAGTCTTGTCCAGATTATTACCCTAAGGTAGAAAAAATGGCCATGCCCCTGTGTCTGACATGTACTTGCTATAGGCTTTTATATAAGAAGCATTGAAAATCTTCTTCTCTGAATCAATAATAGCTAGAGCCTTGATATTTGGCGTGTGATATCAGATTTGTAATTTCTATCGTAATTATTCAAGTTATTGCCCTAGGTTCAAAAATGTGTGTGACATTTATATAATATAGGCTAACATAGAAGAAACCTAACTCTGTACTTATATTAGACACACTTGAAGCCTTGTACACAGGTGAGCGCTTTAGGGTCGGTGACCCTCTTGTTTTAAGACATTTCTAAAGTTTAAACTGTTCTGAATTAGGAAAACACAGCCCTTTAAAATGTATTTCATTAGTTTGCAATATTTGGATTTTGAAAATTGAGCTGGGGTTGCTACGTAGAATTCATATTCATGAATAATTATTCATATTCGTCACCCTGTATTCGTGATACATATCATATTTGCCCCTTAGTGTATTCGTTACAGCCTTAATCATGATTCTGGGTCCATTTAAAGTCCCGCCCCGGGGTACTTAAGTTTTATATGAGTTATATAGGAAAGAATACTTAAAAAATTATCTGATCATATTTTTCGTAGACTGTTTAAATATAATTACCTGATGACCTCACTTCATTGTAACCTTGACCTACTAACCTACTTCCTTATTTTTAGCTTTTTTGACAGCTCGACAGGGGTCCTGAAATATTTTCAGAGTCTACTTGTCCACGGACAAGTTGGGCCCACAAATCCACTAGTCCGTACCAAAGAAGAACTTGTCCGTACTTTTTAGTTTAAAAAGGAAAGGATCAGCATTATCATTACTAAATAAACAAATAATACAAACATACACTTCTGTTGACTTATATTTTGACTTATATAAAATTTTTATGTTATGACTAGAACCATCCATTTGAAAATATGTTATAACTAGCAAGCTAAGTGACTAAAACATCCACTTGAAAATATGTTATGACTAGCAAGCTAAGTGACTAGAACATCCACTTGAAAATATGTTATGACTAGCAAGTTTAGTGAGTAGAGAATAATTAAGAACACTTAAACACATGCCATCGACAAAAATAATCTCAGTGTGCCTAGAATTTCTACCCTGGTCCCATAACATTCACTGAATACTGCACTGGTCTTTCAGGGGTCCTGAAATAAGCTGTCCGAGTTGTTAAAAGTCAAAACAATCAACTCGAAAAATTAAGCCGCAAATTTTCGCTACTAAATTTTTTTACATAGCGCCAACCTAGCTAATCGATTTTCTGAAAATCAAAAATGAAAGAAGATAACGGGAATCCCCAGACTTGCACTCATTTTCAACTTTACGGTATAATTTTCCAATAATGATCATTAAATGTAGTAAACCAGTCCACGTGTCTATAGCAACAGTCAGTCACGCATAAGATTGCAAATCGCTGCATACATTTTTGTTTTGATAAGGGTCATAAATGATCACAAACAGATTAGATATTGCCTTTAGGCATGCGGAAATCACAGATGACGCCGATTAGTTTCGTTTTCATAAAATGTTTACCACGGAAATTTTACTTGTCCCCGGACAAGCCAGCTTCTAAAAACTGCTTGTCCGGACTGAGGAATCCACGAATCGGACAACTCGGACAGCTTATTTCAGGACCCCTGCTCGATGTCAGTGGTCCGTCATGTGTCAGCAATTCCTAAAAAAATCTTGAAAACCTCTGGGCAGATTTAAAGCAAACTTCACAGGAATGATCCTTGGATTGTCCCGTTTCAAAATTGCCCAAAGAATTAAAATCCATGCAGAGCTGTGGTTCCTATGGCAACCAAAAGGAAAATCTTTAAAAGGCTTCTTCTGAGAAACTATGAGCTGGATTTCAGAAAAATTTTGTATAAATGATCTCTAGGTGACCCTCTTTCAAGATTTCTTTAGTCCTTCTATTTAGGTAAAAAAACATGGCCGCCAGTGGGGCGGAGATTATTTTCCCTATATGGCTATATTGTTAATTTCAAAAATCTTCTTCTTGGAAACCTGAAGGCCAAGAGCTTAGATGTTTGGCATGTGGCATTGTCTAATGGACTTCTACCAAGAATGTTCAAATAATGATCCCAGGGTCAATATTGGGCCTGCCCTGATGTCCGTTTATTATGCCCCCCTTCGAAGAAGGAGGGATATATTGTTTTGCAGATGTCTGTCAGTTGGTCGGTCGGTCAGTCTGTCGGTTTGTAAACCAGTTGTTTTCCGGATGTTAACTCAAGAATGCTTGAGCCTAGGATCATGAAAGTTCATAGGGAGGTTGATCATGACCAGCAGATGAACCCTATTGATTTTGAGGCCAGTAGGTCAAAGGTCAGGGTCACATTGGCCCAGAACAGTTAAACAGTTTCCGGATGATAACTCAAGAACACTTGCACCTAGGATCATGAAACTTGATAGGGAGGTTGGTCATGACCAGCAGATGACCCCTATTGATTTTGAGGTCAGTATGTCAAAGGTCAAGGTCACAGTGACACGGAACAGTTAAACGATTTCCGGATGATAAGTTAAGAACTCTTGGGTCTAGGATCATGAAAGTTGATAGGGAGGTTGGTCATGACCAGCCGATGACTCCTATTGATTTTGTGGTCAGTAGGTCAAAGTGACTCAGAACAGATAAACCGTTTCTGGACGATAACCTGAAAGTGCTTAGGCCTAGGATCATGAAACGCGATAGGGAGGACCAGCAGATGACCCCTGTTGATTTTAAGGTTAGTAAGTCAAGGGTCAAGGTCAAAATGACCCAGAACAGTTAAACCATTACAGGACGATAACTTGAGAAAGCTTGGGCTTAGGATATAAAACTTAATAGGGAGGTTGATCATGACCAGCAGATGATTTTAAGGTCAGTAGGCCAAAGGTCAAGGTCACATTGACCCAGAATAGTAGAACTTTTGTGTAGATTGAGCAAATAATTTCTGTTCCTTGTGAAATTAATGCATCAAGGGGGGCATTTCGTGTTCTACAAGCTCTTGTTTTACATAGAGTTCTATAGGGAAAACATGAAAAAAAATCTTCTTCTTTGAGACTGTGAGGCTCAGAGTTTAGATATTTTACATAATATGGCATTGTCTAGTGGTCCTTATCACTCACATCATATGACACAAGGGCCATAACTTTTGCTGCAATATTTCATGAATTATCACCCCTTTTGACTTCAAAATGGATTTGATTTAAACTTAAAATAGTTGTTCCACCTTATCACGCGCATCATATGACATAAGGTGCATAACTCTGGCAACAATTTTTATGAATTATGCCCCTTTTACTTATAATTCAGTGTTAATTTTGATGCATTTTCACTATATCTCAGTTTATATTACAAAATGCATTTGATTCAAACTTGAAGTAGTTGTTCCACATCATCTCCCATATCATATGACACAAGGTGCATAACTCTTGCACCATATTTTATGAATTATGCCCCATTTTTGCTTAGAATTACACTTATAAAGTGTTTTGATACACTTTATCTTTACATCTCTTATTAGTTAATATTTTTGACACAGACTCAAGCTATTATGCAATATCTTCATCCACCATTGGAGTCATTAAACACTCCAGTGACAGCTCCAGTTTCCTCAGATGTGCCAAGTTTCACTATCCAGCATGGAAAGAGCGTGCTGTCTCCTGTGACAGCTCCTGTGTTATTTGTACCAAATTTGATTGATGGGAAAATATAGTTTGCACATACAGACCTTTGAACTAATTCTTTCAAACTAGCTTAGAATGAATGGTCAGACAGGGTTAATGTCTATTCTGTTTTGTTGTAACGATAATATTTTGTATGTACAAAATATGAACAAAAGTAATCAGTTTATATAAAGCATTTTTGTTGTTTCTATTTTTTCAGTCCACATGCATTAGAGTACACTTAGGCCAGCATTTTTAGCTCATCTGATTTTTTGAAAAAAAATGATGAGTTATTGTCATCACTTGAGCGGTTGTCGGCGTCGGTGTCGGCGTCGGCGTCTGCGTCGGCGTTGCCTGGTTAAGTTTTATGTTTAGGTCAGCTTTTCTCCTAAACTATCAAAGCTATTGCTTTGAAACTTGGAATACTTGTTCACCATCATAAGCTGACCCTGTATAGCAAGAAACATAACTCCATCTTGCTTTTTGCAAGATTTATGGCCCCTTTTGTACTTAGAAAATATCAGATTTCCTGGTTAAGTTTTATGTTTAGGTCAACTTTTCTCCTAAACTATCAAAGCTATTGCTTTGAAACTTGGAATACTTGTTCACCATCATAAGCAGACCCTGTACATCAAGAAACATAACTCCATCTTGCTTTTTGCAAGAATTATTGCCCCTTTTGGACTTAGAAAATCAGTTTTCTTGGTTAAGTTTTATGTTTAGGTCAGCTTTTATCCTAAACTATCAAAGCTATTGCTTTAAAACTTGCAACACTTGTTCACCATCATAGGCTGACCCTGTACAGCAAGAAACATAACTCCATCCTGCTTTTTGCAAGATTTATGACTCCTTTTGGACTTAGAAAATATCAGATTTCTTGGTTAAGTTTTATGTTTAGGTAAACTTTTTCTCTTAAACTATCAAAGCTATTGCTTTGAAACTTGCAACACTTGTTCACCATCATAAGCTGACCCTGTACAGCAAGAACATAACTCCATCCTGCTTTTTGCAATAATAATTGCCCCTTTTGGACTTAGAAAAATCATTTTCTTGGTTGAGTATTATGTTTAAGTCAACTTTTCTCATAAACTATCAAAGCTATTGCTTTAAAACTTGCAACAGTTCTTCACCATCATAAGTGGACACTGTACATCAAGAAACATAACTCTATCCTGCTTTTTGCAAGAATGATGGCCCTTTTTAGACTTAGAAAATCATGGGTAGGACAATATTTCTATTATACAAAAAAAATCAGATGAGCGTCAGCACCCGCAAGGCGGTGCTCTTGTTTTATTTTCTGGTTTACGGGAGCGCCGACCCTATTTTTTGACAAAACAAAATAAAAATAAAAGTCATTTTCAGTACTTTTATTTTCATTTTACCTGCCGACCATCCATAATTGCTACTGCCAAAAATAAAAGTTTAACTGTATGATAGAGGTTTTGTTTAATTAAGATCAGCAGACGCATGAAAAATGGCGGTCTGCATGAATGAAAATTGTGTGAAATTAAATAGGAAAAATATAGAAGTTCACAGACAATATTCTTTGGAATAAGTTGGCAGAGATAACAAGTATTGTAAACAAATTGGATCTGAGTAGAAATTACAGCAGCTAAAGCTCAACATTAGGAACAATCACTGTAAAACTACAAAAAGTGACCTTCACTATCAGCGCTGTCCAGATGTTGAAAAATCTGGCGTATCACATGTACGAGATTTGTTGTCTGTATAATAATTGGACAACGATCAAATTCATGTGGGACTGTCAGAAAAATACCACAATTGATAAAAAGGAAAGAAACCAAAGAAATTGCAAAAAGGAAGAGCAAAAGTGAGTATCAAGTTGCAAACACTTTTTTTTTTTACTTTGAAGTCTTGAGGGTCAGAGAAGAAAGAAATAACTAATACCACAATTTTTAGTAGTTCTGTTTCAAGTGCAATTTCAATGTATAATGACACATGTCCCCTGCAAATGCTCGACATTGATACATGTGATAAAAATTCAAACTAGTAGAAATAATAGGACGGTCAGATTAATGGTTGTTTAATATTTGTGACGGGCAATCTAACTGAGTGGAGATATTGCCCATATAAAAAGATTATCTCAATATTTCCTAGGATCGCGTCAAATTAGTTTGACTAAGTTCTAGCCAGGTACCGTAACTCAAAAGAAAATGATCAAACATGAAACTCCCAGCAATATTCTCATGTCCACTTGAAGTATACCAATAAAATCTGTAAGAAGACCCTTTGAAAGTATGTATGGGACAAACATTCAGACACTATTATGCCACATGTGCCTTTGACACTGAGGAACACATAATGACATATCCAGTAATAAATGTTTTTTCGGACTCATAGCTTACTAAGTCCAAGATAAATATTATAAGTCCCATTTCATTGAAGAGTCTTCTCTCAGAAACTGTTGTTTGAACATCAGCCGACAAGGTTGTTATTTTGTACACATCTTAACTGAACAAGAATTCAGATTGTTTCGGCTTGTCGTACAATATAGGTGACACTGACAGTCGGCAAAATATAAAACAATATTCAAGCAACTGAAACTTAACCAAAGCTACAACAATATTGATGTTGTTGGTTAAATTACTGCATATGACAAATCAGATTCCAAAAGCCAGTGTGCATAATATTTATCAATTTGTAATTTTTAACTGCCTCGGTAGCCTAGTGGTAGAGCGTCCGCTTCGAGTTCGGGAGGTCGTGGGTTCGATCCTCAGCCGCGTCATACCAAAGACGTAAAAAAATGGTACTAGCAGCTTCCTCGCTTGGCACTCAGCATTAAGGGGATAGTGCTAAGACTGGTCAGCCCAGTGTCAGTATGTGACTGGGTGGGGTATCATGCCACGTGTCTATGGCGTAATATTCCAGTGAGGCAGTACTATAAAGTTGGGCATTGTGTTACTGCTATAAGTAGACACCGTCGTTTATATGACTGAAAAATTGTTGAAAAAGACATTAAACCCGAAGACACACAGTTTCTAGTATGACTATGCCTGTCTTTGAAAAGTTTGGGTCTCCAGCCAACTGCATGTATGCAGGATGCAGGCCTAAAGTAGTCATTACATATCCCCATTTAAATAGCAGTCTTATTCATATTTATATAATAAACATTATGCAATGTTCTTATGATATGTCAACTGTGGTATCTGTATAGTTTATTATGAAAGATGTTTTTACTACAAAATAGATAGATACAAAAACACAAATACTACTTATCCTTGGTGACTTTGTAAGTCTATACCTGACATGCCAAGTCTCTTTTATTATCCCCCGACGAAAGTCGGAGGGATATAGTTTTGGCGTTGTCCGTCCGTCCGTCTTTCCTTCCGTCCGTCCTTCCGTCTTTCCGTCCGTCCGTCTGGAGCCATGTCTAGGAAATGGTTGGGAATATTTATTTAAAACTTCATATACATGTTCACCACTATGAGTTCTTGCCGCTCGTCAAGTTTCAGTCAGATTGCACAAGTAACACCAGAGTTATGGCCCTTAGAAGTTTTTAGTATCAACTATATAGGGTACTATAAATATGGCAATTTCTGCATCATAACTTTTGATATATTTGACTTAGAACTATGAAACTTAAACAGAATTTAGATCACCATAATGTGGTTGTGTACACACATTTTCATTCGGATTTATTATGTAAATTAAGAGTTATTGCTCTTTAATTGTATAAAAATCTACATATTTGTACATAACAAACTTACCATTTGGTAGAATTTCATTAAATTCCGTTCATTCTTTTCCATGAACATTTATTGTAAACATTTGAAGTTGTGTACCCACACCTGGTCACCCCCTTACCTTGATCACACCCCCCCCCCCCCCCAAAAAAAAAAAATTCCTTTTTTTCAAACAAACTTCATATACATGTTCCCCACTATGAGGTTATGGGGCCCATCAAGTTTCAGACTGATTGCCCAAGTAACACCAGAGTTATGGCCCTTAGAAGTTTCTAGTGTTAACTATATAGGGTACTAGATCTATAAATATGGCAATTTCTGCATCGTAACTTTTGATATATTTGACCTAGAATTATGAAACTTTAATAGAATTTAGAGCACTATAATGTGGTTGTGCACAGACAATTTTGTACGGATTTCTTTTGTAACTTCAGAGTTATTGCCCTTTAATTGTCTAAACATCCACATATTTGTACATAACAAACTTACCATTTGGCAGAATTTCATTAAATTTCTTTCATTCTTTTATGTGAACATTTATTATAAACATGTGAAGTTGCGCACCCACACCTGGTTACCCACTTGCCTTGGTCACACCCCCTCCCCCAAATTTTTTTTTTCTCTTATTTTAGATTTTTTTCAAACCTTCCAAGTTGTACCATTCCTCCACCTCACTTCTCCACCCAGTCATGCCCACCACTGATCATGCATCCTCTGCCCCCCCCCCCCCCCCCCCACCAACTTCACCCTTTCACCCTTTTTTTTTTCATGTTTAATTTTCAATCAATATTTATAATCAACATGTGAAATTTTGTTTCCTCTCCTATTCCCCAGCACCCCCACCCCCTAAAAAAATAAATATATACATATATCTATATATATAGATATATATATTTCCATTTCCTTTTTTTTTCTTCATGTTAAAGTGTATCAAATACCATTTCAGACACATGTTAAGTTTGTAAGAACTTGCACAAACCTTGCCCTCAGCCTTGTTCAAGATAATCATTACTCTGTTTCTACTTACAGTAAGAAAACTGTCCCTTTACAGTTCAAATGAACTCTGTTTAAACCTAGACAACATCTGGTGCCAAATTACTACATCGAAGATCAATATATGTCGGTTCCTGTTGTAAACTTCGCGAATGCTCACATTTCAATCAAACCATGCATAATATAATTTTAAAAGCTTAAGCGTTATTTCAGTAAGCATTATCCCATTCAAAATAAATTCTTTAGTCAGGATCAAAGTATCATACATTTATTATGTACTCTTTAATTAAACATTTGTTTTCTGTTAAATTGATTTTGACTTAAGAAATTATTTGCTTTTTATTAACATCCCTTCACTTTTTGCCGGATATATCTTTTTGCCATTCCTCACCACAAACCCTTTCGGCGGGGGATACCAATTCATCGAATTTGCTTGTTAAACAACCAGAGGGAGTGGTCACTTTTCATCAATAATTTCTTTAAACAACATCTTCTCCAAAACCACTGAATGGATTTTGATGAAACTTTACATAAATGATCTGTGGGTATTGTCCGGAAGTATTGACCTGGCACTCATGAATATTCCGTATGTTTCCGTAAATTAATTTTCGGTGTGCGAACCCAAACAATGATATAGCTGTTGAAAAGCCAATTATATACCATCACGTATCATGTGCAGATATAGCTGTGCGAACAAAGCGTTTTGCCACTAATCTTAGGGTTGAGTGTTCGAGTCCTCTGTCTGACCAAATAGTTTTCTTTTATGATTTTATCTGTAGAAGACGGAAACTTGTCACACTTATCATGTTTTATCAACGAAATACTCTACTATCGATTACCATTCCTCTACGTACATAAAACAAAAATGTCATTTAAAATCTTCAGGACCGGACAAGCATTCATTCATTCAACGGACAATTCAAAGAACTGTTGTTAGCAATACAAATGCAATGTTTCATGAAAAAATATATAATCATAGATACAAATACAAACACAAGGAATTATATTTTAAAAAATGTTTAGAAAAGAATTCGAACCCATGGTAACATGTTTTCAAGTCGGAGAGCTTACCACTACACCACTGTGCAGTTGGTTCTCTAAATTGATTATTTTGATAAATCTAGATATTTTCAGGACACGAATATCACGTGAAATAACGAAAACGCCCGAAAGTATTGGCGAAGATTAATGAGTGCCAGGTCAATACTTATGGACAATAGCCCTCTTTTAAAGTTGTTTAATGGTTCCGGTTCATTGAACGTCTTTTTAGTTAAAAATGGTTTTCAGCTATCAATTCTTCTTCTCTGGAGCTTTATTATGTGGCATGCAATATAAGGGTTTGACCTGCCCTAAGGTAAAAAAAAATGGCCACGCCCTTGTGTGTGACATGTACTTAATATAGGCTTATATATATAGTGCGTTTTAATCAACCTGATGGGGTGGAGTTTAGCGACGGTCCACTGCATTATTGTGCAGGATATGTAGTTTATTCGGCAAACTGATTTCTTATTCAGTGGTCATCTGCCTTACACTGTAACCAATGTAGCGTTAAATTTTGGTCGTTAGTTACGAAAATAAACAATTATGTTGCTCTGCCTATTTTGCTCGTTTAATGTGATTACCATTATTTGCATAAGTCGGAAATTAACTTCGCCCCGCCAGGTCGAATAAATTGAACTATAAGAAAATTTGAAAATCTTCTCTGAATAGATAATAGCTATACCTTGGTATTTGGCAAGTGATATCAGAGTTGTACTGTCTATCGTAACTGTTCAAATTATTGCCCAAGTTAAAAAATGTGTGTGACATGTATATAATATAGGCTAACATAGAAGAAAATAAAAAAGTGGAAGTACACAGGTCGCGCAACACGACATAAATGAAAATGTTGCAGACTCGGTTTGATTAAGCCTGTTCAATAAACCTAACTCTGCTTGTACCATTAAGTTATATAAAGACAGATTTATGCCCCGTTTTAACTTAGAACTTTTTGGTTAAAGTTTTTGATAAAGTCAAATATCTCTGTTACTGTCAAAGCTTTTGCCTTGAAACTTAAAATAGATATTTACTATCAAAGTCTACACCACAAGAATCAATCCCCATAACTCTGATTTGAATTTTGACAGAGTTTTGCCCCTTTTAACTTAGAATTTTTTGGTTAAAGTTTTATATAACATCCAATATCTGTTACTATCAAAGCTATTGACTTGAAACTTAAAATAGTTATTTACTATCAAAAACTATACCATAAGAAACAATCCTCATAATTCTGATTAGAATTGACAGATTTATGCCCCTTTTACTGGCAAAGCTCTAATTCAGAGTCAAGCACAGAGAAAAGTCGAGCGCTGTCTTACGGACAGCTCTTGTTATAGGTATGCATTATACATGTGTTTGGGTCGTAAGCATACAATGTCATGTATATACATCATTGTAAAGGGTTTAGAAAGTCACCTTGGGGAAGACCGGCTGGCAGAAGTAGCAAATTTTTTTTGATATGATTGATTTAGATATTTTGTTTACAAGCTAAAACATTCTAACTGTATTGCCAACACTAAGAAATTATTGTTAACCATATTTTTTAGCTCACCTGTCACATAGTGACAAGGTGAGCTTTTGTGATCACGCAGCGTCCGTCGTCTGCGTGCGTGCGTCCGTAAACTTTTGCTTGTGATCACTCTAGAGGTCACATTTTTTGTGGGATCTTTATGAAAGTTGGTCAGAATGTTCATCTTGATGATATCTAGGTCAAGTTCGAAACTGGGTGACCTGCCATCAAAAACTAGGTCAGTAGGTCTAAAAATAGAAAAACCTTGTGACCTCTCTAGAGGCCATATATTTCACAAGATCTTCATGAAAATTGGTCAGAATGTTCACCTTGATGATATCTAGGTCAAGTTCGAAACTGGGTTACGTGCCTTAAAAAACTAGGTCAGTACGTCTAAAAATAGAGAAACCTTGTGACCTCTCTAGAGGCCATATATTTCACAAGATCTTCATGAAAATTGGTCAGAACGTTCACCTTGATGATATCTAGGTCAAGTTCGAAACTGGGTCACGTGCCGTCAAAAACTAGGTCAGTAGGTCAAATAATAGAAAAACATTGTGACCTCTCTAAAGGCCATATTTTTCATGGGATCTGTATGAAAGTTGGTCTGAATGTTCATCTTGATGATATCTATGTCAAGTTTGAAACTGGGTCACATGCGATCAAAAACTAAGTCAGTAGGTCTAAAAATAGAAAAACCTTGTGACCTCTCTAGAGGCCATATATTTCATGAGATCTTCATGAAAATTGGTCAGAATGTTCACCTTGATGATATCTAGGTCAAGTTCGAAAGTGGGTCACGTGCCTTCAAAAAGTCAGTAGGTCAAATAATAGAAAAACCTTGTGACCTCTCTAGAAGCCATATTTTTTATGGGATCTGTATGAATGTTGGTCTGAATGTTCATCTTGATGATATCTAGGTCAAGTTCAAAAGTGGGTCACATGCCATCAAAAACTAGGTCAGTAGGTCAAATAATAGAAAAACCTTTTGACCTCTCTAAAGGCCATATTTTTCATGGGATCTGTATGAAAGTTGGTCTGAATGTTCATCTTGATGACATCTAGGTCAAGTTCGAAACAGGGTCATGTGCAGTCAAAAACTAGGTCAGTAGGTCTAAAAATAGAAAAACCTTGTGACCTCCGTAGAGGCCATACTTGTGAATGGATCTCCATAAAAATTAGTCAGAATGTTCATCTTGATGATATCTAAGTCAAGTTCGAAAGTGGGTCACGTGCCATCAAAAAGTAGGTCAGTAGGTCAAATAATGAAAAAACGTTGTGACCTCTCTAGAGGCCATATTTTTCATGGGATCTGTATGAAAGTTGGTCTGAATGTTTATCTTGATGATATATAGGTCAAGTTTGAAACTGGGTCAACTACGATCAAAAACTAGGTCAGTAGGTCTTGAAATAGAAAAACCTTGTGACCTCTCTAGAGGCCATACCCTTGAATGGATCTTCATGAAAATTGGTCAGAATGTTCACCTTGATGATATCGAGGTCAAATATGAAACTGGGTCATGTGCCTTAAAAAGCTAGGTCAGTAGGTCAAATAATAAAAAACCTTGTGACCTCTCTAGAGGCCATACTTTTCATGGGATCTGTATGAAAGTTGGTCTGAATGTTCATCTTGATGATATCTAGGTCAAGTTTGAAACTGGGTCAACTGCGGTCAAAAACTAGGTCAGTAGGTCTAAAATTATTAAAATCTTTTAACCTCTCTAGAGGCCATATTTTTCAATGGATCTTCATGAAAATTGGTCAGAATGTTCACCTTGATGATATCTAGGTCAAATATGAAACTGGGTCACGTGCCTTAAAAAGCTAGGTCAGTAGGTCAAATAATAAAAAAACCTTGTGACCTCTCTAGAGGCCATACTTTTCATGGGATCTGTATGAAAGTTGGTCTGAATGTTCATCTTGATGATATCTAGGTCAAGTTTGAAACTGGGTCAACTGCGGTCAAAAACTAGGTCAGTAGGTCTAAAATTATTAAAATCTTTTGACCTCTCTAGAGGCCATATTTTTCAATGGATCTTCATGAAAATTGATCTGAATGTTCACCTTGATGATATCTAGGTCAGTGTTTAAACTGGGTCACGTGCGGTCAAAAACTAGGCCAGTAGGTATAAAAATAGAAGAACCTTGTGACCTGTCTAGAGGCCATATTTTTCATGAGGTCTTCATGAAAATTAGTGAGAATGTTCACCTTGATGATATCTAGGTAGAGTTCAAAACAGGGTCACATACCTTCGGAAACTAGGTCAATAGGTCAAATAATAGAAAAACTTTGTGACCTCTCTAGAGACCATATTTTTCAATGGATCTTCTTGAAAATTGGTCAGAATTTTTATCTTGATGATATCTAGGTCAAGTTCAAAACTGGGTCACATGAGCTCAAAAACTAGGTCACTGTGTCAAATAATAGAAAAAACGACGTCATACTCAAAACTGGGTCATGTGGGAAGAGGTGAGCGATTCAGGACCATGATGGTCCTCTTGTTGTAAGTACGTAATGGGGGTGAATCTCCTTGTCCATTCATCAAACACAACAGGGTTAGAGACGTTAAAATCAGACAGGTCTGAGGCAACGCTAATGTCGGACTCCAAGAAAAAGCCATCAAAATCAGATTCATTTGAATCTGTATCACTGTTTACAATTTCTTCAGTTGTTAAAAATCTTTACCTGATGCAGTCATTTTGTTTACATTCATAAATGGACTACTTTGAGACCACGCACCTGTCCTCGTGCTTTATGGGTTATGTAATTGGCTGAAAAGTGGGCCTGATATTCAAATTACCAGTGACGTTGTGTCATCCTGGATCTTCGGCCTACGTATCAATGCACAATTTCGACTGTATTTTTGAGAGGGCGCTGGATAAAACATTTATATATTGACCAATGAATTTTGGGGGAAATAACAGTGCATGTGACTTATGGGTCCTACAGTTGGATGTCATTTTGTGCCTAAACTTTAAATAGTAACAGGTACTTTTTATGTCTGGGATTTTGAGATATGATGTCAATGCACAAAGTGAACTATTATTCGTATGGGTCAGTCGTTTGGAAATATAAACAAATCGATGGCAAAAATGAACGCGCTCAGTGGCACTTGCATATGGAGATGGATATTGACGCTTGTTGGCTTCCATGCAGAAATAAATAGGGGTGCTCTCCTGCGCTTGTACGAAGTAATGGGTTAAGCACTTCTGTTTACAAGCCATGATAATGATACGTATTCTTTGAAATCAAATCATAGAAAGACAAGATTGATAATGTTGCATTTTTATTAAAGCAACGGTCATTTTTCTTCGTAAAAGAACAGGTTTTTTAAATACCTCGCAATTGATTCTTATTCTTTTATGCCATAATTATGCAATCAATGCAACTTACACTGGAAGTATTGCTTACTCACTACAAACAAATCTGGTGATATTTATTTTTCTGATGCAACAAATGACGTATTTTGATTAAGGGATGAGAGTAATGGGTGGAGCTTACTTTACAGCTTATTGAGAAACACATTTGGAGGTTATCAAGTGCAAACTGGACATTTAATATTGTGAAAACAAACAAGTTATAGATGATTAGTATTAATGGAACGCGATAATTTTATTTTAACGGTACTTGGTTAAATCCAAAAACAGGTAAAGCAGGTTTATTTTCGGATAAATGGTTTTAATTTGTATGTTGTAGTATTCTTAACTCTAAATATGATGCATCAATCTATCCAGATTAGTAGTCAAGTGGATAGTGTGTTGGACTTCTATTCTTTTTATGTTTGTATGGGGTAGGTTCGAGCCCTTCATTTTTTTTAATGATTTTACTTATTCTATTTTAGCAGGTCTTTTTTATATCGTCTTTGTATTTATTTTTTCTTTCATTCTTGCAAGAGTTTCTTTATTCATTTTGCAATGTTAATAGATTTAATATCTATTTTAATGTTAGATCCTCTGAAAAATATCAATAAGTAATCAGTATAAGTGCATGATAAAATCCTGATAAAATAGTTTCACCTGTATTCTTCTCCAGGTAAAAACATGTTAGAAAATTTGAAAAAAAAAAGCTTGCCCTGTATTCGAACCAGCACCGTAAGATTGCAAATCATACGTATTAACCACTACACCACGCCACTACTTACATAAGTTTTACAATATAAGATATTTGTCATGTAATGTGTCCACCTGATTCCCTATTTCATTGTTATGGGTTGATCCGGTATTAGTAAATAAAGGCCACAGTTATCGCGTTTTGTTAATAGATTATACGGCCGCTTTGTGTGACCGCCTAACACAGGACAAATAAAGGATTAATGACTAATTGGGACATAAATTACTGGCCACTGGCCGCGGAAGTGAGGTGACCGCTTATTAAAGACTTTTAAGAACAAAATTCATGGGAGGACTTGAAAGTGACCGTTTAACTAAGGTGACTGCTGATTAGAGATTTAAAATGACTTCTTCTGATGAACCGTTTGATGGGTCTTTATCAAACTTGGTCTATAGCAACATTGTAAGATTTAAATTTTTATTTGAATGGAGGCATTCAACCTCTTCTATGTGCCATGAGAGCTGAAAATAGAAATACCTCAAGCAACAACTTCTAATGAACTGCAGGATTTATCTGCATCAAACTTGGTCTCTAGGATCATTATGAGGTTGTCTCCAAACTTCTTTTCAAATAAGGATGCTCTGCCACTTTTATGGGGCTTCTAAAGCTAAAAATAAAAATCTTGTGTTCATTAACTGCCAAAATTGTTCAAATGAGAACGCTTAGCCTCTTTTAGGGGCCGCAAGAGCTAAAAACAAAAAAAACAAACTTTAAATGACTTCTTTTCTCATGATCAGCAGTGCTTGGTGAATTTTTTGAAACTTTTACAGCATCATTATAAAATCCTCACCCAAATTAATTCAAATGGTGGCTCCTTTCTACACAAATGATTAATACTGAACACTGTGTTATTATTCATGATCCAGTGTTACATACATATATTCAAGGTCAAACAGTCGGAAGAGTGACTTAGGAACACTATGAGCCTCTTGTTCTGATTTCATTTGTTGCTTTTGAAATATTTCTAAATGTAAAATAAATTTTAAACTATTTCTTAAATAAAAATGGGCTGTAATAACATAGTACAACTAATAGCAGTAGAGACAACTGGTTAATTAATCCCCCGCCACAAGTGGTGGGGGGTTATAGGAATGGTCTCAGTCCGTTTTCCGTCGGTCCTTTTGTCCGTCCGTAACATTTTGTGTCGGCTCTGTATCTCCTAAACCTCTTGAAGGATACATGGACTATGAAATATACTTAACAATGTCAAGGCTTCCACCCAATACCATCAACCCTTTCACTATCAATAACAGCGGTGGGGGATATAGCTGTCTTTCAGACTGCTTTGTTAAATTGAATAGAAATCTGAACATGCTTTAGGAGAATTGAACAACCGTTTCAGATTCAATTCAGTTAATAAAAAAAAATATTATGTTTGGAGTCCTATTTTGCTACTCTGCAAGTGTACAATGTCCATACTGTTGAGTTGTTTCTAACTTGAAGTTTGACTAAAGTAAAACTATAATGTTGCATGCTTAAGCAGTAAGTTGAAATATAGATTTAGAATTTTCAGTCAGTGATTTAACTTTTTATCTTCAGTCTTTCACATTATAATTCTGGTGGCTTTTGTTTTTCAGGATTGCAATGTGACATGTCTGGACGAGGAAATTTATAATGCCCATTTGAAGAGTAATATGCATGTATTGGTAAGGTTAAATACATTTAAATTTTGAACCCTCAAACTTTGTTGTATTGAACATCCCCCTCCATTGAAAACTGTCCATTACAGCTTGAATTATCCCCCTAACAGAAGGTGAAAGGAATATTGTTGTGGTCTCTGTCCACCCCTCTGTGCACTTGTAGCTTAACAAATTATAGATTTTTTAAAAACTTCGCACATAGAGGCTACTGAGAGGAAATGCAGTGTACAAGAACAATAAGTCTGCCTTGCTTACTCTTTGATTTAATAGCTCACCTTAGCACAAAATACTTTAGGTGAGCTATTGTGATCACACGCTGTCTGGTGTCCGGCCGTCCTTCACCTCTCCATCCACACTTAAGCTTGACTATACGAAGTATAAGGAGAGCTATCCTATTCGACCAGGCGTCGGCGTCTTTCTGCTTCCCCACCTTGGTTAAAATTTTTATACACTTTCTCTTTTTATGCCCCCGAAGGGAGGCATATAGTTTTTGAACCGTCTGTCCGTCTGTCAGTCTGTCAGTCTGTCCGCAATTTTCGTGTCCGGTCCATATCTTTGTCATCGATGGATGGATTTTCAAATAACTTGGCGTGAATGTGTACCACAGTAAGACTACGTGTCGCGCGCAAGACCCAGGTCTGTAGCTCAAAGGTCAAGGTCACACTTAGACGTTAAAGGATAGTGCATTGATGGGCGTGTCCGGTCCATATCTTTGTCATCAATGGATGAATTTTCAAATAACTTGGCATGAATATGTACCACAGTAAGACGACGTGTCGCGCGCAAGACCCAGGTCCGTAGCTCAAAGGTCAAGGTCACACTTAGACGTTAAAGGATAGTACATTGATGGGCGTGTCCGGTCCATATCTTTGTCATCCATGGATGGATTTTCAAATAACTTGGCATGAATGTGTACCACAGTAAGACGACGTGTCGTGCACAAGACCCAGGTCCGTAGCTCAAAGGTCAAGGTCACACTTAGACGTTAAAGGATAGTGCATTGATGGGCGTGTCCGGTCCATATCTTTGTCATCCATGGATGGATTTTCAAATAACTTGGCATGAATGTGTACCACAGTAAGACGACGTGTCGCGCGCAAGACCCAGGTCCGTAGCTCACAGGTCCTAAACTCTAACATCGGCCATAACTATTCATTCAAAGTGCCATCGGGGGCATGTGTCATCCTATGGAGACAGCTCTTGTTTCTTCTTACCTCTGTAATTACTTGACTGATTTAGTTCAAACTTAAAACAGTTATTCCTCATCATCACCCACATTATCTGACGTAAGGGCCATAACTCTGGCACCAATATTTCATAATTTATCCCTAGGGTTGGATACCGGTTCCTGACATCGGTACAATACCGAATAATCACTTCGAAAAGTACCGGTATATACCGTTTCGTAAAAGAACCGGTTCCGATTTCGGTATTTCCATAAAAGTAAAAACAAAATTCTTACAAAATCTGCGGCAAAATAAAGCAGAAATTTAAGCAAATATCATAATAACGCGATCAACATTCCGCTCTGAGTAACCTCCCTTGAATTAATATGGAGAGCAAAACGTGCGAATAGTTTCGTATGCTAAATATTACCTGAATTACTTCTTTTCCCATTGTTTAAACAACTTAAACCAATACTTAATTTCAAAATATACGACACTACTTTTCTTTGTAGTATTCTTTTTAAACCAATGAAAAAAATGATGTTAATAAAAAGTTACGAGACTAAGCTGTTACCTATGTAACAAATAGTCGGTTTTCGCGAACCATTAGAAATATGTTATTGTTGGAATGTTGGTTGTTTCAAGTGTTTTGAAGGTTATTGTTTAATTAAAAATGTGTTGCAAAAGTGTTGCACTTTAAAAACATTACTAGTCAACCTGGTCGAAGATTATCATGAGTGAGAATGAGTCCGACTTGTTAGATGGGTAATTTGAAAGCTAATAAGTGTTCAGTTTACCAGTTCTAGATAGTGCTGAGCTTTAAAAGCATTACTACAGTGAGTGTATTCATAGATTTAAATTGCATAGTGAGCGAGGTATCTGCTCTAGATTTTTATTTTGGAAAACTAGTCTGTAAGATATGTTTATTTTTTACTCTTTCATAATCTAATACATACAACATTCCATTAACAAACTTTAAATGTTCATATTTCACAGCAAATTTTCATGTATATCTACTTACATAGGTGTATATAATACTAAGCAAATCATTGCTTATGTAATGTACTACAAAGCTTGGTATCGGTATCGGTATTGTTAAAAATACCGTATCGTTTCGTTGGTATAGGTATAGGTATCGGACCGCTTCATCCTTAACGATATCCAACCCTATTTATCCCCCCTTTTCACTTAGATTTTCAGGTTAAAGTTTTGGTGATCTTTCACTCTATCTCTGTTATTACTAGATGGATTTGATTAAAACTTAAAGTAGTTGCTCCACATCATCTCCTACATCATACAGTGCTCCAGCTAGGATTAAAAAAGGGAAGGGTGCTGGCACTGAAAAGGGCACTTCTGGGGTGGTGGTCGGTCCGGGACCGTGCTACCCCGGGAGAAAAATATAACTGGTCCATGCATACAGTGCATTTTAACATACTTTAGGCATGGAATTTGGCATAATTTAGGCATGTTTTTTGGCACACTTTAGGTATGGTATTTTAATAGGCTATGTCTGTCATCTCTAATGCACCAAATTATTAACTAAAAATTCGGCTGTTTGTATTTTACTTAGCATTGATTTTCAACTTGTCACATTTCTTTGTAATTGCATACTGAATAACAATATCTATGTGTTTAGGCCTATTTTACTTGTTACAATTTCAGTACACATCTTCTCCATGTAGGCTACTTGATATTTATAAATTTATACGTGCAATATATTATATACAGAAAATAAAGTTTAAACTTCCACTTAAATAAATGAAATCAGGCAAAGTTTTTAACTTACAACAGTCTAAAAGCAAGTTTAGCACTTGTAATAGACATATTCCGGGTATCCAAAATTTATATCCGGATATAGTTACACTTTTTAGCTCACCTGTCACAAAGTGACAAGGTGAGCTTTTGTGATCGCGCAGCGTCAGTCATCCATCCGTCAGTCCGTGCGTAAACTTTTGCTTGTGACCACTCTAGAGGTCACATTTTTCATGGGGTCTTTATGAAAATTGGTCAGAATGTTCACCTTGATGATATCTAGGTCAAGTTTGAAACTGGGTCACGTGCGGTCAAAAACTAGGTCAGTAGGTCTAAAAATAGAAAAACCTTGTGACCTCTCTAGAGGCCATATATTTCACAAGATCTTCATGAAAATTGGTCAGAATGTTCACCTTGGATGATATCTAGGTCAAGTTGGAAACTGGGTTAGGTGCCATCAAAAACTAGGTCAGTAGGTCAAATAATAGAAAAACCTTGTGACCACTCTAGAAGTCACATTTTCATGGGGTCTTTATGAAAATTGGTCAGAATGTTCACCTTGATGATATCTAGGTCAAGTTCGAAACTGGGTCACATGCGTTCAAAAACTAGGTCAGTAGGTCTAAAAATAGAAAAACAATGGGACCTCTCTAGAGGCCATATATTTCACAAGATCTTCATGAAAATTGATCAGAATGTTCAACTTGATGATATCTAGGTCAAGTTCGAAACTGGGTTACGTGCCATCAAAAACTAGGTCAGTAGGTCAAATAATAGAAAAACCTTGTGACCACTTTAGAGGTCACATTTTTCATGGGGTCTTTATGAAAATTGGTCAGAATGTTCATCTTGATGATATCTAGGTCAAGTTCGAAACTGGGTCACATGCGGCCAAAAACTAGGTCAGTAGATCTAAAAATAGAAAAACCTTGTGACCTCTCTAGAGGCCATATATTTCAAAAGATCTTCATGAAAATTAGTCAGAATGTTCACCTTGATGATATCTAAGTCAAGGTAGAAACTGGGTCACGTGCCATCAAAAACTAGGTCAGTAGGTCAAATAATAGAAAAACCTTGTGACCTCTCTAAAGGCCATATTTTTCATGGGATCTGTATGAAAGTTGGTTTGAATGTTCATCTTGATGATATCTAGGTCAAGTTCGAAACTGGGCCACGTGCGGTCAAAAACTAGGTCAGTAGGTTTAAAAGTAGAAAAACCTTGTGACCTCATTAGAGGCCATACTTTTGAATGGATCTTCATAAAAATTGGTCAGAATGTTCATCATGATTATATCTAGGTCAAGTTCGAAACTGGGTCACGTGCCATCAAAAAGTAGGTCAGTAGGTCAAATAATGAAAAAACCTTGTGACCCCTCTAGAGGCCATATTTTTCATGGGATGTGTATGAAAGTTGGTCTGACTGTTCATCTTGATGATATCTAGGTCAAGTTTGAAACTGGGTCAACTGCGGTCAAAAACTATGTCAGTAGGTCTAAAATTAGAAAAATCTTTTGACCTCTCTAGAGGCCATATTTTTCAATAGATCTTCATGAAATTTGGTCTGAATGTTCACCTTGATGGTATCTAGGTCAGTTTTGAAACTGGGTCACATGCGATCAAAAACTAGGGCAGTAGGTATAAAAATAGAAAAACCTTGTGACCTGTCTAGAGGCCATATTTTTCATGAGATCTTCATGAAAATTAGTGAGAATTTTCACCTTGATGATATCTAGGTCAAGTTCAAAACGGGGTCACGTACCTTTGAAGACTAGGTCAATAGGTCAAATAATAGAAAAACCTTGTGACCTCTCTAGAGGCCATATTTTTCAATGGATCTTCATGAAAATTGGTCAGAATTTTTATCTTGATGATATCTAGGTCAAATTTTAAACTGGGTCACATGAGCTCAAAAACTAGGTCACTATGTCAAATAATAGAAAAAACGACGTCATACTCAAAACTGGGTCATGTGGGAACAGGTGAGCGATTCAGGACCATCATGGTCCTCTTGTTTCTAAAAGTCGTCGAATGTCCAGTTTAAACAATATTTTTGAAAAATTATTATGATGCAAAGACAGTTTAACAGCATTTTACAGTATCTGACATGAAAGTGTACCCTGTCATTACATCTTAGTAAACTAATTTCAAAGAAATCTTCATGAAAAATCGGCAATTTCACCAAGCAGACGACAGCCTACTTTCGATTTCAAAAACTTGTAAAACGATAAAATCAAAATGTTTTCCTATCTAAATTTGATTGTGATCGATTTTTATTAATTAGATTTAAATGTCTGTTGTCTGGACTTAAGTTTCAGTTGTGTATAAAGGGGTATTTACGACTATATTACCGAAAACGAAAGTACACTTTGACAGGTGGCGCGAAATGATAATGATTTCAGACTGGTTTGCAAACTGTTTTAACACTAAGGTTCAGTGATTTTAATGCTGCTGGAGCAGTCTAAAATATCATGGTCTGCCTGGGGCACGATTACAGCAGGTAATTGTTTGCTAATTATGTCAATGCCCCCCAGCGTGTATCACTCGATAAAAAGGGGCAATAAAGCAGTGTATTATAATCACTGAGGCAAAAAAGGGAAGTTTGGCTAAAAAAAGAAATGAATGGTTGTAAAACGGGCAGGATGCCTGGCAGCGATGCGCCCTGCTGTAAATAGCTAGCTGGAGCACTGTCATATGACACAAGACCAATAACTCTGGTACTAATATTTAATGAATTATCCCCCCTTTTACTTAGAATTTCAGGTTAAAGTTTTGATGCACTTTTACTATATCTCAGTTGTTACTAAATGGATTTGATTCAAACTTGAAATTGTTGTTCAACATCATCACTCACATCATATGACACAAGGGCAATAACTCTTGCACCAATATTTCATGAATTATCCCCCTTTTTTAGCTCACCTAGGGACAAAGTGCTCAAGGTGAGGTATTGTGATCACGCTGTGTCCGTTGTCAGTGCGTGCATCAAGTCGTCCGTCGTGAAGAATTATGTTTAATCTCCTCCAAAACCAATGAATGGATTTTGATGAAACTTGGCCTGGGTGTTGCTTGGGTGGTCCTCTACCAAAGTTGTTCAAACGGTTCCGCTTGGTTGCTTATAGGGGCCGCCAGAGCTAAAAATAGACAAATCTTCAAACAACATCTTCTCCTAAACCAACGGTCTGATTTTGAAATAATTTCACACAAATGGTCCTTATGTCATCCTCTACCAAGATTGTTCAAATTATACTGATTCGTCAAAAAACTTGGCCGCCAGGGGGCGTGGTCACTTTTCCCTATATGTATATAGTGGAAACTTTATTAAAAATCTTCTTGTGTGAAAGTGCAAGCCCGATTTTAAAATAATTTTATACAAATGGGCCTTGTGTGACCCTCTACCAAGACTGATCAAATTATTTCGATTTGTCAAGAAACATGGCCACCAGAGGGCGTGGTCACTTTTCCCTATATGTATGTAGCGGCAGGCTGTCTAGCGTCCCTAAAATTCCTACTTTTTCCTATTTTTTTTCAGTTTGGCTAAAATTCCTATTTTTTTAAAAAAATCAAAGGAAATTCCTAAAAAGGCCCTATTTTTTCACAAAGATTCCTAATTTTTAAACATTTTTGCAATGATCAAAAAGAGAAAATGTTTTAAATGTTGTTTAAAAGTTCTTCTAATTCAGAAAAAAACAGTTTAGCACAGTTCAAAGCAGTTTACCAGTGGATCCATGTGTTCAGCTTGTTATTGGTTGTGACTAGATGACAGAGATAGGATTTCTGAAGGTAAATTGTGATACTTGAAAGATCTATTTCCCAATGAAGATTATCTGAGGGATATTTAGTGCTCCTTCACTCGAAGTGTAGCATACACACAGTGCAGAAGTAATACCTAGTTAATAGGTGTATATAGGTGTAGACATAATAACAAATCAGGTCAAATTCTGATTATTTACTTGGCCTGTTCTTCATAATTAGGTAATATGTGATCACAGTTCAGATTTATTCTTTATACATGTATGTTAATTGTTTGCAAGCTATACAAGTTTCTAGTCAAATACGTAACTGATGCCCATCAACATTTTTATTAGACTATTAGATGTATATTTGTTCCCACTGCAATTTTTTTTGAGCTGTCAATGCTTCAAATTAACAAATTGTTTATTGTGGAATGTGATAGCTGAAAAGGGTGAAGAGAAGAGGATTCTTGAGATTTTTCTCACAATCATGCACTGATGTCAACAAATGTATGGCTTGGAAACAGTTTTTGTGAATTTGCTAATTTAATGACCTGTGCTGGTTTAATTTGTATTTTCTAAGTATATCAAGTACCTGATGTCCATGCTGAATGTTGTAAAACTATGTATTTGTTGGTAATAAGTGTGTTATAATTTCTGTACAAATTAATCATAGTTATGAGTTTGTTGAACACTTGTCTTAGTTCACTCTCATTTGTGTACTCTGATATGCACTGTTGCTGGCAATACACTGTACTCAATTGACAGCATTTCTTACTTTTTGGCATTGTTTCATTGTTTAAAAAATTAAAGAATAAAAAAATATGGTGTGGATTGTGATGGCTATAAGGGAAGAAGAGGAGGCCATAATTAAACTCTTTACAGTCAGACGTAGTAAGTGTATAGCTAGTGACACTGTGCTCTTTTTAATGTGTACTTTTAGTCAAAGTAGTTAATTCTCATTTCTGTTTATTTCCAGGATACAGCCAACAATAGCTGAAAACAGTGGAAAGCTGGTAGACGTCTTTTCTGTAAATAAAGCACTATTTGTGAGTTACTTTTATGTCAATCACATAAAGGTAAGCACATTACATGGTCTTCAAAGTCCATATTTTAATTTGAAAATTCCTAAATTTAGCCCTAAAATTTCCTTTAAATTGTACCAAATTCCTAATTTTAGCCCTATTTTTTTGTACAAATTGCCCTAAAATTAGCCCTAATTTTTTGTCAGGGTATGCTAGACAGCCTGTAGCGGAAACTTAAAAAAATCTTCTTGTATGAAACTGCTGGCCCAATTTTAGAATAATTTCACACAAATGGTCCTTGTGTGACCCTCTACCAAGATTGTTCAAATTATACTGATTCGTAAAACAACATGGCCGCCAGAGTGTGTGGTCACTTTTCCCGATGTATATAGTGGAAACTTTAAAGATCTTCTTGTGTGGAACTGCTAGTCCGATTTTAAAATTATTTCGCAAAAATGGTTCTTGTGTGACCTTCTACAAATAGTATTCAAATTTTTCTGATTCATCAAAAAGCATGGCCGCCGGTGGGCGTGGTCACTTTTCATCAGCAATTTTTTAAACAGTATCTCCTCCAAAACCACTGCATGGATTTTGATGAAACTACACAAATGATGTCTGGATAGCCCTCTTTCAAAATTGTTCAAATGGTTCCAGTTCATTAAACATGAGGGTCTTTTTGGTTAAGAATAGGTTTTTAGACTTTAAAAGTCTTTTTCTCTAGAGCTTTGATATTTGGCATGTGATGTAAGGATTTAACTCTCTACCATACTTGTCCGAATTATTACCCTAAGGTAAAAAAAATGGCCATGCCCCTGTAATTGACATGTACTTTAGGCTTTTATATAAGAAACATTGAAAATCTTCTTCTCTGAATCAACAATAGCTAGAGCCTTGATATTTGGCGTGTGATATCAGATTTGTAATTTCTGTCGTAATCATTCAAATTATTGCCCTAGGTTAAAAAATGTGTGTGACATGTATATAATATAGGCTAACATAGAAGAAACCTAACTCTGTACAGACACACTTGAAGCCTTGTACACAGGTGAGCGCTTTAGGGTCAATGACCCTCTTGTACCTAGAATTTCAGGATTAAGTTTTGATACACTTTCACTCCATCTCAGTTCTCAACCTGGGGTGTGGAAATCCCATTATTTTTCACTTGTCCATGGACAAATGAGACTTAAAAATCTACTTGTCTGCAGTGAAAACTTACTTGCTCGGATTTTCAACATTTAAGCATGCAAATAGTTCTTTATTTTGGACAATAATCTGCAGGTAGTAACAAAAGCAAACATAATAAAGTGTAATACTGTAGCTGTTTCAATAATTAAGCTTCTGACACTTTTGCTTGTGTTCATCCGAGAGGCAGTCAAACATTTAACAGAAATGCCTAAAAGACTGCCCATCATGCCATGCGAAGCCATGTGGGGAAACATGAAACTTTCTGACTGTTAGAAAACATGAAACTTTCTGACTCGTACTAGCGAGCTCTTTGTGCTTTGACGGTTGACTTCCATTTTGTTGGCAGACGAAGTTGTAACAACGAATTTGTCCAAAACTTTGTGATAATTTAGGAATTCCACACCCCTGTCAACTAAGTGGATTTGATTCAGACTTAAAAAAAAAAAATGTTGTTCCACCTTATCTCCCACATCATATGACACAAGGCCCATAACTCTGGCACCAATTTTGTATGAATTATGCGCCCTTTTACTTAGAATTCAAGGTTAATTTTGTTAATCTTGATGATCTATAGGTCCAGTTTGAATCTGGGTCATGTGGAGTCAAAAACTAGATCACCGGGTCAAATCAAAGGAAAAGCTAGTTAACACTTTAGAGGCCACATTTATGACCATATCTTAATGAAACTTGGTCAGAATGTTAATCTTGATGATCTTTAGGTCAATAGGTCAGGTGAGCGATACAGGGCCTTCATGGCCCTCTTGTTTATCTTCTTTTTAGCATCGTCGATATTGGCTTCAATGTTTTACTTCAAATTTTTATCTGTTGTCTGTCAGCCTGTCATCATAACTCGTGTAATGTCCATAATCATACATGCCATAATTTTTCGGAACGTTTCCGGGATTCTGAGTTAAAATTTCCGGGATTTTTACCTTTTGTCCGGGACATACACCGTGACATTGGTATTCATCTGTTTCATGCAAAAATATCATAATATACATGTAGTTTCCCGAGACTAAACATTGTTCACTCGCTTGTATTAATTTGCGGCAAATGTCGTCTAGCTTTCTAAGGGAGGTAAATACATGTATACGGGTAATGCATCTATAGTTCGGCACGTGAATTTATTGCGTTCCCGAGGTGACCAGAATTAGGAGACTTACTATATACGAAGAATCAACCTGGTCATCGTGATTTAGATTCTTGCTAATTTGGTATCATTCTAAAGCTTAAACATTTATCTAATAATTAAATGAATCCTTAAAGGAATAAAATAAATCTTGTAGATAAAATCGACAATATAAAATATTTGGAGTCTGGTCAATTTTCATGGGTCGGTCGGCAAAGGCATTCAGCATTTTAATTTAAAATATGTGTGACAATCGATCTAGATCTTAAATAATTACAACCTTTTAAAATAATTATCGTTTAATTGACCGTTTTCAATAATCTCTTCCATAAAGGCTACATGTAGCTTTACCGCCAACGTGCTAAAAACAAAGTGATTTACGACTAATTTAACTATCATAAAACAGTTATTGATTGCATAATCCTGTCAGTTCTTAATCAGGGTCATCATAATAACTGACTGTAACTTAATCAGTGTCATCAAAAGATCGTCGCGTGATCAAAGCAGGCTTAATCAACACGTGTCCCGCTCGCCCGCTCGAGGGCATAAAGTGATTAGGAATAAACAATGTGACAACGGGGACTGTTTATTGTGTAAAATTTAACAAATTATAGACAAAAACAAGTTTTTTGGGGGATTGTTTTCATTTGTTCCTGTATTTTTATTTTTCCGGGACATTTTAAGACTGTCCGGGACACCGGGACGAGTATGTAATTTCCGGGACAATCCCGGACAATCCGGGACGTATCACATGTATGCCATAATAGAAATAGCAGATACACAAAAAGTATATCTTCTACAACTATGTTACTCCAATTCTTTGTCTATTATAAGTCTGCTGTAATCCTGGGTAACGTCAATCACGTATCGAAAATGAAACACACGAACAAACAGTTATTCAATCAAGACATGGAATGCATGGCATTATATGGTAAATATAACAGTCATGCTTAGAAAGTTGTCCATGACTTCAGATCTGTATTCATACTTAACGAACTGTGGTACCTGAAATATTTAAAGCAGTAGGTTATTAAGTTATTATCTTACAAACAGCGTAATCAAAAAGCATTTATAGTATTATCAAACTGCCGATGATCGACCTCTGTCACTTTTACCACGTCATCAAAAAATATTTCTAGCAGAAACAAACTGCCGATCAACGATCCATGTCAATTTTACAATGTAGCTGATGAAAATCAATCACTGCATTAACAAAATGCTGACCATCGATCTCCGTCAATTTTACACCTCGTCTTATATGAGAGTATCGGCAAAAATCATGATTTTTTTTGGATCAAAGTTAGGGTCTTGTCTTATAGGCGAATAGTCTTAATAAGCGCAGATGGATGGTAGGCCAAGAACCATAACTGTAATACGCATTTTGTCAGAATTTAGTTTCTTGGTTGAAATTTTTGTTTAGGTCCACCTTTTCTCAAAAACTGTAAGAGCTACAGCCTGGAAACTTTGCACCCTTATCATCATTAGAGGACTATATATGCCGAGAACCATAACTCTCATTTTGCATAACTGCATTTTGTCGAAAAAATGGCCCTTTTTGTACTTAAAAAATCTGAACTACATGTATAACTCTTGGCTAAAATCTGAACTATAACTCTTGGCTGGACACTTTTCTTAACTTTGAAAATCTTTGAGGTTATTTTTCCCTATATTTGTATATTGGAAACTTAAAAAATATCACTTTCAGCAGCTGCTGGCCTCATTACACAAATGTTTCTTAAAAAAAAAAAAAAAAAATGGCCTCCAGCAGTTGTGGTCACTTTCCACTGTATGTATGTAGTTATATTTTACCTCCTTCTCATCTGATGTAGAACTTCGGGCATATACTGCCATTCTCTTGTTTTTAGCTCACCTGTCACATAGTGACAAGGTGAGCTTCGGTGATAGCCCAGCGTCCGTCCGTCCATCTGTCCTTCCGTCGTCAGTCCACAATTTTCTTTTGAACACGAGACCGCATTTTGCAATCAATTTTAATCAAACATGCACACAGCTTGTATTGGCAGGCATAATATCTCAGTTACTTTCAAAAACTGGTCAGATCCCATTCTTGGTTCTGGAGTTATGGCCCCTTAAAGGGTCAAAATTTGCCAATTTTGGCTTTTGCCATCATATGGAGACTTCATTTATGGTTTGATTTGATACAAACTTGCAAAATATTTTTAACAACGATAGACCTAGGATTCCATGATGAATCTGTCAGATCCAATCATAGGATTCTGGAGTTACGGCCCCTGATTGACCCCTGAAAGAGCCAAAATTTGTTAAATTTTACATTGTGAACACGATAGAAGCGACATTTTTCATTCGATTGTAACTACACTTACCGACAACTTAAGTGACTATAAGATCTTGGTTCCTTTCGAAAACCAGCTAGATTCCTTCATGAGTTCTAGAGTTACTGCCCATGAAAGGGGCAAAATTTTCTGCTTTGGCATTTTCAGCCAGATAGAGGCTTCATTTATGCTTTGATTTAATACAAATTTGCACAGAATGTTTATCTTGGTAATCTCTAGGCCAAATAGGAAACTGGGTCATGTGGGTTCAAAAACTAGGTCACAAGGCTAAATTAAAGGAAAAGCTTGTTAACATCCTAGAGCCACATTTAAGATCCCATTAATGAAACTTGGTTAGAATGTTTATCTTGGTGATTCTTAGGCCAAGTTCAAAACTGGGTCATTTGGGGTCTAAATCTAGGTAACCCGGTCAGATCAAAGGAAAAACGTGTTAACACTCTTGAGGCCACATTTATGACCTTATCATCATGAAACTTGGTCAGAATGTTTATTTTGATGATTCCTAGGCCAGTGTCGAAACTGGGTCGTGGGGTCAAAAACTAGATCAACCGCTCAAATCAATGGAAAAGCGTGTTAACACTCTAGAGGCCGTATTTATGACCCTATCTTCTTGAAACTTGGTCAGAATGTTTATCTGGATGACTCCTAGGCAAGGTTCGAAACTGGGTACTGTGGGGTCAAAAACTAGGTCACCACTCAAATTAAAGGAAAAGCTTGTTAACACTGTAGAGGCCACATTTATGAGCCTATCTTCATGACACTTGGTCAGATTGTTTATCTTGATGATTCCTAGCTGGGTCATGTGGGGTCAAAAACTAGATCACCAGCTCAAATCAATGGAAAAGTGTGTTAACACTCTACAGGCCGTATTTGTACCCTATATTCATGAAACTTGGTAAGAATGTTTATCTTGATGATTCATAGGCCAAGTTTGAAACTGGGTCATGTGGGGTCAAAAACTAGGTCACCATTCAAATTGAAGAAAAAGCTTGTTAACACTGTAGAGGCCACATTTATGAGCATATCTTCATGAAACTTGGTCAGAATGCTTGATTCCAAGGCCAAGTTTTAACAGGTGTGTGATATAGGGTCATCATGACCCTCTTGTTGAAATAGGGCGAGCGAATCACTTTTAGTACATCTTCGTCATAAAAGTTTCTAGAAATACTTTTGTCTTTTTCAGACTCTTCAGAGAAAAGCTCAAGAATGTAAGTTGTAGTTTCACATTTATCTCTTTATTAGCTGTAACACGTATCATGATTTCTGCCTAAAATGCTTAAAAGCATATCTGACAATTTCCTTTAAATAGCCTAGAGTGAGTATAAGGATTCATCTCCTGTGTTTTCATCTAAACAGACGTGAAGAAAAATGAACTGAACTTATTTGTTCAGAGATTAGTTACTTGCCCATCTTTGAGACTTTCAAATTATTTACCTTTCCAAATTAAAGAATTTCAAATAACATGAGCGCTACGACTGTTATAATATCCAAATGCCATCACCAGAATCAGTGAACCCTCAGTTCATGAATTAAATAATAATAGTAAAAGTAATAGTTTTTTCTGCAACCTTTTGTTTTTAGTCCACCTGTCACGTAATGACAGTGTGAGCTTTTGTGTGAGCTTTTGTGATTGCCCTTCGTCCGTATGTCTGTCCATAATTTCTTGTGAACTCAATCGAGAGCACATTTTGCAATCAACTTTAATCAAACTTGCACACAACTTGTATTGGCATAATATCTGGGTTCCTTTCGAAAACTGGCCAGATCCCATCATGGGTTCCAGAGTTATGGCCCCTTCAATGGCCAAAAGTTGCTATTTTTGACTTGTAATCACGATAGAGACCACATTTTGCAATCAGCTTTAATCAAACTTGCACACAACTTGTATTGGCATAATATCTCGGATCCTTTCGGAAACTGGCGAGATCCCATCATGGGTTCCAGAGTTATGCCCCCTTAAAGGGCCAAAATTTGCTATTTTTGGCTTTTGCAGCCATATGAAGACATCATTTATGGTTTGATTTGATACAAACTTGCAAAATATCTTTAGCAGCAATAAATCTTGGATTCCATGATGAATCTGTCAGATCAAATCATAGGTTCCGGAGTTACGGCCCCTGATTGACCCCTGAAAGAGCCAAAATTTGTTAATTGGCTCACTGAGTTATTGTGATTGCTCGATGTCCGGCGTCTGTCTGTTGTCTGTCAACATTTAGCTTCTGTATGCGATAGAGGCTGTATTTTTCAACTGATCTTCTGATCTGGGGTCAAAAACTATGTCACTAGGTCAAATCAAAGAAAAACCTTGTGTATGCGATAGAGGCTGTATTTTTCAATTGATCTTCATGAATTATGGTCAGAATGATTACCTTGATGAAATCTAAGCCAAGTTCGAAAATGGGTCATATGGGGTTAAAAACTAGGTCACTAGGTCATATCAAAGAAAAACCTTGTGTATGCGATAGAGGCTGTATTTTTAGCTCCCCTGTCACAAAGTAACAAGGTGAGCTTTTGTGATCGCGTGGCATCCGTCGTCTGTGCTTGCGTGCATGCATCCATCCGTACGTAAAATTTTGCTTGTGACCACTCTAGAGGTCACATTTTTCATGGGATTTTTATGAAAGTTGGTCAGAATGTTCATCGTGATGATATCTAGGTCAAGTTCTGAACTGGGTCACATGCGGTCCAAAACTAGGTCAGTAGGTCTTAAAATAGAAAAACCTTGTGACCTCTCTAGAGGCCATACTTTTCAATGGATCTTCATGAAAATTGGTCAGAATGTTCAACTTGATGATATCTAGGTCAGGTTCGAAACTGGGTCACGTGCCATCAAAAACTAGGTCAGTAGGTCAAATAATAAAAAAACCTTGTGACCTCTCTAGAGGCCATAATTTTCATGGGATCTGTATGAAAGTTGGTCTGAATGTTCATCCTGATTATATCTAGGTCAGATTTGAAACTGGGTCAGCTGCGGTCAAAAACTATGTCAGTAGGTCTAAAAGTAGAAAAACATTGTGACCTCTCTAGAGGCCATACTTTTCAATGGATCTTCATGAAAATTGGTCAGAATGTTCACCTTGATGATATCTAGGTCAAGTTTGAAACTGGATCACGCGCCTTCAAAAACTAGGTCAGTAGGTCAAATCATAAAAAAACCTTGTGACGTCTCTAGAGGCCATATTTTTCATGAGATCTTCATGAAAATTGGTGATAATGTTCACTTTGATGATATCTAGATCTAGTTCAAAACTGGGTCACGTGCCTTCAAAAACTAGGTCATTAGGTCAAACAATAGAAAAACCTTGTGACCTCTCTAGAGGCCATATTTTTCAATGGATCTTCATAAAAATTGGTCAGAATTTTTATCTTGATGGTATCTATGTCAAGTTCAAAACTGGGTCACATGAGTTCAAAAACTAGGTCACTATTTCAAATAATTGAAAAAACGACGTCATACTCAGTTCAAAACTGGGTCATGTGGGGACAGGTGAGCGATTCAGGACCATCATGGTTCTCTTGTTCAACTGATCTTCATGAAATTTTGTCGGAATGATAACCTTGATGAAATCTAGGCCATTTTCCCCCGCTTAGCTCAGTAGGTAAGAGCGTTGGTCTACAGATCGCGGGGTCGTGAGTTCGATCCTCGGGCAGGGCGTATGTTCTCCGTGACTATTTGATAAACGACATTGTGTCTGAAATCATTAGTCCTCCACCTCTGATTCATGTGGGGAAGTTGGCAGTTACTTGCGGAGAACAGGTTTGTACTGGTACAGATTCCAGGAACACTGGTTAGGTTAACTGCCCGCCGTTACATGACTGAAATACTGTTGAAAAACGGCGTTAAACCCAAAACAAACAAACAAACAACAAACTTTGAAAATGGGTCATCTGGGATCAAAAACCAGGTCACTAGGTCAAATCAAAGAAAAACCTTGTGTATGATAGAGGCTGTATTTTTCAGTTGATCTTCATGAATTTTGGCCAGAATGATTGCCTTCATTAAATCTAGGTCAGGTTCGAATATGGGTAATCTGGGGTAAAAAACCAGGTCACTAGGTCAAATCAAAGAAAAACCTTGTGTATGCAATAGGGGCTGCATTTTACACTATATCTTCATGAAATTTGGTCAGAATGTTTGTCTGGATGAAATCTAGGACAGATTCGAATATGGGTCATCTAGGATTAAAAACTAGGTCACCCGGTCAAATTAAAGAAAAACCTTGTTTAAGCAAATGGGGCTGCATTTTACACTGGATATTCATAAAGTTTGGTCAGAATGATTGCCTCAATGAAATCTAGGTGAAGTCAGAATATGGGTCATCTAGGATCAAAAACTAGGTCACTAGGTCAAATCAAAGAACAACCTTATGTATGTGATAGAGACTGTATTTGTACCCCCCGACAACAAAGTTTTAAGGGGGGGGTACACTGGTTTCAGGTTGTCTGTCTGTCCGTCTGTCCGTAGATGCAATCTTGTGCGCACCATCTCTCCTGATCCCCTTGACAGAATTTAATGAAACTTCACACAAGTGATCAGTACCAACAGTAGTTGTGCATGGGGCATGTTAGGTTCTTTAGATAGTAGTTGTGCACACAGGTGGCAGTAACGTACCTAGAATACAGCAATGGGTCCATGACCATATGCCCCTTAAATTTACTACAATTATAATGTTTTCTAGAAAAATTGACAAGAATGCATTTTTGAAAAAAATTGTCCTGTGACAATGCCATGAGTCATTGTCACGGGAATTTTTTTTCAAATGGCTTTTTGTCATTTTTACTAGAACTATAATTGTAGAAATTTAAGGCGCATATCTCATGGACCATAATGTATCCCAGGTACGTTACTGCAAACCCGTGGTTGTGCATGGGGCATGTTAGGTTCTTTTAGAAAAAAAATTTGCAGAGTTATGGGACTTTGTTTTTTTGTTACTATACTATATACATAGACACAATCTTGTGCGCACCATCTCTCCTCATCCCCTTGACACAATTTAATGAAACTTCACACAAGTGATCAGTACCAACAGTAGTTGTGCATGGGGCATGTTAGGTTCTTATAGAAAAAAAAATTGCAGAGTTATGGGACTTTGTTTTTTTTTGTTACTATACTGTATACATAGACACAATCTTGTGCGCACCATCTCTCCTCATCCCCTTGACACAATTTAATGAAACTTCACACAAGTGATCAGTAACAACAGTTGTTGTGCATGGGGCATGTTAGGTTCTTTTAGAAAAAAAATTGCAGAGTTATGGGACTATGTTTTTTTTGTTACTATACTATATACATAGACACAATCTTGTGCGCACCATCTCTCCTCATCCCCTTGACACAATTTAATGAACCTTCACACAAGTGATCAGTAACAACAATAGTTGTGCATGGGTCATGTTAGGTTCTTTCAGCGACAAAAATTGCAGAGTTATGGGACTTTGTTTCTTGTTAACATACTATGTACATACAGTCTGCATATGCAATCTTGTGCGTGCCTAATCTACCAAACCTTTGCACACAATTTAATGAAACTTCACACATGTGATCAGTACCAACCCTAGTTCTGCATGGTGCATGTTACATTCTTTTAGGGCATAGTTATGGGACTTTGTTTTTTGTTACTATACTGTATACATACAGTCCACATAATTATGCAGGGTTGGATACCGGTTCCCAGTATCGGTACAATACCGAATAATCACTTCGAAAAGTACCGGTATATACCGTTTCGTAAAAGAACCGGTACCGATTTCGGTATTTCCATAAAAGTAAAAACAAAATTCTGACAAAATCTGCGGGAAAATAAAGCAGAAATTTAAGCAAATAGCGTAATAATGCGATCGACATTGTTTACTGTGATCAGAGTAACCTCCCTTCAGTTTAACAGTTCTAGACAGTACTGAGCTTTAAAAGCATTACTACAGTGAGTGTATTCATAGATTTAAATTGCATAGTGAGCGAGGTATCTGCTCTAGATTTTTATTTTGGAAAGCTAGTCTGTAAGATATGTTTATTTTTTACTCTTTCATAATCTAATACATACAACATTCCATTAACAAACTTAAAATGTTCATACATCACAACAAATTTTCATGTATATCTACTTACATAGGTGTATATAATGCTAAGTAAATCATTGCTTATGTAATGTACTACAAAGCATGGTATCGGTATCGGTATTGTTAAAAATACCGTATCGTTTCGTTGGTATCGGACCACTTCGTCCTTAACGATATCCAACCGTAGCGATAGAGGCTGTATTTTTCAACTGATCTTCATAAAACTTTGTCAGGATGATTATCTTGATGAAATCTAGGCCAAGTTCGAAAATGGGTCATCTGGGATCAAAAACTAGGTCACTAGGTCAATCTAATAAAAACCTTGTGTATGCGATAGAGGCTGTATTTTTCAATTGATCTTTATGAATTTTTGTCAGAATGATAACCTTGATGAAATCTAGGCCAAGTTTGAAAATGGGTCGTCTGGGGTCAAAAACTAGGTCATTAGGTCAAATCTAAGAAAAACCTTGTGTATGCGATAGAGGCTGTATTTTTCAAGTGATCTTTTGAATTTTTGTCAGAATGATTATCTTGATGAAATCTATGCCAAGTTTAAAAATGGGTCATCTGGGGTCAAAAACTAGGTCATTAGGTGATAAGAAAAACCTTGTGTATGCGATAGAGGCTGTATTTTTCAACTGATCTTCATGAAATATTGTCAGAATGATTACCTTGATGAAATCTAGGCCAAGTTCGAAAATGGGTCATCTGGGGTCAAAAACTAGATCACTAGGTCAAATCAAAGGAAAACCTTGTGTATGCGATAGAGGCTGTATTTTTTCAACTGATCTTCATGAATTTTGGTCAGAATGTTTGCCTTGATGAATTCTAGGTCAGATTCGAATATGGGTCATCTGGGGTCAAAAACTAGGTCACTAGGTCAAATCAAAGAAAAGCCTTGTGTATGCAATAGGGGCTGCATTTTATTACGGATCTTCATGAAATTTGATTAGAATGTTTGCCTTGATGAAATCTAGGTTAAGTTGAAAACTAGGTCACTAGGTCAAATCAAAGAAAAACCTTGTGTATGCAATGGAGACTGGATTTTTCAATTGATCTTCATGAAATTTGGTCAGAATGATAGCATTGATAAAATTGAGGTCAGTTTTGAATTTGGGTCATCTGTAGTCAAAACCTAGGTCGCTAGGACAAATCAAATAAAATTGTTTTGTATGTGATAGAGGCTGTATTTTTGAATTGAGGTTCATGAAATTTGATCAGAATGATTGCCTTCATCAAATCTAGGTCAAGTTCGAATGTAGGTCATCTTGGCTCAAAAACTAGATCACTAGGTCAAATTGAAGAAAATACTTATTTACACTTAAGAGACCACATTTTTGGTCCAATCTTAATGAAAATTGGTCAGAATATTTGTTTCCATGAAATCACTTAGTCAAACATGTTTACACTGTTATTGTGTGTTTCTCAGGTGAGTGACCAAGGGCCATCTTTGCCTTCTTGTTATCTATTGTGACCGGTCATTGTCCGGCGTCCATTGTCCGTGGTGCGTTGTTCGTCAACATTTGCCTTGTGAACACTCTAGAGGCCACATTTATGACCCAATCTTTATGAAACTTGGTTAGAATGTTAGTCTTGATGAGCTATAGGTCAAGTTCGAAACTGGGTCATGTTGGGTCAAAAACTAGGTCAGTAGGCCAGATCAAAGGAAAAGCTTGTGAACACTCTAGAGGCCACAGAGGCCACAGTTGTGACCCAATATTTATGAAACTTGGTCAGAATGATTGTCTTGATGATTTCTAGGTCTAGTTCGAATCTGGGTCATGTGGGGTCAAAAACTATGTCACCCGGTCAAATCAAAGGAAAGGCTTATGAACACTTTCGAGGCCACAGTTTTGACTCAATCTTTATGAAACTTGGTCAGAATGTTTGTCTTGACAATCTCTAGGTCAAGATTGAAACTGGGTCATGTGGGGGTCAAAAACTAGGTCAGTTGGTTAGATCAAAGGAAAAGCTTTTGAGCACTCTAGAGGCCACAGTTGTGACCCAATATTTATGAACCTTGGTCAGAATGATTGTCTTGATGATTTCTAGGTCAAGCTCGAATGCTAGTCATGTAGGGTCAAAAAATAGGTCACCCGGTCAAATCAAAGGAAAATCTTGTGAACACCTTAGAGGTCATAATTTTGACTCAATCTTTATGAAACTTGGTCAGAATGTTTGTCTTGATGATCTCTAGGTCAAGTTTGAAACTGGGTCATGTGGGGGTGAAAACTAGGTCAGTCGGTTAGATCAAAGGAAAAGCTTTTGAACACTAGTGGCCACAGTTGTGACCCAATATTTATGAAACTTGGTCAGAATGATTGTCTTGATAAGTTTTAGGTGAAGTTCGAATCTGGGTCATGTGGGATCAAAAACTAGGTCACCTTGTCAAATCAAAAGAAAAGCTTGTGAACACTTTAGAGGCCATAATTTTGACGCAATCTTCATGAAACTTGGTCAGAATGTTTGTCTTGATGGTCTCTAGGTAAAGTTCATAACTAGGTCATGTAGGGTCAAAAACTAGATCAGTAGGCCAGATCAAAGGAAAAGCTTGTGAACACTCTAGAGGCCACAGTTGTGACCCAATATTTATGAAAGTTGGTCAGAATTATTGTCTTGATAATTTCTAATCTGGGTCATGTGGGGTCAAAAACTAGGTCACCCGGTCAAATCAAAGGAAAAGCTTGTGAACACTTCAGAGGCCACAATTTTGACTCAGTCTTTATGAATCTTGGTCAGAATGTTTGTCTTGATGATTTCTAGGTCAATTTTGAAACTGAGTCATGTGGGGTCAAAAATTAAGTCACTATGCCAGATCAAAGGAAATTCTTGTCAACACTCTAGAGACCAAAATTTTAGTTTGAAACTCATGAGAATAATCAGAATGTTTGTCTTGATGATTTGTAGGTCAGTTTTGAAACTGGGTCATATGGGGTCAAGAACTAGGTCAGTAGGCCAGATCAAAGGAAAATGTTGTGAACACTCAAGAGGCCACAGTTGTGACTCAATCTTTATGAAATTTGGTCAGAATGTTTGTCTTGATGATCTCTAGGTCAGGCTTGAATCTGGGTCATGTGGGGTCAAGAACTAGGTCAGTAGGTCAGATCAAAGGAAAAGCTTTACACACGTGAACCCTGGTTTACTCCCGTAAATATAGGTTCACGCTCGTGAACTTAGAATAACGGCCGAAATTCAAATTTCAATTGAAAAATCTAGTTGAAACCTGGGCGTGTTTTCGCTCAAAAATATGGTTTAGTATTAGAAAAACCTGGTTGTTAATCCTAGGTTTTCGACCGTGAACCTGGGTTCACGTTATTATTGGACAATTCGCGTGCAATAACCGTTTATATAGGTTTCTAAAGAAGCGATAATAAACATTGAGGGAAATAATATCAGATAAAATATAAAGGTATCAAACACAACATCTATTTTTCGATATGCAACCCCCACTCTCCTCCACGACACACATCATGTATGAATGTATGAACACTGATCAGATGGGGCGATTTTCTTGTCGGTATGAGGGAAATTTTGGGCTCGAATACCGCTACAAACCGGACTGTTAATGATTATTGTCTAGTCATGTTCCTTCCCTAATACGATGGTTAGGAAAACTGACGTATCCGTAATAATGTACTCCTTTTTTGAAGAGTATTCAATTCCTACCATGAGATTACTTTAATTTTTCAGGAGGGCGTAGGTTCAAGCCCCCTATAACCAAACTTTGTTCATTATATTTCTTTTTTCAAGTAAGATAAACTGTTGTGTTTTTTTCCAAGACTTATTATCATTGATCTGTCGTACAAAATGGGAAATGTTTTATTTGACTAGTCATTTCTTGCAGTTTAAAATGAATTTAACCTGAAGGGTGAATGTTTAGACATCTTTGAAAATACTTAGTTACATTTGTAACAGTTCTTAATTTTACATTTATTCTTTAGTTTACAAAGTTTGGAAGAAATGTAGGTAGGTAGGATTTACTTCTGCCCTATGGTTTTTTAGCTCATCTGATTTTTTGAAAAAAAAAATGATGAGTTATTGTCATCACTTGAGCTGTTGTCGGCGTCGGCGTCGGCGTTGCCTGGTTAAGTTTTATGTTTAGGTCAGCTTTTCTCCTAAACTATCAAAGCTATTGCTTTGAAACTTGGAATACTTGTTCACCATCATAAGCTGACCCTGTATAGCAAGAAACATAACTCCATCTTGCTTTTTGCAAGATTTATGGCCCCTTTTGTACTTAGAAAATATCAGATTTCTTGGTTAAGTTTTATGTTTAGGTCAACTTTTCTCCTAAACTATCAAAGCTATTGCTTTGAAACTTGGAATACTTGTTCACCATCATAAGCAGACCCTGTACATCAAGAAACATAACTCCATCTTGCTGTTTGCAAGAATTATTGCCCCTTTTGGACTTAGAAAATCAGTTTTCTTGGTTAAGTTTTATGTTTAGGTCAGCTTTTATCCTAAACTATCAAAGCTATTGCTTTAAAACTTGCAACACTTGTTCACCATCATAAGCTGACCCTGTACAGCAAGAAACATAACTCCATCCTGCTTTTTGCAAGATTTATGGCCCCTTTTGGACTTAGAAAATATCAGATTTCTTGGTTAAGTTTTATGTTTAGGTCAACTTTTTCTCTTAAACTATCAAAGCTATTGCTTTAAAACTTGCAACTCTTGTTCACCATCATAAGCTGACCCTGTACAGCAAGCAACATAACTCCATCCTGCTTTTTGCAATAATTATTGCCCTTTTTGGACTTAGAAAAATCATTTTCTTGGTTGAATATCATGTTTAAGTCAACTTTTCTCATAAACTATCAAAGCTATTGCTTTAAAACTTGCAACAGTTTTTCACCATCATAAGTGGACACTGTACATCAAGAAACATAACTCTATCCTGCTTTTTGCAAGAGTGATGGCCCTTTTTAGACTTAGAAAATCATGGGTAGGACAATATTTCTATTATACAAAAAAAATCAGATGAGCGTCAGCACCCGCAAGGCGGTTCTCTTGTTTATGAATGCAGAGAACAAGGCCATAATTCTTAAGAGTTGGAGCTTAATTTCTGTCCGATTAAATCCTTTTACTCGAGGCTCCCTAGAAAAATTGTTACCGACAATTTTATTTTGTGTCTTATAATCATTACGCAATACTTTGAGGTTTCATTTAGAAAAATATTTGGTAAAATGAATTCTCTGCGATCATTTTGCGCAATGGCTATCACTTTGAAATTTGTCTCTGTTTTAGCTGGAGGAAAAAAAAACAACAAAATTTATGCAAAATTAACAAACCCCCCCCCCCCCCCCCCCCGCCCAAAAAAAAACAACAACAACAATGACACGATCTTAGTTGTTTAAAGATGAATCACAGTGCGAAAATTTGTTAACTTCAGGACTGTATCAAGTTAATGCAATAGTTAAACATACCAATACGGGTCCACTATCTTAATATAACCTGAAAACAGTTGAAAACGTGTTTTTAAACAAAACTCGCTTACATCTACACCCCACACTAAATTTGTCCCTGTTTCAGCTGGAGGAAAAAAACAACAACATAATTTATACAAAATTAACAAATAATAATAGTAATATTAATAATGAAAAAAAACCCAAAAAAAACCCCAAGCAACAACGAAACGGTAAAATTCGTTTAAAGATGAATCACAGTGCAAAAATATGTTACCTTCAGGACTGTATCAAGTTAAAGCAATTGTTAAACATTACCAATACGGGTCCACGATCTTAATATAACATGAAAACAGCTGAAAACGTGTATTTAAACAAAACTCACTTACATCTACACCCCCATCCTTTAAGCAAATTGGTGATAAGGTAATTTTTACATTATATCTTTCAGTATTTGTCAGAATGTTTAAAACGAATTTAGTATAAAAAAATAGCCTTAAAAACCCGCTGTTAAATTAAGTAATGTTATAGTTTCTATTGTAAATGTAAAAATTATTACTGTAGCAAAATATAGCATGTACACGTAGAATGGGGTCATTTGTTTCTTCTCACGTTACTGTGGCAATTCCACGCCGCGATTTCGTCCCGTAGTGCCTAAAGCAAATGATCTGAAAGAATAGATTCTTAAAGCCCTCAATATAAGACCTGACATAACTCATATCACTATAAGTTCCTTTTAATTGATATTTTATATTTCTTGTCAGGTAAAACTCATACTGACAATTGTTTCTCGGAACCAGCGTTTGTTTGATTAGCATTTATAGACCGGGGTCATAATCTATAACGAAGCGGTCAGTTGTGTTGAGTTACGAAAAAGTTCCATTCATACGGACATTTCATTCATAGAGGCGAATTAATTTACCATAATTACGTAATATTTGCTTATGTTATCTTTCAAGTATTTAGCTTTAGAAAAATAAAACATTATTTTAACATGTTTGAACAAATAGATCTATTGAAACAGGTAAGTTTAACAATCTTTATACAACTCTATGGCAAAACTGATAAACATGGCGGACTATTTGAAATGCGCATGAAATTGTATTTTGTGTTGTCAGTCTCAGCACCTGATTAACTTTGTGGAAACTCGATATAAGGTTATAATTGTCTGGCGAATATCGCCAGCCTAAAAAGGGAGGTAATTCTAAAAACAAGGCTGCCTCATGGTGTTGAACATTTATGCCAAGTTACGTCAAAATCCCTCCATGCATGAAGAAGAAATGCTCTGAACAAAGTCATTCTTGAATTTGACCATTGACCTCTAAGTGTGACCTTGACCTTAGACCTAGGGACCTGGTTCTTACACATGGACAATCTATCTCATGGTGGTGGACATTTGTGCCAAGTTACATCAAAATCCCTCTATGCATGAAGAAGAAATGCTCCAGACAAAGTCATTCTTGTATCTAACCTTTGGCCTGTAAGTGTGACCTTCACCTTAGACCTAGGGACCTGGTTCTTGCGCATGACAATCCATCTCATGGTGGTGAATATTTATGCCAAGTAATATTAAAATCACTTTAAAGATTGTAATGTTCTGGATTAGACAGGAAAAAAATCCTATTGACCTTTGACCTCCAATTGTGACCTTGACCTTTAAGCTAGGGGTCCGGGTTTTGTGCATGACACGTTGTCTCATCATGGGGAACATTTGTGCCAAGTAATATAAAAATCCCTTCATGGATGGCAGAGTTATGTACCTGACAGGAAAAAGCCCTGTTGACCTTTGACCCCCAATTGTGACCTTGACCTTTGAGCCAGGGGTCTGGGATTTGCGCATAACATGTTGTCACATCATGATGAACATTTTTGCCAAGTGATATTAAAATCACTTAATGAATGACAGAGTTATGGGCCGGACACAAAACAGACCCTGTTCATGCCATGATAACATTTGACTGCCAAGTGTGACCTTGACCTTTGAGCTAGGGGTCTGAAAGTTGTGCATGACACATCGTCTGATTATGAGGTACATTTGTGCCAAGTAATATTAAAATCCCTTTATGGATGGCAGAGTTGTGGACTGGACAGGAAAAAAGCCCTGTTGACCTTTGACCTTCAACTGTGACCTTGACCTTTGAGCAAGGGGTCCAGGTTTTGTGCATGGCACATCGTCTCATGATGGGGAACATTTGTGCTAAGTAATATAAAAATCCCTTCATGGATGACAGAGTTATGGACCGGACACGAAATTGTGGACGGAATGACAGATGGAAAAGCGCATTCTGGTTTTCAAGCAGTAGGGGACTAATAAATAACTTGTATATATAATGTAACATACATGTGCTATTAAGTGGCCTACCTTGATAACATTTAGTTGAAAAAATGCTATTTTGTACTAAAAAAATTATGAATAAGGGCAAAGTATCTCAGAATGTCATACATTTGTCTGAACTAATCCAGTAGTAAAATCTAAAATATGATCATAGGTAGTCTTTCAGTGGATAGTATGGACCTTACTTATTGTCCGTTACATCACTAGAATTTTATAGTGGCTTAAACCAGACAAACTTCCTTTACAACCTTAATTTATCACTATAACAAGGAAAGTGGTAAGGGTTGGCTTATTGGGAGGATAGAGCCCAACATTTATTGATAAATGACCACTTATTTTCCACATTCAAAGAAGCTTATTTGAATTTAGCTGCCATGAAAACTAAGTTTGGGATATGATATGGGGAAACTAGCATCAAGGTCAAGGTTACCATCACTGAAAATAAAAAACACACTTAATATTTAATGAGTTGAGTCAGGAATGTCAAATGGCCTCTACTTGTTGTATTTGAACTTCTGAAAAGCATTATTTAATGCAATTGATTATGTATAATAACACATGACATTTCTTTTATAAACAGAACATGAGGACATGATGCAAGCTTTGAAAACCTGGTTGTCTTTGAATTTCCATATTTATTGTTTCCTCCTGAAAAGCAGACATCTTGTTTGATTCTATTTCAGTATTTCATATGGGTTCTCGAAAGAGTCGTTTCAATGTTGATAGCACAGGAAAACCTATTAAAGCCTCTATCCTTCCACCCACTACAATGATCACAGGTAAGTGTTTACTGGTAAAGGATGCATTATACCAATTCAGTTCCTTCTTTATTTCATATCTAATATAGACAATCAAATCTTGTGACCTCATCTTCAGTACTTTAGAGCATTTCAGTGATATAAAAGTTATGGTCATTTAGTATATCATGACTTCTTACCAAAAATAAAAAAAATATCGCCATGTTATGTTATTTCTAAGAAAAATAATCTGTTCTGAAAAACATCACCCTCTGAAAATGCTCCCATGAAAATAGCCGTTTATCAATTACGCATATGCAGACATTTTCTCTATCAATACAACTAAAACCTGGAAATTCACAATGAAAATAAACTAAACCAAAAATATAACTGCCACGTCCTCATGTGACTCATTATACCAGATTTCATCAACAGCTTGGAGCTGCATTTTGAACTACTTCGCATGTAACACTGAGTAGTCACTTTCTGTTCTGTTAATCAGTCCTAAACATGAAATTTTCTTCTTCCCCCTACTATGATCACAACTAAGACTGATCACTTCCTGTTAAGTGTAATCAGTCCTAAACACATAAAATCCTCTCTTCTTCACCCTACTGTGATCACAACTAAGATTTGTCACTTCCTGTTCAGTGTAATCAGTCCTAAACACATGAAATCCTCTCTTCTTCCACCTACTATGATCACAACTAAGATTTATCACTTCCTGTTTGGTGTAATCAGTCCTAAAAACATGAAATCCTCTCTTCTTCAACCTTCTATGATCACAACTAAGATTTATCACTTCCTGTTTGGTGTAATCAGTCCTAAACACGTGAAATCCTCTCTTCTTCCACCTACTATGATCACAACTAAGATTTGTGATAAACAAGCCTCAATCTGCACCTAGTAAACACAGTGGATCCTCTGAAAAATGCAAAACGATCCCTCTCTGTTCGGCACAGCCTACTCTGTGCTAAACAAGATTTATGTGATAAACAAGCCTCAATCCTGAACTCCAATGTCAGTCAGCCGGAAAATCAAATTTTTCATCCTAAATAAATGTTTGTGCATAAAAAGATATGGCCCACGGAATGGCGTTATATACCATTGCTTTTTAGCTGGACTATTCGAAGAATAAGCAGAGCTGTTCTACTCACCACGGCGTCGGCGTTGGCGTCACACCTTGGTTAATTTTTTTGTACCAGTCCACATTTTGACAAAGTCTTTTGAGATAAAGCTTTGAAACTTTCAACACTTGTTTACCATCACCATGACCATTTATAGGCAAGAGCACATAACTCCATCAAGGATTTTGGCTGAATTATGGCCCCTTTTGACTTAAAAATCTGGGTTATGTTTTCCGTACCAGTTCATATTTTGACAAAGTCTTTTGAGATAAAGCTTTGAAACTTTCAACACCTGTTTACCATCACCATGTCCAGTTATAGGCAAGAGTACATAACTCCATCAAGGATTTTGGCTGAATAATGGCCCCTTTTGACTTAGAAATCTGGGTTAAGTCTTTCGTACCAGTTAATATTTTGTGTAAAGTGTTTGACATATGGCTTTGAAACTTTTATCACATGTTCAGTATAATAGTCTCTATCTGTAGGAATGAGTTCATAACTCTGTCATCTATTTTGGCTGAATTATGGCCCTTTTTGGACTTGGAAATTTGTTCTGTTTTCATATAAGTTCACGTTTTGTCAAAACTATTTGACATATTGCTTTTAAACTTTGAACACTTGTTTATCATCATGATTTCAATTTGTAGGCAAGAGTACATAACTTTGACAACTATTTTGGCTGAATTATGGCCCTTTTTGGACTTTGAAATTAGTGCACACATTGCCATTTAGTGCAAGACTTATCGAAATCCACAAATACAGGAACATTGTTTGTCTAATTTTTTTTTCTTTGTCTGAATATCTGTGGTAATATTTTGACCCCATTCTTCAATCAATTCTTCGAATAGTCGAGCGCGCTGTCATCCGACAGCTCTTGTTTATTTTTAGATTTGTTTTATCAGTTAACTCAAGTCCAGACGAAGATGGATTGTAGCCGGACGTACTGACTTGGATGAAAATTGTGCGATGTTTATGAAACTTATATACAACTTTCCTTGAATATAGTAGATATCTTATTGTACCCCCCGACAACAAAGTTGTAAGGGGGGGGGGTATACTGGTTTCAGGTTGTCTGTCTGTCTGTCTGTCCGTCTGTCTGTCCATCCGTCTGTCCATCTGTCCGTAGACACAATCTTGTGCGCACCATCTCTCCTTATCCCCTTGACAGAATTTAATGAAACTTCACACAAGTGATCAGTACCAACAGCAGTTGTGCATGGGGCATGTTAGGTTCTTTTAGAAAAAAAATTTGCAGAGTTATGGGACTTTGTTAGCTCACATGTCACTTTGTGACAAGGTGAGCTTTTGTGATCGCGCAGCGTCCGTCGTCCGTCCGTCCGTCCGTGCGTCCGTGCGTCCGTAAACTTTTGCTTGTGACCACTCTAGAGGTCACATTTTTCATGGGATCTTTATGAAAGTTGGTCAGAATGTTCACCTTGATGATATCTAGGTCAAGTTCGAAACTGGGTCACATGCGGACCAAAACTAGGTCAGTAGGTCTAAAAATAGAAAAACCTTGTGACCTCTCTAGAGGCCATACTTTTCAATGGATCTTCATGAAAGTTGGTCAGAATGTTCATCTTGATGATATCTAGGTCAAGTTTGAAACTGGGTCATGTTCCGTCAAAAACTAGGTCAGTAGGTCAAATAATAAAAAAACCTTTTGACCTCTCTAGAGGCCATATTTCTCAATGGATCTTCATGAAAATTGGTCAGAATGTTCATCTTGATGATATCTAGGTCAAGTTCGAAACTGGGTCACGTGGGGTTAAAAACTAGGTCAGTAGATCTAAAAATAGAAAAACCTTGTGACCTCTCTAGAGGCCATATTTTTCATGAGATCTTCATGAATATTGGTCAGAATGTTTATCTTGATGATATCTAGGTCAAGTTTGAAACTGGGTCACGTAGGGTCAAAAACTAGGTCATTAGGTCTAAAAATAGAAAAACCTTGTGACCTCTCTAGAGGCCATATTTCTCAATGGATCTTCATGAAAATTGGTCAGAATGTTCATCTTGATGATATCTAGGTCAAGTTTGAAACTGGGTCACATGGGGTTAAAAACTAGGTCAGTAGATCTAAAAATAGAAAAACCTTGTGACCTCTCTAGAGGCCATATTTTTCATGAGATCGTCATGAATATTGGTCAGAATGTTCACCTTGATGTTATCTAGGTCAAGTTTGAAACTGGGTCATGTGGGGTCAAAATCTAGGTCAGTAGATCTAAAAATAGAAAAACCTTGTGACCTCTCTAGAGGCCATATTTCTCAATGGATCTTCATGAAAATTGGTCAGAATGTTCACCTTGATGATATCTAGGTCAAGTTTGAAACTGGGTCACGTGCAGTCAAAAACTAGGTCAGTAGGTCTAAAAATAGGAAAACCTTGTGACCTCTCTAGAGGCGATATTTTTCAATGGATCTTCATGAAAATTGGTCAGTATGTTTACCTTGATGATATCTAGGTCAAGTTCGAAACTGGGTCACGTGGGGTTAAAAACTAGGTCAGTAGATCTAAAAATAGAAAATCCTTGTGACCTCTCTAGAGGCCAAATTTTTCATGAGATCTTCATGAATATTGGTCAGAATGTTCATCTTGATGATATCTAAGTCAAATTCGAAACTGGGTCACGTGGGGTCAAAAACTAGGTCAGTAGGTCTAAAAATAGAAAAAACCTTGTGACCTTTCTAGAGGCCATATTTCTCAATGGATCTTCATGAAAATTGGTGAGAATGTTCAACTTGATGATATCTAGGTCAGGTTCGTAACTGGGTCATGTGCGGTCAAAAACTAGGTCAGTAGGTCGAAAAATAGAAAAACCTTGTGACCTCTCTAGAGGCCATATTTTTCACGAGATCTTCATGAAAATTGGTGAGAATGTTCTCCTTGATGATATCTAGGTCAAGTTTAAAAGTGGGTCACGTGCCTTCAAACACTAGGTCATTAGGTCAAACAATAGAAAAACCTTGTGACCTCTCTAGAGGCCATATTTTTCAATGGATCTGCATTAAAAATTGGTCAGAATTTTTTATCTTGATGATATCTAGGTCACATGTGCTCAAAAACTAGGTCACTATGTCAAATAATAGAAATAACGATGTCATACTCAGTTGAACACTGGGTCATGTGGGGATAGGTGAGCGATTCAGGACCATCATGGTCCTCTTGTTTTTTTGTTACTATACTATAAACATAGACACAATCTTGTGCGCACCATCTCTCTTCATCCCCTTGACACAATTTAATGAAACTTCACACAAGTGATCAGTACCAACAGTAGTTGTGCATGGGGCATGTTAGGTTCTTTCAGAAAAAAAATTTGCAGAGTTATGGGACTTTGTTTTTTTGTTACTATACTATATACATAGACACAATCTTGTGCGCACCATCTCTCCTCATCCCCTTGACACAGTTTAATGAAACTTCACATAAGTGATCAGTAACAACAGTAGTTGTGCATGGGGCATGTTAGGTTCTTTCAGCAACAAAAATTGCAGAGTTATGGGACTTTGTTTCTTGTTTACATACTATTTACATACAGTCTGCATATGCAATCTTGTGCGTGCCTAATCTACCAAACCCTTGCACACAATTTAATGAAACTTCACACAAGTGATCAGTACCAACCCTAGTTGTGCATGGTGCATGTTACATTCTTTTAGATAAATATTCTGCATAGTTACGGGACTTTGTTTTTTGTTACTATACTGTATACATACAGTCTATATACATACAGTCCACATAATTATGCAATCTTGTGTGCGTCAAATTGCAATGTACTGTGTCAGTGCATGCGGGGGGTACATTCATCACCTTTAGTGATAGCTTTAGTTAATAAGTACCTTAGATGTGAAGATGTTTATCCTATCTTATTTGTAAATACTCAATATGTGGATATTTTCATCATATTTCCTTAAAAACGCTCTACTTTCGATTTTGTTAATGCACGGGATCCCTCTCAGTCGGCTCACTTTTGCCTCACAGGATCCCTCTTAACTCTCTACATGGCACGGGAACCCTCTCTGACACAATTATTTTTCTATCGGCACAGGTGCCCCTCTCGGTTTAACATCAGTGTTAGCGTTATGAAATGGTGTCTGTATTTAAAAGCAAAACAATAATTATAGGTTATTACCTATGCACAAGTTTTGCAGCGGAAATAGATAGTACGACTTTAGGAGCGCAATATTCTTCCGCTAAAGAACGATCGAGTGCATATTTACCGATGCAAAGATCGATGATAACTTTTTTATTACATACGCATACAATACAAGATTGACAATACTGAACTAAATAAAAAAAAGTTAATGCCACGACACACATTCAATTACGCCACCCATCCGATATGAAAGTCAGGCATCAGTGTATGAACCGATGTTTTCAGTACAGACTTGTGTGCCCGGGCAGACGGGGGTTTGTTATGATAAGTACAGATGCGTTGCAGAACCTTTTCAGACTAGCTATGCATGAATGCCCCTTCTTTGCATCAAATCAAATTATATAAATTCGCGTTTAAAAGTTATTTGTGTATCACTAAGATATCTACTGAAGAGCATTAGTGCCAGGTGCGTTTTTTTCATTAACTCGAAATTTTGTCAGTAACTCGAAATTTTGTGTTACTATCTTGCCTTTTTATCAGCAAAATTTGAACGTCCGTCTGTCAGTCAAAGGCCAAAAATGTAATGGACGACTTTTGACTCTTCAAAGTGGAATCATCAATATATTGTACCGAACATGTAGGGACTTGAACATAAACTACAATACATCAACCTAAAGCTACTCCAGATTTCAAACTGTATCCAGGATTTATACCCTCATTTACATGTATAATATATTCATGTGTTAGGGGTTCGAACTAGGTCGAAAACTTTCCAGACAAGGTCAAAATAGTGAAATATTCTAAGTTTGAATACTTCCCGGTCACCTTCTATGACCTCTCCTCAAAATCAAGGTCTGTCAAGGTACCCAATATATTTCTAATGTCTATATTTCATTGACATATGGGCTCAAACTAGGCCGAAAACCTTCCAGAATTAAGCATTGTTTAGGCACCTGAGGTCCTCCTCAAACATAAAAGCTGAGAAGTCGCCTGTGTCAGTGCGACGTTACACCCAACAAATCAATAAATAAAGAAATGTTGTTTAAATAGAGATATTTTCTATTTGCAAACGCTGCCATATGACCCTGTAGGGCTACCCAATGACTACACCTAGCTCGCTCGTTTAGCTCAGTAGGTAGTGTCGGTTTACGGATCGCGGGTCATGAGTTCGATCCTCTGGCGGGGCGTATGTTCTCCGTGACTATTTGATAAACAACATTGTGTCTGAAATCATTAGTCCTCCACCTCTGATTCATGTGGGGAAGTTGGCAGTTACTTGCGGAGAACAGGTTTGTACTGGTACAGAATCCAGGAACACTGGTTAGGTTAACTGCCCGCCGTTACATGACTGAAATACTGTTGAAAAATGGCGTTTAACCCAAAACAACCAAACAAGCAAACAAACAGTGACTACACCAGGTACCTAATCTTGGTCAGGACCTATACATCAAAGTAAACAATTGTAGTGAATGACTTGAAATTTCAAGATAAGTAACTCGAAATTTCGACTTAGTAACTTGAAATCTCAACATAGTAACTCGAAATTTCGAATTAATAACTCCAAATTTTGAGATAAGTAACTGGAAATTTCCACTTGATTGTTATGTGAAATTGCTGATTTATTTTCAATTAAAAAGCATATCAAGGGAAGTAAAAACACCATGATCTATACCCTTAGAAACAGATGTTGTTTTCAATAAGAATACCATCTCAAAATTCTCACACTGAAGTTGAGGTTGCCGGTGCCGATAGAAAATTTTGTCAAAGAGGGTTCCTGTGCCGGATGCAGAGTCAAGAGGGATCCTGGAGTCAAAATTGCACCGTCTGAGAGGGATCCTGTGCATCAACGAAATAGAAAGTAGGGCGTTTTTAAGGAAACATGATGAAAATATTCACATATAGCGTGTTTACAAGTTAGATGGGATCAACTACTTCACATCTAAGGTACCAGATATTTGCTATATTTAAGAAAGTCGTATTTATGTTTCATAAACATCGCACACTGTTCATCCAAGCCAGTACCCTCCGTCTACATTACATCTTCGTTTGGACTTGTGTGAACTGATAAAACAAATGTAACGATAAAAAAGCATTGGTATATAGCTACGTCATTCCGTGGGCCATATGTTTTTATGCACAAAAATGTGTTTAGGACGAAAATTTTGATTTTCCGAGCTGACTGACTTTGGAGTTCATATTTTAGCACAGAGTGTCCTGTGCACGAACAGAGAGGGATCGGTTTCCTCAATTTCCACAGAGAGGGATCCGATATGGGTATACACCGTGTACAAGGTTTACCAGGAAACAAGTGACAGCCTGTATCTTTCCGTATGTTACTAATATCATAGTGTTGACAGCACTACTGACAAATTATTGAATTCCTTTATCCTTTCAGGTACTGCATTGATAATAGGTAATTGACAGCAGTACTGTCACTTTATTGAAATCCTCTATCCTTTCACTTATTACAGTGATCACAGATTATTGACAGCACTACTGTCACTTATTATTTCCCCCTTTGAAGAAGGAGGTGTATATTGTTTTGCAGATGTCGGTCGATTGTAATGTCGGTCGGTCAGTAGATCAATTGGTTTCTGGATGATAACTCAAGCACACTTGGGCCTAGCATCATGAAAGTTGATAGGGAGGTTGGTCATGACCAGCAGATAAACCCTATTGATTTTGAGTTCAGTAGGTCAAAGGTCAAGGTCACTGTGACCCAGAACAGTTAAATGGTTTCCGGATGATAACTCAACAATGCATGGGGCTATGATCATGAAAGTTGATAGGGAGGTTGGTCATGACCAGCAAATGACCCCTATACATTTTGAGGTCAGTGAGTCAAAGGTCAGGGTCACAGTAACTGGGAACAGTTAAACCATTTCCGGAACATAACTTGAGAACGCTTGGGCATAGGATCACTAAACTTGGCAGTTGAACATGACCAACAGATGACCCCTATTGATTTTGAGGTATCCCTTTATCCCCCCCCCCCCCCCCACCCAACAATAATTTTTAGCTCACCTGAGACCTATGAGTTCGCTTATGGGCTAGATCGGATCAGTATATCCAGAGTTATGTGCCCTTGATTGAAACAATTTGCTATATTTATGTTTCCTTCCTCCCCGGTCTGACCTAGAACCTTCAGCCTTCTTAGGGTTTATAGAGCAGGAACCTTCAGACTTCATAGGGTGGCAGGGATTTTGGAGTAGACAACTCTTATTGTTTTTGGGGTCACTCCATCAAAGGTCAAGGTCACAGGGGCCTGACCATGGAAAACTATTTCAGATCAATAACTTGAGAACCACTTGACCCAGAATACTGAAACTTCATAGGATGGTTGATCAAAAAGAGTAAATGACCCCTATTGATTTTGGGGTCACTCCGTTAAAGGTGAAGGCCAGTTGGGCCTGAACATGGAAAACCATTTCCGATCAATAACTTGAGAACCACTTGACCCAAAATGTTGAAACTTCAGGATGATTGAACATGCAGAATAGATGATCCATATTGATTTTGGGGTCACTCTATCAAAGGTCAAGGTGACAGCAGACAGAACATGGAAATTCAATTCTGGTCAATAATTTGAGAACCATTTGACCTAGAACCTTCAAACTTCATAGGGTTACAGACTTACAGAGCAGATGACCCCTATTGTTTTTAGGGTCACTCTATCAAAGGTCAAGGTCACAGGGGCTGAGCATATAAAACACTTTCCAATCAATAACTTAAAAACCACTTGACCCAGAATGCTGAAACTTCATAGGATGATTGGACATGCAGGGTAGATGACCCCATATTGATATTGGGGTCACTCTGTTAAAGGTCAAGTTCACAGGGGCCTGAACATGGAAAACCATTTCTGATCAATAACTTGAGAACAACTTGACCCAACTTGACCCAGAATGTTGAAACATCATAGGATGATTGGACATGCAGAGTAGATGACCCCTATTGATTTTTGGGTCACTCTATAAAAGGTCAAGGTCACAACGGACAGAACATGGAAATCCATTTTTGGTCGGTAACTTGAGAATCATTTGACCAGTAGAACCTTCAGACTTCGTGGGGTGATAGGACTTACAGAGTAGATGACCCCTGTTGTTTTTAGCTCAGCTGTCACGTTAGTGACAGTGTGAGCTTTTGTGATCGCCCTTCGTCAATCCGTCGTCCGTCCACAATTTCCTTGTGAACACGATAGAGACCACATTTTGTATTTGATTTTGATTTTTGTATTTGATCAAACTTGCACACAACTTGTTTGGGCATAATATCTTGGTTCCTTTCGAAAACTGACCAGATCCCATCATGGGTTCCAGAGTTATAGCCATTTAAAGGGCCAAAATTTGCTATTTTTGGCTTGTGAACACGGTAGAGACCACATTTTGTGATCAACTTTAATAAAACTTGCACACAACTTGTTTGAGCATAATATCTCGGTTCCTTTCAAAAACTGGCCAGATCCCATCATGGGTTCCAGAGTTATAGTGCCTTAAAGGGCCAAAATTTGCTATTTTTGGCTTGTGAACACGATAGAGACAACGTTTTGCAATCAACTTTTATCAAACTTGCACACAACTTTGGCCAGATCCTATCATGGGTTCCAGAGTTATGGCCCTTTAAAGTGCCAAAATTTGCTATTTTGTCTTTTGCAGCCATTTAGAGACTTCATTTACAGTTTGATTTTATACAAACTTGTAAAACTTTGGTGACTCTAGATCAAATATTATTTGAGCTACGCGCGACACAATATTAAAATGACCAATTTTTAACTAAGTCAGGGGCCATAACTCCTACACAGCTGAATGAATCCAGACGCTAAACCCCAGGTGCACGACCGTCATTCCGTCCGTCTGTCTTTCTGTCCGTCCGCAATTTCGTGTCCGGTCCATAACTCTGTCATCCATGAAGGGATTTTAATATTACTTGGCACAAATGTTCCCCATGATGAGACGACGTGTCATGCGCAAAACCCGGCCCCCTAGCTTAAAGGTCAAGGTCATAATTTGAGGTCAAAGGTCAACAGGGCTTTTTTCCTGTCCGGTCCATAACTGCCATCCATGAAGGGATTTTAATATTAGTTGGCACAGATGTACCTCATAATAAGACGATGTGTCATGCACAACTTTCAGACCCCTAGCTCAAAGGTCAAGGTCACACTTGGCAGTCAAACGTTAACATGGCATGAACTGGGTCTGTTTCGTGTTCGGTCCATAACTTTGCCATCCGTGAAGGTATTTTAATATTACTTGGCACAAATGTTCCCCATGATGAGATGACGTGTCATGCGCAAAACCCTGGCCCCTAGCTCAAAGGTCAAGGTCACAATTGGAGGTTAAAGGTCAATATGTTTTTTTTCCTGTCTGGTCCTGAACTCTGACATCCATCAAGGGATTCTAATATTACTTGGCATAAATGTTTCCCATGATGAAACGACGTGTCCTTCCCAACACCCAGAACCCTAGCTTAAAGATCAAGGTCACACTTGGAGATCAAAGGTTAATGGGACATTTTTCCTGTCCGGTGTATAACTTTGTCATGCATAATAGGATTTGAATATTTCTTGGCACATATGTTCACCACTATGAGAGGGAGTGTCATGCACAAGAACCTGGTCCCTAGGTCAAAGGTCAAGATCACAAACAGATGCCAAAGGTCAGATACAAGAATGACTTTGTCTGGAACAATTCTTTTTCATGCATGGAGGGATTTTGATGTAACTTGGCATAAATGTTCACTATCATGAGACAGATTGTTGTGCGCAAGAACCAGGTCCCTAGGTCTAAGGTCAAGGTCATGCTTAGAGGTCAAAGGCCAAATTCAAAAATGACTTTGTCTGGAGCATTTCTTCTTTATGCATGGAGGGATTTTGATGTCACTTGGCACAAATGTTCACCACCATGAGGCACTCTTGTTTTTTACAATTATTTCCCTTTGTTTTTACTATAGATAGCTTATATTGTAACTTACTTATTACAGGCCATAGGGAAAAATCGAGACCAGTTTTCTGTGGTACAACGTGCATGTTACATCCAATTTTTAGGTGTATTTTGACCTATCTCTACCTGGTAAAGAGTTTTATGTGGACTTATATGGATTTTTATGCCCCCGAAGGGAGGCATATAGTTTTTGAACTGTCTGTCTGTCAGTCTGTCGGTCTGTCAGTCTGTCCGCAATTTTCGTGTCCTGTCCATATCTTTGTCGTCGATGGATGGATTTTCAAATAACTTGGCATGAATGTGTACCACAGTAAGACGACGTGTCGCGTGCAAGACCCAGGTCCGTAGCTCAAAGGTCAAGGTCATACTTAGACTTTAAAGGTTTTTTTTCTGATAGTGCATTATGCCCGGTCCTATCTTTGTATCGAGGATGGATTTTCAAATAATTTGGGATGAATTGACCACAGTAAGACGATGTGTCGCGCGCAAGACCCAGGTCCGTAGCCCAAAGATCAAGGTCACACTTAGACGTTAAAGGTCATTTTTCTGATATGCTTCGTGTCAGGTCCATTCTTTGTCATCCTGGATGAATTTTCAAATAATTTGGGATGAATGGTCCACAGTAAGACGAAATGTCATGCGCAAGCCCCAGGCCCGTACCAAAGTCAAGGTCACACTTAGACTTTTTTTTTAAAGGTTATATTTCATGATTGCTTGATGGAGTGTAGGTCCATATTTTGTCTTTCCCCGCATGGATTTTAAAATTATGGGCATGAATGTGTACCACAGAAAGACACGTGTTGTGCGCAAGACCGGGTCAAAAGTAAAAGGTCCTAAACTCTAACATGGGCCAAACTATTCATTCAAAGTACCATGGGGGGATGGTCACCCGTGGGGACAGCTCCATTTTTTATCCCCCCAAAGGGGGGCATATATTTTTTAAACCGTCGTCCGTCTGTCAGTCTTCCCAATTTTCATGTCCGGTCCATATTTTTTGTACGATGGAGGGAAAATTTTCAAATAATTGGCATGAATGTGTCCCAAGTAAGACGTTTTCGGTGCAAGACCCGGTCCGTAGCCAAAGGTAAAGGGTCACACTTAACTTTAAAGGGTCATTTTCATGATAGGTTGGGGTCAGGTCCATATCTTTGTCCGATGGGGGATTTTCAAATAATTGGCATGAATGTTAACACCCTAAGCAAACGTGTTGCGGAAAGACCCGGGTTTGAGCTAAAAGGGTCAGGTCCACTTAGACGAAAACGTCATTTTTTTGATGGCATTCGTGTCCGGTCCTATTTTTTGTCATCCATGATGGTTTTCAAATAATTAGCGAATGTGCACCACAGAAAGGGAATTTTCGTGCGAAGACCAGGTCCGTGCTAAAAGTCAAGGTCACACTTAGACTTTTAAAGATTATTTTAAATGTAGGCATTGAGGGGCGTTTTTCGATCCATATCTTTGTCATTCATGCATGGTTTTTAAAAATTGTTGGGCATGAATGTGTCCCACAGTAAGAGACGTGTCGCGCGAAAGACCCAGGTCCGTAGGTAAAAGGTCCTAAACTCAAACTCGGCATAACTATTCATTCAAAGTCCCATGGGGGGCATGTGTCTCCTAGGGAGAAGCTCTTTTTTGGGTTTTTTTTTTTACTAAAATAACTTTACCTTTTGAATTGGGCCCAAAAAATGCATATGAAAACACAGGGGGGTTTTTTTATAAAAATTTTTTTAATCAAGTCTTTTGTTTTAACATATTTTTAATAGTCAAATATTGTTTTTACATTTTTGACGAATCGTTCATTATGCTATTGCAGTAGAAAAATTAGGTTTCCTTCCTGTTGGGGACTTTGTTTTCTGGGAATACTTAATTCACTTGTTTTTTGCCCGAAGGGACGTATTATGTTATGACGGGGGTCGTCGTCCCAGCGTCTGTTAGCAATTTCATGTCCGCCTGTAACCTTGAAAACCCCTTTTGGGGGATTGAAGGAAAAAATTTACACAAATGTTACCCCACCGGACCGTGTGAGCGCGTTTTCGGGTGTCTTCCTTCAAGGGCAAAGGGCACACTTAGGGGTCAAAGGTCATATCATTTGTTTGTGTCCGCTCTGTAGCTCTTTTAAACCCCCTTTAAGGATTTCAAAAAAACTTTACGAAATGTTCACCACACCAAAAAACGTGCGAGCATGTTGGCGACTCGCTTTAAGGTCAAGGTCACCTTTTAAAGGGTCAAAGGTCATATATGCTTTGCTTTGTGTAAAATTTCTCTGCTTTCAGTGCTCTTTTTTTTATTTGGCAGTCTCTTTTTTGTTACTTAGGGGTAAAAGTCATATCGTTTGTTTTTGTGCCGCTCTGTAACTCTTGAACTGTGGAAGGGTTTTAAAGAAACTTGGCAGAAATGTTCACCAAGACAACGTGCGGAGCGATGTTCGGACGCTCGCTTTAAGGGCAAGGTCACACTTAGGGGGGAAAAAATCATCAAGTTTTTTTCGTGCCGTTCTTAAATTTGAACTGTGGGAAAGGATTTCAAAAAATTGGCGAAGTTCACCCACTGGACGAGTGCAAACGCATGTTCTGGAGACTTGCTTTAAGGTCAAGGTCCACTTAAGGGTCAAACTTCATAATTTACTTTGCTTTGTGTATATCCTGCATTGAGTGTCTTGTTTTTATTTGGCAGATCTCTTTTTGTTCATTCAATAATTTTTTTTTTGAATTATTCCTTTTATGTTTCTATAATAGCTTATTTTGAATTTTTTATTTTTTTGGGCCCTAGGGGAAAAACTTTTGGGCCATTTTCTGTGGTCAACATGGTGGTACCCCAATTTTTTGGTGTTTTTTACATACCTGTCCTGATAAGGATTTTTTTTTTTTGGGCTTTGAAAATTTTTTGTGGACTTGATTTATTTTGAAGTTTTCCTTTTGTTGTTCCTCCTTTGGCTACAACAGTCAAGTTCTTTAAATTTTGCTCCATCCCTTTTGAAATCCTTCGGACGTTATTGCCCCGCTTTGGCGAGCTTTTTTTCTAAATGGATTTAATTAAAAATTAAAAAATAGTTGTTCAACATCATTATACATCATAGGGGACAAGGGCCAAACTTTGCCCCAATATTTCTTGAATTACCCCCCCTTTTTATTAGAATTTCGGTTTTAAATTTTTGATACATTTCCTTTCTGTTTTTTACTAAGGTTTGTTTCAAATTAAAATTGTTTTTCCCACCTTATACCGCTTATATGCCAAGGTGTACCTTGCCCCCAATGTTTTTTGAATTAGCCCCCTTTTTATTGTTTTAAGGTTAATTTTGATGTATTTTATATTTCTTTTTTTTTCGAAAGGTTGATTCAAACTTGAAATAGTTGGTGGAAAACTCTTGCCCCAATATTATATGAATTTGCCCCTTTTTTGTTAAAATTATTTTATAGTGTTTTGAAAATTTTTTTTTTCCCTTTTTATTGTAATTTTTTTAACCCAGCTCAACTTTGTGAAATTTTTTCCCCAGGGTGGTATTAAACCCCCGTGCAGTCCAGTTTCCTAGAGCCCCTTTTAATCCCCATCGAATGTCGAGGTGTGCCCCCTGTGACGTTTTTTTTAATCAAGTTAAAAAATTTAAAAATTGCCCTTTTGTGGCTTTTTTTTTGGGTTTCCCATTTTCTGTGAAAAGGGTATTGTGGGAGTATTTTTGACTTTTTTGGGCGTTTAGTTTTGTGGTAACAAGTAATTAGGACTGTACGGGGAAAAAAAGTAGGAGCACCAGTGCCCCATGACACCATGTATTTTTTTAATAATTTTAGGTTTTCCCAAAAAACATTTGGCAAGGTAACCTGGCATTCGCTGGAAGGAAGTTTTCTTGGGGAGCAAGTAAAAAAATAAATAGGGGCTGATTAAGAAAAATATGATCAAGATCAGACACAGGGTGCGGGTTTTTGTATTGTTTGCAATAATTGTTGATCAGAGATTAAACTAAATTTATTGTTGTATTGAAATTGTAATAATATTATAGGAAAAATTTATTTTGAAATAATACACCCAATGAAATGAAGATTTTGTGTATTTGGGTTGGGGTTTTTTTTTTAAAAAGTTTTTCGTTTTAAAAAGAGGGTGTTAATTGAAGCATGTCCCAAATGTTTATAGTGTTTAGGGGAATTTACTATAGAAGGAATGAAATTACTTAGAATACTGATAGAGGTGGTTGTTGTAGCACTTTTCCCCCTAATGTGAGTTGAAGGGGGGAAGATACTGTAAAAATTGAATATAAAAAGCAGTTTTTTCCCAATTTTTTAGCCCCTGACCCAAGTTCAGGTGAGTTTTTGTGACCGTCATTGTCCTTCGTTGTTGTGGTTCGTCAACATTTTCAAAAAAAAAATTTTTTAAAAAACCCCGGGGCATTTTTTCCCCAATTTACAGGTTTTGCATGGCCCCTTTAAAATTTTCCCCCAAAAATTAAAATTCCATGCAAAACTTGTTATGGCAACGAAAAAAAAAATTTTAAAAAAATCTTGCCCAAAAAAGAAAGGGTGGCCCTGTATTTGTATGGACTTTTTTAATGGTTCTTTGAAGTTGTTCATTTGGGCCCCTAGGGGGAAAAAGAGGCCCCCCCTGGTGGGGCAAAGTTACATGACTTTATGGAAAAATTTAAAAATTTCTTGTTAAAAAACAGCCCTGGGTTTGTATTTGGTAGGTGCATTGCCTTTGGTAAAAATTTGTTCAAATAAATGAGGTGAAAAGGGGCCCCCCGCCCGGGGGGTTCAAGTTTTAATAGATTTTATAAAAAAAACCCTTTTAAAAGTTTTAAAAACACAGGCTTTGGTTTTGGGTGTTATTGCCTTGTAGCCCTCCCCCAAGATTGTTAAATTATTACATGGGCACACCCCCGGGGTAATTTTTAAAAAACTTACTTTTTTTTTAAAAAAAAATTTTTTTGAAATGAAAGGCATAGGTTTTGATTTTTAGTATGTTGTTTTTCCCTGTGGTCCTTAAAGTTGTTCAATTTTGCCCAGAGTTGAAAAGAGGCCCCAGCAGGGGTAAGTTTTCTTAGATGATTTGGGAAAAAATTAAAAATTTTTTTTGAAATCAAAGAGGTCCCCTTTGTTTTGGTTTGAAAAAGTTGTTTTAATTGTTTTTTTTTCTTTTTGCTACGAGCAATGCTCATGGTGAGCTTTTGTGATAGGCTTTGTGCACCATCGGAAAGTCCCTCTGGGGAATTAACAGAAAGAGAGGGCTAATGTAAAGAGAAAAAAAGAAAAAAATGTTCAAAATTAAAATGGACTAAAAGGAGGGCCCCCAACAAAAAAAAAATAAAAAAGAAATGGCCCCTCCTCATTTTGGGGGGCAATGTCATTCAAAATTGGTTTTAAAGACTTAAAAAACCCGGATGCCCCTTTTTATGAATTTGTGGGTTTTTGATGGTTTCTCAAGTTTTCAAAGGTTCCACTTGGTTGCACAAGGGGTGCCGAGCTATAAACATGAAAAATTTCGAATGAAATCTCCCCTAACAAAAAGGTTGGCTGCCAGGGGATGTGGTCTTTCTCCATATGTATATAAAATGGAAAATTTAAAAAATTTTGTATAAAAAGTGGCCCCTTTTTAAAAAATTTTTTAAAAAATGGTTTGTGTGCCCCCTTTCCGAATTGTTCAATTATTTTGATTTTCAAAAAAAAAGGCGCCGAGGGGTGGATTTTCCTAAGTAAGTGGAAGTTTAAAAATTTCTTGTGTGAAAAAGTAGCCCTTTTGAAATAATTTTAGCAAATGGTTTGGTTACCCAAAATTGTTTAAATTTTTGATTTGTCAAAAATGTGGTGCGGGGCATGGTCACTTTTTCTTATGTATTTGGGGAGAAATTGAAAATGTTCTTTAATAAAACTGTTAGTCCGATTTAAATAATTTCCCAAAATTTTCCCCGTTTGATCTTTGGGGGGCGTCTTGTATAAAGTTGTTGAAAGGGTTTTTATTGAAATATGGATTTGATACACCGTTTGGAAAAAAGGGAGTATTATGGGCCCCTGGGGGGGGTTGGGGGGGGGGGGTGGTGGGGTCACGATTGTCCCGGGGCATATATTTTTATGCATGGGGGGATTTTTTGAAATTTTCAAATTGTTCACCCCCCTTTAGAGGTAAATGGCAAACCCGGTTAGGTAAAGGTCATACTTTGGTCAAAGGGAAATTTTTCAGCATGGAGGGATGAAATTGGCCAATTGTTCCCATATGAGACGGGGAAAGTTTTATGCCAAGAACCAGGTTGGTTTGGTGAAGGGCAATTAGAGATCAAAGTTCAAAAACAAGAATGACTTTGTCCGGAGTTTTCTTTTCATCTGGAGGGGATTTTTAATAAATTTTCACATTGTTCACCCTCATGAGGGAGTGTTTGGGTAAAAACCAGGTCCCCAGGTCTAGGTTAAGGGGACATTAGAGGCAAAGGATACAAAAATTTAAATTTTTCGGAGATTTTTCTTATGCATAAGGGATTTTGATATTTGGCACAAATGTTTTACCCCCCACAGAGGGGTGTTAGGTAAAAACCAGGCAAAGTTTGGGAAAAAAGGGGTTTCTAGGGTCAAAAACTAGGTACAGGTCAATCAAAGAAAAACCCTTTTGTATGCGAAAGGCTGTTTTTTTTTAAATTTATCTTATGAAAATTTTTTCGAATGATTACCTTTATGAAATCTAGGTGAGTTTGAAAAAAGGGTCTCTGCGGGCAAAAATAGATCACAGGTCAAATCAAAAAAAAAACCTTGTGTTGCAATAGTGCTGTATTTTTAGCTCCCTGAGCAATGCTCAGGTTGTTTTTTGAGCTCGATGTCGGGGTCCGTGTCCGTTTCTGTGTTTTGTCAAAAATTAGCTTGTGTATGCGATAGAGGGTATTTTTCAATTAACTTCATGAATATTTGGGAGAATGATAACTTTATGAAATCTAGCCCCGGGTTTGAAAATGGTTCTGGGTCAAAATAGGTCCTAGGTCAAATCAAAGAAAAACTTGTGTATGCGAGAGGCTGTATTTTTTTTTTAATTTCATGAAAATTGGTAGAATGATAATTTGTGAAAATTTGAAGGTTCGAAAATGGGTATCTCGATATCAAAAATAGGTATAGGTCAAATCAAAAGGAAAACCCTTTTGGGGCGTAGAGGTGGTTTTTTTCAATTTAAAATTTTATGAAAATTGGTCGAAGATAATTGATGAAAAACAAAAAGGGGGAAAAGGGTATTGGGGGCAAAAAAAAGGTATAGGTCAATCAAAAAAAAAACCTGTGTATGCAAGAGGCTGTATTTTTAATTTTCTTATAATTGGTCAGATGAAACTTGAAAAATATAGGCCCAGTTGAAAATGGGGCTCTGGGGGAAAATGGTATTGGTCAAACAAAGAAAAACCCCTTGTGTATGCGATAGAGGCTGTATTTTTCAATTGATCTTCATGAATTTTGGTCAGAATGATTGCCTTGATGAAATCTAGGCCGAGATCGAAAATGGGTCATCTGGGGTCAAAAACTAGGTCACTAGGTCAGATCAAAGAAAAACCTTGTGTATGCAATAGAGGCGGTATTTTTCAATTGATCTTTATGATTTTTGTCAGAATGATTACCTTGATGAAATCTAGACCAAGTTCGAAAATGGGTCATCTGGGGTCAAAAACTAGGTCACTAGGTCATATCACGTAAAAACCTTGTGTATGCGATAGAGGCTGTATTTTTCAATTGATCTTCATGAATTTTGGTCAGAATGATTGCCTTGATGAAATTTAGACCAAGTTCGAAAATGGGTCATCTGGGGTCAAAAACTAGGTCACTAGGTCAAATCAAAGAAAAACCTTGTGTATGCAATAGAGGCTGTATTTTTCAACTGATCTTCATGAAATTTAGCCAGAATGATTACCTTGATAAAATCTAGGCTGATTTCGAAAATGGGTCATCTGGGGTCAAAAACTAGGTCACTAGGTCAAATCGAAGAAAAACATTGTGTATGCAATAGAAGATGTATTTTTCAATTGATCTTCATGAAATTTGGTCAGAGTGATTGCCTTGATGAAAACTAGGTCCATTTTGAATATGGGTTATCTGAGGTCAAAAACTAGGTCACTAGGTCAAATTAAAGAAAAATCTTGTGTATGCGATAGAGACTGTTTTTTTCAGTTGATATTTATGAAATTTGGTCAGGTTGATTGCCTTAATGAAATCTAGGTCGAATTTGAATATGGGTCATCTGAGGTCAAAAACTAGGTCACTTGGTCAAATCAAAGAAAAAACTTCTGTATGTGATAGAGGCTGTATTTTTCAGTTGATCTTCATGAATTTTGGTCAGAATGATTGCCTTGATAAAATCTAGGTCGAGTTTGAACATGGGTCATCTAGGGTCAAAAACTAGGTCATATCTAAGAAAATGCTTGTTTTATCGCAAGAGACCAATTTTTTGGTCCAATCTTAATGAAAATTGGTCAGAATATTTGTTTCCATGAAATCACTAGGTCAAACATGTTTTACACTGTTATGGAGTGTTTCTTAGGTGAGTGAGCTAGGGCCATCTTGGCCCTCTTGTTCAATTGATCTTCATGAAATTTGGTCAGAATGATTGCCTTGATGAAATCTAGGCCAGTTACGAATATGGGTCATCTGGGGTCAAAAACTAGGACACAAGGTCAAATCAAAGAAAAACCTTGTGTATGCAATAGGGGCTGCATTTTACACCGGATATTCATGAAATTTAATCGGAATGTTTGTCTGGATGAAATCTAGGTTGAATTTGAATATGGGTCATCTAGGGTCAAAAACTAGGTCACCCGGTCAAATTAAAGAAAAACCTTGTGTACGCAATAGGGGCTGCATTTAACACTGGATATACATACAATTTAGTTAGAATGATTGCCTTAATGAAATCTAGGTCAAGTTAGAATATGGGTCATCTGTGGTTAAAAACTAGGACACTAGGTCAAATAAAAACAAACCCTTGTGTATGCGATAGAGACTGTATTTTTCAATTGATCTTCACGAAATTTGGTCAGAATGGTAGCCTTGATGAAATTAAGGTCAATTTTGAATACGGGTCATCTGGGATCTAAAACTAGGTCGCTAGGACAAATCAAAGAAAAAGGTTTTGTATGCGATAGAGGCTGTATTTTTCAATTGAGGTTCATGAAATTTGATCAAAATGATTGCCTTCATCAAATCTAGGCCAAGTTTGAATGTAGGTTACCTTGGCTTAAAAACTAGGTCATTATGTTAAATTGAAGAAAATACTTGTTTACACTTCAAGAGACTACATTTTGGTCCAGTCTTAATGAAAATTGGTCAGAATATTTGTTTCCATGAAATCACTATGTCAAACATGATTACATTGTTATGGTGCGTTTAGGTGAGCGACCTAGGGCCATCTTGACCCTCTTGTTTTTGTAAGTGTAATAATTTCATAGGAAATAAGTTTTAAAGTGAAAAAGAAACAAAATTTAAAGTTTGTAACAGTTTTAATTTTATTTTTTTCAAATAAATATCTAATATTTCATTTAATTATATACATATATTTACAGAAAAAATATTTAACTAACAATTTTATAACTTTTTAGTATTCATAACTACAAAATAAGCATAAAAATACCTAAATAATAAACCTACTGTTCTGTAAAAACAAGGCTGAACTTTTTGCTAAAAATACAGTCTATTTTATAATTTCTCTATTGTTTTTATACGCCCACGTATTATGGGAACGCCCCTGGCGGGCGGATGGGCGGGCGGCGTCCACAGACCTTGTCCGGAGCATATCTTCTACATGCATGGAGGGATTTTGATGAAACTTGGCACAGTTGTTCACCATCATGAGACGGAGTGTCATGCGCAAGAACCAGGTCCCTAGGTCTAAGGTCAAGGTCACACTTAGAGGTCAAAGGTCAAATTCAAGTATGACTTTGTCCGGAGCATATCTTCTTCATGCATAGAGGGATTTTGATGAAAGTTTGCACAATTGTTTATCATCATGAGACGGAGTGTCATGCGCAAGAACCAGGTCCCTAGGTCTAAGGTCAAGGTCACACTTAGAGGTCAAAGGATACAAGAATGAAAACTTTGTCCGGAGCATATCTTCTTCATGCATAGAGGGATTTTGATGAAAGTTGGCACAATTGTTCATCATCATGAGACGGAGTGTCTTGCGCAAGAACCAGGTCCCTAGGTCTAAGGTCAAGGTCACACTTAGAGGTCAAAGGATACAAAAATGAAAACTTTGTCCGGAGCATTTCTTCTTCATGCATTGAGGGATTTTGATATAACTTGGCACAATTGTTCACCACCACAAGACGGAGTGTCATGCGCAAGAACCAGGTCCCTAGGTCTAAGGTCAAGGTCACACTTAGAGGCCAAAGGTCAGATACAAGAATGACTGTCCGAAGCATTTCTTCTTCATGCATAGAGGGATTTTGATGTAACTTGGCACAATTATACACCATCATGAGATGAAGTGTCATGCGCAGTTCCCTTCTTTAGAATTACTTCCCTTTGTTGTTACTATAAATAGCTTATATTGTAACTTTTTCATTACTAGACGTAGGGAAAAATAGAGACCACTTTTCTGTAGTACAACATGCATGTTACATCCAATTTTGAGGAGTATTTTGACCAATCTCTACCTGGTAAGGAGTTTTGTGTGGACTTACAATTTTTTAGCTCATCTGATTTTTTGAAAAAAAATGATGAGTTATTGTCATCACTTGAGCGGTTGTCGGCGTCGGCGTCGGCGTCGGCGTCTGCGTTGGCGTTGCCTGGTTAAGTTTTATGTTTAGGTCAGCTTTTCTCCTAAACTATCAAAGCTATTGCTTTGAAACTTGGAATACTTGTTCACCATCATAAGCTGACCCTGTATAGCAAGAAACATAACTCCATCTTGCTTTTTGCAAGATTTATGGCCCCTTTTGTACTTAGAAAATATCAGATTTCTTGGTTAAGTTTTATGTTTAGGTCAGCTTTTCTCCTAAACTATCAAAGCTTTTGCTTTTAAACTTGGAATACTTGTTCACCATCATAAGCAGACCCTGTACATCAAGAAACATAACTCCATCTTGCTTTTTGCAAGAATTATTGCCCTTTTGGACTTAGAAATCAGTTTTCTTGGTTAATTTTTATGTTTAGGTCAGCTTTTATCCTAAAACTACCCAAGCTATTCCTTTTAAAACTTGCAACACTTGTTCACCTCATAAGCTGACCCTGTACAGCAAGAAACATAACTCCATCCTGCTTTTTGCAAGATTTATGGCCCATTTTGGACTTAGAAAATATCAGATTTCTTGGTTAAGTTTTATGTTTAGGTCAACTTTTTCTCTTAAACTATCAAAGCTATGCTTTAAAACTTGCAACTCCTGTTCACCATCATAAGCTGACCCTGTACAGCAAGCAACATAACTCCATCCTGCTTTTTGCAATAATTATTGCCCTTTTGGACTTAGAAAAATCATTTTCTTGGTTGAATATTATGTTTAAGTCATACTTTTCTCATAACTATCAAAGCTATTGCTTTAAAACTTGCAAACAGTTTTTCACCATCATAAGTGGACACTGTACATCAAGAAACATAACTCTATCCTGCTTTTTGCAAGAGTTATGGCCCTTTTTAGACTTAGAAAATCATGGGTAGGACAATATTTCTATTATACAAAAAAAAATCAGATGAGCGTCAGCACCCGCAAGGCGGTGCTCTTGTTTAGCTCACCTGTCACAAAGTGACAAGGTGAGCTTTTGTGATCGCGCGGCGTCCGTCGTCCGTCGTCCGTGCGTGCGTGCGTCCGTGCGTCCGTAAACTTTCGCTTGTGACCACTCTAGAGGTCACATTTTTCATGGGATCTTTATGAAAATTGGTCAGAATGTTCACCTTGATGATATCTAGGTCAAGTTCGAAACTGGGTCACGTGCTGTCAAAAACTAGGTCAGTAGGTCTAAAAATAGAAAAACCTTGTGACCTCTCTACAGGCCATATATTTCACAAGATCTTCATGAAAATTGGTCAGAATGTTCACCTTGATGATATCTAGGTCAAGTTCGAAACTGGGTCACGTGGGGTCAAAAACTAGGTCAGTAGGTCTAAAAATAGAAAAACCTTGTGACCTCTCTAGAGGCCATATTTTTCATGAGATCTTCATGAATATTGGTCAGAATGTTCACCTTGATGATATCTAGGTCAAGTTTGAAACTGGGTCACGTGGGGTCAAAAACTAGGTCATTAGGTCTAAAAATAGAAAAACCTTGTGACCTCTCTAGAGGCCATATTTCTCAATGGATCTTCATGAAAATTGGTCAGAATGTTCACCTTGATGATATCTAGGTCAAGTTCGAAACTGGGTCACGTGGGGATAAAAACTAGGTCAGTAGATCTAAAAATAGAAAAACCTTGTGACCTCTCTAGAGGCCATATTTTTCATGAGATCTTCATGAATATTGGTCAGAATGTTCACCTTGATGATATCTAGGTCAAGTTCGATACTGGGTCATATGGGATCAAAAACTAGGTCAGTAGGTCTAAAAATAGAAAAACCTTGTGACCTCTCTAGAGGCCATATTTCTCAATAGATCTTCATGAAAATTGGTCAGAATGTTCACCTTGATGATATCTAGTTCAAGTTCGAAACTGGGTCACGTGCGGTCAAAAACTAGGTCAGTAGGTCTAAAAATAGAAAAACCTTGTGACCTCTCTAGAGGCCATATTTTTCAATGGATCTTCATGAAAATTGGTCAGAATGTTAACCTTGATGATATCTAGATCAAGTTCGAAACTGGGTCACGTGGGGTTAAAAATTAGGTCAGTAGATCTAAAAATAGAAAAACCTTGTGACCTCTCTAGAGGCCATATTTTTCATGAGATCTTCAAGAATATTGGTCAGAGGGTTCATCTTGATGTTTATCTAGGTCAGGTTTGAAACTGGGTCACGTGGGGTCAAAACTAGGTCAGTAGGTCTAAAAATAGAAAAAAACTTGTGACCTCTCTAGAGGCCATATTTCTCTATGGATTTCATGAAAATTGGTGAGGACTGTTCAGCTTGATGATATCTAGGTCAGGTTCGTAACTGGGTCATGTGCGGTCAAAAACTAGGTCAGTAGGTCGAAAAATAGAAAAACCCTTTGTGACCTCTCTAGAGCCATATTTTTCACGAGATCTTCATGAAAATTGGTGAATGTTCACCTTGATGATATCTAGGTCAAGTTTTTTAAAGTGGGTCACGTGCCTTCAAAAAACTAGGTCATTAGGTCAAATAATAGAAAAAACCTTGTGACCTCTCTAGAGGCCATATTTTTCAATGGATCTTCATGAAAATTGGTCAGAATTTTTTATCTTGATGATATCTATGTCACATGTGCTGAAAAACTAGGTCACTTTGTCAAATAATAGAAATAACGACGTCATACTCAGTTCAACACTGGGTCATGTTGGGATAGGTGAGCGATTCAGGACCATCATGGTCCTCTTGTTTTTTTTGTTTTTTTTTGTTTTTTAAAGATTAACTTCCCTTAGTTGTTACTATAAATAACTTATATTGTAACTTTTTTATAATTGACTGTAGGGAAAAACCAAGACCACTTTTCTGTGGTACAACATAGTTGTTACTTTCTAACTTTAGGTGTATTTTAAGGTATCTCGACCTGGTAAGGAGTTTTTTTGTGGACTTAGAAAAACAAAAGAATTACAATGATTACTAAACAACAGAAAATTAAAATTACATCTGCAAATACAGGTGCTAGAGTAAAGAAATTTGCTGTGACGGGCGTATATTGTGACATTCTGGCACTCTTGTTATGATTTATAGTTGTAATTTCTGTATATAATTTTTTAACAAAACTTATATTTTTTTTGTAGAAATAAATTTACAAAATTTAGTGATATTTTTTTGTTTTATAAGACTTCGCGAAAAAATATTTTTGCTTTATATTTACAGAAAAGAATTCTTTCACTGAATAATTTACCATCATAAAACTTATGATAAAAGTGATCAAATAAATATCATTGCTTATTTACAGGAAGATTTCTTGCTAACTAATCTGTTTCTTACAAAAAGGAGTTATTTATACATATGTACATTTATTGTGTGCTTGACTGATAATCTGATTTTTGAATTTCACATTGTTATATCCATCTGTTTCTGTATTTCACACTATTTCTTATAACCATCTGATTTTTGAATTTCACACTATTTGTTACATTCATCTGATTTTTGTACCCCCCGACAACAAAGTTGTAAAGGGGGCTATACTGGTTTCAGGTTGTCTGTTATGGGACTTTGTTTTTATGCCCCCGAAGGGAGGCATATAGTTTTTGAACCGTCTGTCTGTCTGTCAGTCTGTCGGTCTGTCAGTCTGTCGGTCTGTCCGCAATTTTCGTGTCCGGTCCATATCTTTGTCATCGATGGATGGATTTTCAAATAACTTGGCATGAATGTGTACCACAGTAAGACGACGTGCAGTGCGCAAGACCCAGGTCCGTAGCTCAAAGGTCAAGGTCACACTCAGATGTTAAAGGATAGTGCATTGATGGGCGTGTCCGGTCCATATCTTTGTCATCGATGGATGGATTTTCAAATAACTTGGCATGAATGTGTACCACAGTAAGACGACGTGCAGTGCGCAAGACCCAGGTCCGTAGCTCAAAGGTCAAGGTCACACTTAGACGTTGAAGGATAGTGCATTGATGGGCGTGTCCGGTCCATATCTTTGTCATCGATGGATGGATTTTCAAATAACTTGGCATGAATGTGTACCACAGTAAGACGACATGCAGTGCGCAAGACCAGGTCCATAGCTCAAAGGTCAGGTCACACTTAGACGGAAAGGATGTGCATTTATGGGGGTGTTTCCCGGGCCATATTTTGCATCATGGAGGGGGGTTTTAAAAAAATTGGCATGATTCTTTAAAAAGTGAAAAAGAAACAAAATTTAAAGTTTGTAACATTTTTTAATTTATTTTTTTTAAAATAAATATCTAATATTTCATTTAATATATCCCATATTTACAGAAAAAATTTTTTAAACAAACCAATTTTATAACTTTTTAGTATTCATAACTACAAAATAAGCATAAAAATACCTAAATAATAAACCCTACTGTTCTGTAAAAACAAGGCTGAATTTTTTGCTAAAAATACAGTCTATTTTAATAATTTCTCTATTGTTTTTAATACGCCCACGTATTATGGAACGCCCCTGGCGGCGGATGGGCGGGCGGCGTCCACAGACCTTGTCCGGAGAAATATCTTCTACATGCATGGAGGGTTTTTGTGAAACTTGGCACAGTTGTTCACCACATGAGACGATGCATGCCAAGAACCAGGTCCCTAGGTCTAAGGTCAAGGTCACACTTAGAGGTAAAAGGGCCCAAATTCAAGTATGACTTTGTCCGGAGCATATCTTTTTCATGCATAGAGGGATTTTGATAAAATTTTGGGCACAATTGTTTACATCAAGAACGGAGTGTCATGCGCAAAAAACCAGGTCCCTAGGTCTAAGGTCAAGGTCACACTTAGAGGTCAAAGGATACAAGAATGAAAACTTTTGTCCGGAGCATATCTTCTTCATCATAGAGGGATTTTGATGAAAGTTGGCAAAATTTGGGTTCACATCATGAGACGGAGTGTCTTGCGCAAGAACCAGGTCCCTAGGTCTAAGGTCAAGGTCACACTTAGGGGTCAAAGGATACAAAAATGAAAACTTTGCCCGGGAGCATTTCTTCTTCATGCATTGGGGGATTTTGATATAACTTGGCACAATTGTTCACCACCACAAGACGGAGTGTCATGCGCAAGAACCAGGTCCCTAGGTCAAAGGGTCAAGGTCACACTTAGAGGCCAAAGGTCAAAAACAAGAATGACTGTCCGAAGCATTTCTTCTTCATGCATAGAGGGAATTTTGATGTAACTTGGCACAATTAAAAACACCATCAATGAGATGAAGTGTCATGCGCAGTTTCCCCTTCTTTAGAATTACTTCCCTTTGTTTGTTACTATAAATAGCTATAATTGTAACTTTTTTCATTACTAGACGTAGGGAAAAATAGAACCACTTTTCTGTATACAACATGCATGTTACATCCAATTTTGAGGAGTATTTTGACCAATCTCTACCTGGTAAGGAGTTTTGTGTGGACTTACAATTTTTTAGCTCATCTGATTTTTTGAAAAAAAATGATGATTATTGTCACCCACTTGAGCGGTTTTTCGGCGTCGGCGTGGGCGTCGGCGTCTGCGTTGGCGTTGCCTGGTTAAGTTTTATGTTTAGTTCAGCTTTTCCCTCCTAAACTATCAAAGCTATTGTTTGAAACTTGGAATACTTTTCACCATCATAAGCTGACCCTGTATAGCAAGAAACATAACTCCATCTTGCTTTTGCAAGATTTTATGGCCCCTTTTGTATTAAAAAATATCAGATTTCTTGGTTAAGTTTTATGTTTAGGTCAGCTTTTCTCCTAAACTATCAAAGCTTTTGCTTTTAAACTTGGAATACTTGTTCACCATCATAAGCAGAACCCTGTACATCAAGAAACAAACTCCATCTTGCTTTTTGCAAAAATTATGCCCTTTTGGACTTAGAAAATCAGTTTTTTTTTGGGTTAAGTTTTATTTTTAAAGGTCACCCTTTTATCCTAAACTATCAAAGCTATTCCTTTAAAACTTGCAACACTTTTCACCATCATAAGCTGACCCTGTACAGCAAGAAACAAAAACTCCATCCTGCTTTTTGCAAGATTTATGGCCCATTTTGGACTTAGAAAATATCAGATTTCTTGGTTAAGTTTTATGTTTAGGTCAATTTTTTTTCTCTTAACTATCAAGCTAATGCTTTAAACTTGCAACTCCTGTTCAACCATCATAAGCTGACCCTGTACAGCAAGCAACAAAACTCCATCCTGCTTTTTGCAAAATTATTGCCCCTTTTTGGACTTAAAAAATCATTTTCTTTGGTTGAATATTATGTTTAAAGTCAACTTTTCCCCATAAACTATCAAAGCTATTGCTTTAAAAAACTTGCAACAGTTTTTCACCATCATAAGTGGACACTGTACATCAAGAACATAACTCTATCCTGTTTTTTGCAAGAGTTATGGCCCTTTTAACTTAGAAAATCATGGTAGGACAATATTTCTATTATACAAAAAAAAATCAGATGAGCGTCAGCACCCGCAAGGCGGTGCTCTTGTTTAGCTCAACCTGTCCCAAAGTGACAAGGTGAGCTTTTGTGATCGCGCCGGGGTCCGCCCTCCCTCGTCCGTGCGTGGTGCGTCCGTGCGTCCGAAACTTTCGCTTGTGACCCACTCCTAAGGTCACATTTTTCATGGGATCTTTATGAAAATTGGTCAGAATGTTCACCTTGAGAATCTAGGTCAAGTTCGAAACTGGGTCACGTGCTGTCAAAACTAGGTCATAGGTCTAAAAATAGAAAAACCTTGTGACCTCTCTACAGGCCATATATTTCACAAGATCTTCTGAAAATTGGTCAAATGTTCACCTTGATGATATCTAGGTCAAGTTCGAAACTGGGTCACGTGGGGTCAAAACTAGGTCAGTAGGTCTAAAAATAGAAAACCTTGTGACCTCTCTAGAGGCCATATTTTTCATGAATCTTCATGAATATTGGTCAAATGTTCACCTTGATGATATCTAGGTCAAGTTTGAAACTGGGTCACGGGGGTCAAAAACTAGGTCATTAGGTCTAAAAATAGAAAAACCTTGTGACCTCTCTAGAGGCCATATTTCTCAAAGGATCTTCATGAAAATTGGTCAGAATGTTCACCTTGATGATATCTAGGTCAAGTTCAAACTGGGGCACGGGGATAAAAACTAGGTCAGTAGATCTAAAAATAGAAAAAACCTTTTGACCTCTCAGAGGCCATATTTTTCATAGATCTTCATGAATATTGGTCAGAAAAGTTCACCTTGATGATATCTAGGTCAAGATTCGATACTGGTCAATGGATCAAAAACTAGGGCCCGTAGTCTAAAAATAGAAAAAAACCTTGTGACCTCTCTAGAGGCCATATTTTCTCAATAGATCTTCATGAAAATTGGTCAGAATGTTCACCTTGATGATATCTAGTTCAAGTTCGAAACTGGGTCACTTTCGGGCAAAAACTAGGTCATTTGGTCTAAAAAAAAGAAAAACCTTTTGACCTCTCTAGAGGCCATATTTTTCAATGGGTCTTCATGAAAATTGGGCAGAATGTTAACCTTGATGATATCTAGATCAAGTTCGAAACTGGGCACGTGGGGTTAAAAATTAGGTCATTTGATCTAAAAATAGAAAAACCTTGTGACCCCTCTCTAGAGGCCATATTTTTCAGAGATCTTCATGAATATTGGTCAGAGGGTTCATCTTGATGATATCTAGTCAGGTTTGAAACTGGGCACGTGGGGTCAAAAACTAGGTTCAGTAGGTCTAAAATAGAAAAAACCTTGTGACCTCTCTAGAGGCCATATTTCTCTATGGATCTTCATGAAAATTGGTGAGACTGTTCAGCTTGAAGATCTAGGTCAGGGTTTTGTAACAGGGGGCATGTGCGGTCAAAACTAGGTCAGTAGGGCGAAAAATAGAAAAACCCTTGTGACCTCTCTAGAGGCCATATTTTTCACGAGATCTTCATGAAATGGGGAGAATGTCACCTGATGATATCTAGGTCAAGTTTTAAAGTGGGTCACGTGCCTTCAAAACTAGGTCATTAGGTCCAATAAATAGAAAAAACCTTGTGACCTCTCTAAAAGGCCATATTTTTCAATGGATCTTTATGAAATTGGTCAGAAATTTTTATCTTGATGATATCTATGTCACATGTGCTGAAAAACTAGGTCACTTTGTCAAATAATAGAAATAACACGTCATACTCAGTTCAACACTGGGTCATGTTGGGATAGGGGGAGCGATTTCAGGACCATCATGGCCCTCTTGTTTTTTTTTTGGTTTTTTTTTTGTTTTTTTTTTTTGTTTTTTTAAAGATTAACTTCCCTTTGTTGTTACAAAAAAATTTTTAAATTGTAACTTTTTATAATTGACTGTGGGGAAAAACCCCAACCCCCTTTTTTCTGTGGTAAAACATATTTTTTTTTTCAAATTTTAGGTGTTTTTTAAGGTATCTCGACCTGGTAGGATTTTTTTTTGGGTTTTAGAAAAACAAAAGAATTACAATGATTACTAAACAACAGAAAATTAAATTACATCTGCAAATACAGGTGCTAGGTAAGAATTTGCTGTGACGGGCGTTATTGTGACTTCGGCCTCTTTTATGTTTTTATAGTTGTATTTCATAAATTTTTTTAACAAAATTATATTTTTTTTTGTAGAAAAAAATTTTTACAAAATTTAGTGATATTTTTTGTTTTATAAGTTTTCGCGAAAAAATTTTTTGCTTTATTTTACAAAAAGAATTCTTTCACTAAATAATTCCCATCATAAAATTTTGATAAAAGTGATCAAAAAAATATCTTGCTTTTTTAAAGGGAAGATTTTTGCTAATAATCTTTTTCTTCAAAAGGAGTTTTTTATACATATTACATTTATTGTGTGCTTGACGATAATCTGATTTTGAAATCACATTGTTAAAATTCCATCTGTTTCTGTATTTCACACTATTTTTATCCCATCTGATTTTTTTAAATTTCACACTTTTTGTTACATTATTGTTTTTTTGTACCCCCCAAAAACAAATTTGTAAAGGGGGCTATACTGTTTCGGGTTTGCTGTTAGGGGATTTTTTTTTTATGCCCCCGAAGGGGGGGCATATGTTTTTTTTTAACCGCTGTGTCTGTCAGTTGTCGGCTGTCAGTCGTCGGTCTTTCCGCAATTTTTCGTGCGGTTTCCTTTCTTTTCATCGATGGGTGGATTTTTAAAAAAACTTTGGGAGAATGTGTACCCCATAAGACAGTGCATGCGCAAAACCCCGGCCGTAGTCAAAGGGAAAGGGCACAAATCAGATGTTAAAAGGGAAAGGGATTATGGGCGGGGCCGGGCCATTCTTTGTCATCGATGGATGGGTTTTTTAATAACTTGGCATGAATGTGTACCACAGTAAGACGACGTGCAGTGCGCAAGACCAGGTCCGTAGCTCAAAGGTCAAGGTCACACTTGGGACGTTGAAGGATAGTGCATTGATGGGCGTGTCCGGTCCATATCTTTGTCATCGATGGATGGATTTTCAAATAACTTGGCATGAATGTGTACCACAGTAAGACGACATGCAGTGCGCAAGACCCAGGTCCATAGCTCAAAGGTCAAGGTCACACTTAGACGTGAAAGGATAGTGCATTGATGGGCGTGTCCGGTCCATATCTTTGTCATCGATGGATGGATTTTCAAATAACTTGGCATGAATTCGTACCACAATAAGACGACGTGTCACACGCAAGACCCAGGTCCGTAGCTCAAAGGTCAAGGTCACACTTAGACGTTAAAGATCATTTTTCATGATAGTGCATTGATGGACATGTCCGGTCCATATCTTTGTCATTCATGCATGGATTTTAAAATAACTATGCATGAATGTGTGACACAGTAAGACGATGTGTCGCATACAAGACCCAGCTCCGTAGGTCAAAGGTCCTAAACTCTAACATCGGCCATAACTATTCATTCAAAGTGCCATCTGGGGCATGTGTCATCCTACGGAGACAGCTCTTGTTTTGTTAATATACTATATACATAGACACAATCTTGTGCGCACCATCTCTCCTCATCCCCTTGACACAATTTAATGAAACTTCACACAAGTGATCAGTACCAACAGTAGTTGTGCATGGGGCATGTTAGGTTCTTTTAGAGAAAAAATTTGCAGAGTTATGGGACTTTGTTTTTTTGTTACTATACTATATACATAGACACAATCTTGTGCGCACCATCTCTCCTCATCTCCTTGACACAATTTAATGAAACTTCACACAAGTGATCAGTAACAACAGTAGTTGTGCATGGGGCATGTTAGGTTCTTTAAGAAAAAAAATTTGCAGAGTTATGGGACTTTGTTTTTTTGTTACTATACTATATACATAGACACAATCTTGTGCGCACCATCTCTCCTCATCCCTTTGACACAATTTAATGAAACTTCACACAAGTGATCAGTACCAACAGTAGTTGTGCATGGGGCATGTTAGGTTCTTTCAGAAAAAAAATTTGCAGAGTTATGGGACTTTGTTTTTTTGTTACTATACTATATACGTAGACACAATCTTGTGTGCACCATCTCTTCTCATCCCCTTGACACAATTTAATGAAACTTCAAACAAGTGATCAGTAACAACAGTAGTTGTGCATGGGGCATGTTAGGTTCTTTCAGCGACAAAATTTGCAGAGTTATGGGACTTTGTTTCTTGTTAACATACTATGAACATACAGTTTGCATATGCAATCTTGTGCGTTCCTAATCTACCAAACCCTTACACACAATTTAATGAAACTTCACACAAGTGATCATTACCAACCCTAGTTGTGCATGGTGCATCTTACATTCTTGTAGATAAATATTCTGCATAGTTATGGGACTTTGTTTTTTGTTACTATACTGTATACATACAGTCTATATAGATACAGTCCACATAATTATGCAATCTTGTGTGCGCCAAATTGCAATGTACTGTGTCAGTGCATGCGGGGGGTACATTCATCACCTTTAGTGATAGCTCTAGTTGAATTTCACACTATTTGTTACATCCATCAGATTTTTGAATTATGCACTATTTGTAACATACACACTATCAGTTTTTTCTAGACAAGATTATGGAAGCGGGCATGACATCCATCACGGCACAGAATGTACTTTACATACGGAACATCCATAACACGTTTCTTTGCGAATTCCACCCATGTGCTTTAGGTGGTACCGACACCTTCCCTTTGGCCGAGCCAATTTACAGTCAATATGTCCATTCACATTCTCGGCTTCAACAAGCCCAACATTGTCAACTTCCGATGCTTTGCGCTTTCTGCTGGCATACCCTCCAATCAAAGCCATAGCAAGCTTGATTCTGTAGTCCAAGTGTGTGTACCATTTCTTCTTTTTCGGGCGCTCAGATGTCTCCTTATAAAGGATGAATCCATTTACAATGGCACAATTTACCATAAACCAAAATAGGTACCTCCACCACTTCTTAGAGTTGCAGCCAACTGTGTAGTTCATTCTAAGCTGATCATGCTGATCTACGCCTCCCATGTGCTGGTTGTACGAATGTACCATAGCAGGTTGGCGAAGCTGAAGAACCTGCGCACCGACCCTTCTCTGAGCTGGCTGGATGTCGTCCGGCTCATTCAATGTAGAAAGGTGATGGACAAGGCGCTTGTCCTTCCAGACTGTTGCGGTTAGATCTGAATCCCCCTTTTGGAGAACATGAAACTCTCCACGATTTTTAACATCCCTCGGTTTCTTCAATTCTGCTGGAAATCCTCGCCGGTTAATCCTAACAGTACCGCACCCATAAAGTCCATTGTCTAACATATTTTCAAGCAGGGGAATACTTCGTTTTTTTTTGTTTTTTTTTAGTAGCACAACATTTACTGTTAAGTATTTTTATTACTGCATTTATGTATTTGGTACATGTACCTACCTGTTAGCAGTCATTACTTCCTGTATGCCATGATTGCCAATGAACGAGTTCTTTGACCAATACATGGCGACATCTGGCAGTTGGTTGACACCCATAAGTATTTCCATACCAATGAAGGCTCTAATCTCATGTGCGGTAGTATCTGACCAGTACGGATCTTGAACATTACTCTGGTCCATCCGCCATCTGGCATAACTGTTAGTATTGCGTGCCATCTCAGTAATCAGTTCCGCACTGAACAACAACCAGAAGTAATCCAAAGGGGTGGTAGTAGTGACACCGAAGTCGTCAGGCAGATTTGGACCACTGTGGCCGGTGAAGTCATGAACCTGGAAATAAAATTATACAACACATGTAATACTGCTGTAGCACTGCTTTTATATTTTATGGTAGAAATACAAGCAGAGTGTAAATACCCAGAAAGTCAGCCAGCTTATCTAATGCAAATTAGCATACACTTGAATGGCCATAGGGAAAAGAATTTAACAGGAGAAACTACTTCAGTGATATAAAATTTCTTGAATATTACAGTGGTTGACAGGCCGTAAAACTAACTCGTTGGCAGGCCTTATAAATCACTTGGTAAAAGCTGAATCTTGTACAGTATGTAAAACTTGATTTCTACTTTCGTTTTCAAAAATTACTTTCGGTTTCAGTCATACACACATGTATTTTGACATTTGTTTGTAAATATCGTACGAAAACCAGGTCAATACATTATACATGAATGCACCGTAATAGGGGTGAATCTCCTGGTCTATTCGTCGTTTGGAATTTCGGCCTCATCTTGCTCAGATTCAGACTCGGACGTGTCTGATGCAAGGCTAATGTCGGACTCCCGTTGAAAACCCTTCAAAATCTGATTAGTCGGCATCTGTATCACTATTTACAATCTCTTCCGTCGTTCTCATTCTCTTTCTACATGTTGGAGAAGCCATCTTGTAAGTTTACAATCGTTGACGAACTACTTCAATGTCAAAGGTCACGCACCTGTCTGCGTGCGATATGGGTAATTTAATTGGCTGCTAATTTTGGCCTTTACTTAAAATAATAACAAAATCACTTCATCCAGGCCTAATATACGGGTACTTTGCACTATGTTTTATAGATGTCGCTCCAAGAAGAAGTTAAATATTCAGGCCATGCACCTGCGCGCATGATCTATGGGTCATATGATTGGATGTCGATTTAGGCCTATTATTTAAATAGGAACACCCTGTTTTTTCACCCGGAAATTGTAGTTTACATATTCATGCGCTGTGTGAGCATGATTTTGTAGAAGTCAGTGGTTTCAAAATATAAACAAATGGCTGCCGAAAATGAAGGCGCTCTTTGGTGCTTGCATGTGGACATGGATAATGGCGCTCGTTGTCGCTTACAGGTGGCAGTCGATATCGGCGCACTATGGCGCTTCTATGCGGGTATAGATAATGGCGCTCTTTGGCGCTTGTAAGCGGGAATGGGTTAATGGGTTTCAGAGTTATGGCTCCTGAAAGGGACAAAATTAGCTATTTTGACCTTGTCTGCTCCATAGCAGCTTCATTTATGATTTTATTTTAACTAAACTTGCACACAACTTGTATCACCACAAGATCTTGATTCCTTTCTTGAACTGGCCAGATCCCATTATGGGTTGCAAAGTTATGGCCCCTGATAGGGCCAGAATTAGCTATTTTGGCCTTGTCTGCACAATAGCAGCTTCATTTATGATTTGAATTTAACCAAACTTGCGCACAACTTGTATCACCATAAGATCTCGATTCCTTTTTATACGCCCTAAGAGATGTATTATGTTAGCGCCTCCGTGTCCGTCTGTCTGTCTGTTGGTTAGCAGTTTCCCTTCCGCTCTGTAACTCTTGAACCCCTTGAAGGATTTCAAAGAAACCTGAAACAAATGTTGACCTCATCGAAACGATGTGCAGAGTGCATGTTTCGGATGGCTCACTTCAAGGTCAAGGTCGCACTTAGGGGTCAAAGGTCATATGACTTTGTTTTGTGTGTATATCAATGCTCTGCATTTGCGTTGCATTGCAGTGCTCTTGTTTTTATTTGGCAGATCCTTTTGTTCACTTACAATAATATATTTTTTTTGAATTACTTCCCTGTTATGTTACTATAAATAGCTTATTTAGTAACTTTTTCATTATTGTCCATAGGGAAAAACCGAGACCACTTTCCTGTGGTACAACATGGATGATACCTCCAATTTATAGGTGTATTTTGACATATCTGTACCTTTAAGAAAATTTCAACTATATTTTCTCATGATTCTTTTGATTGATCTTGATTATGATTTTTAGCTCGACTATTCGGCGTCCGCGTAGGCATCCGCGTCCGCGTCCCGATTTGGTTAAGGTTTTGTATGTAAGCTGGTATCTCAGTAACAGGTTCCATAACTCTATTTTGCTTTTTTACAAAATTATGCCCCTTTTTCGACTTAGAAATTTTTGGTTAAGGTTTTGTATGTAAGCTGTTATCTCAGTAACCACTTGTGTGAATGGATTGAAACTTCACACACTTATTCACTGTGATAAACTGACCTACATTGCACAGGTTCTATAACTCTGTTTTGCTTTTTTACAAAATTATGCCCCTTTTTCTACTTAGAAATTTTTGGTTAAGGTTTTGTATATAAGCTGCTATCTCAGTACTTACAAATGGGAATGGATTGAAACTTCACATACTTGTTCACTGTCATGATCTGACATGCACTAAACAAGTCCCATAACTCTACTTTTTTTTTCTTCTTCAAAATTATGCCCCTTTTTCGACTTAGCAGTTTTTATGCCCCCGAAGGGAGGCATATAGTTTTTGAACCGTCTGTCTGTCTGTCGGTCTGTCCGCAATTTTCGTGTCCGGTCCATATCTTCGTCATCGATGGATGGATTTTCAAATTACTTGGCATGAATGTGTACCACAGTAAGACGATGTGCAGTGCGCAAGAGCCAGGTCTGTAGCTCAAAGGTCAAGGTCACACTTAGACGTTAAAGGATAGTGCATTGATGGGCGTGTCCGGTCCATATCTTTGTCATCGATGGATGGATTTTCAAATAACTTGGCATAAATGTGTACCACAGTAAGACGACGTGCAGTGCGCAAGACCCAGGTTCGTAGCTCAAAGGTCAAGGTCACACTTAGATGTTAAAGGATAGTGCATTGATGGGCGTGTCCAGTCCATATCTTTGTCATCGATGGATGGATTTTCAGGTAACTTGGCATGAATGTGTACCACAGTAAGACGATGTGTCACGCGCAAGACCCAGGTCTGTAGCTCTAAGGTCAAGGTCACACTTAGACGTTCAAGATCATTTTTCATGATAGTGCATTGATGGGCATATCCGGTCCATATCTTTGTCATTCATGCATGGATTTTAAAATAACTATGCATGAATGTGTGACACAGTAAGACGATGTGTCGCGCGCAAGACCCAGCTCCGTAGGTCAAAGGTCCTAAACACTTAACATCGGCCATAACTATTCATTCAAAGTGCCATCGGGGGCATGTGTCATCCTACGAAGACAGCTCTTGTTGGTTAAATTTTTGTATGTAATCTGATATCTCAGTATCCACTAATTGTAATGGATTGAAACTTCACACACTTTTTCACTGTCATGATCTTACATGCACTGTGAAGGTCCTATAACTCTACTTTGCATTTTTACAAAATTATGCCCCTTTTTCGACTTAGCAGTTTTTGGTTAAGTTTTTGTATGTAAGCTGGTATCTCAGTATCCACAAATTGGAAAGAATTGAAACTTAACACACTTGTTCACTGTCATGATATGACATGCAGTACAGAGGTTCAATACCTCTACTTTTCATTTTACAAAATTATGCCCCTTTTCTAACTTTTGTATTCTTTCAATTGACAAGGCTGTTGAATAGTCGAGCTTTGCTGTCCTCTGACAGCTCTTGTTTGACCTTCATGTCCTTAAGTACAATGATAACAGGTGAGCGATATAGGGCCATTATGGCCCTCTTGTATGTGAATATTGCTCTGCATTTGCATTGCATTGCAGTTCTCTTGTTTTTATTTGGCAGATCCTTCTTTTGTTTGCTTACAATATTTTTTATTACTTCCCTTTTATGTTACTAAAAATAGCTTATTTAGTAACCTTTTTATTATTGGCCGTAGGGAAAAACTGAGACCACTTTTCTGTGGTACAACATGGATGGTACCTCTAATTTGTAGGTGTAATTTGGCATATCTGTACCTTGTAAGAATTTTTTCTTTTTGTTTTGTGATCACCCTTTCGTCCGTCGTCCGTCCGTCCGTCGTCCGTCCACAATTCCTTGTCTGCACGATTGTGGTTTCATTTATGATTTTATTTTAACCAAACTTGCACACAACTTGTATCCCCATAAGATCTTGATTCCTTTCTTGAACTGGCCAGATCACATTATGGTTTATAGAGTTATGGCCCCTGAAAGGGCTAAAATTAGCTATTTTGACCTTGTCTGCACAATAACAGCTTCATTTATGATTTGATTTTTACTAATCTTGCACACAACTTGTATCACCATAAGATCTTGGTTGCTGTCTTGAACTGGCCAGATTCCGTTATGGGTTCCAGAGTTATGGCCCCTGAAAGGGCCTAAATTAGCTATTTTGACCTTGTCTGCACAATAGCAGCTTCATTTATGATATGATTTTAACCAAACTTGCACACAAATTATATCACCACAAGATCTTGGTTCCTTTCTTGAACTGGCCAGATTCCTGTATAGGTTCCAGAGTTATGGCCCCTGATAGGGCCAGAATTAGCTATTTTGACCTTGTCTGCACAATAACAGCTTCATTTATTATTTGAATTTAATCAAACTTGCACAAAACTTGTGTCACCATAAGATCTCTGGTCCTTTTTAGAACCGGCCAGATCCCATAATAGGTTTCAGAGTTATGGCCCCTGAAAGGGCCAAAATTGGCTATTGTGACCTTGTCTGCACAATAGCAACTTCATTTATGATTTTATTTTAACCAAACTTGCACAAAACTTGTATCACCACAAGATCTTGGTTCCTTTCTTGAACTGGCCAGATTCCATTATGGGTTGCAGAGTTATGGCCCCTGATAGGGCCAGAATTAGCTATTTTGACCTTGTCTGCACAATAGCAGCTTCATTTATGATTTGAATTTAATCAAACTTGCACACAAGACTTGTGTCACCATAAGATCTTGGTTCCTCTTTTGAACCGGCCAGATCCCATAATTTGGGTTAGAGTTATGGCCCCTGAAAGGGCCAGAATTAGCTATTTTGACCTTGTCTGCACAATAGCAGCTTCATTTATGATTTGATTTTAACCACACTTGCACACAACTTGTATCACCATAAGATTTCGATTCCTTTTTATATGCCTGAAGGGATGTATAATGTTATCGCCTCGGTGTCCGTCTGTCTGTTGGTTAGCAATTTCCCTTCCACTCTGTAACTCTTGAATCCCTTGAAGGATTCCGAAGAAACCTGTCACAAATGTTCACCTCATCGAAACAATGTGCAGAGCGCATGTTTTGTATGGCTCACTTCAAGGTCAAGGTCACGCTTAGGGGTCAAAGGTCATATGACTTTGTTTTGTGTGTATATCAATGCTCTGCATTTGCGTTGCATTGCAGTGCTCTTGTTTTTATTTGGCAGATCCTTCTTTTGTTCACTTACAATAATTTTTTTGAATTATTTCCCTGTTATGTTACTATAAATAGCTTTAGTAACTTTTTTATTATGAGCCGTAGGGAAAAACCGAGACCACTTTTCTGTGGTACAACATGGATGGTACCTCCAATTTTTAGGTGTATTTTGACTTATCTGTACATTTAAGAAAATTCCAACTATTATTTTCTCATGATTCTTTTGATTGATCTTGATTATAATTTTTTGACCTTCTTGTCCTTAAGTGCAATGATAACAGGTGAGCGATATAGGGCCATTATGGCCCTCTTGTTGGTTAAAGCAATGGTACTCAGGTGAGGGATATAGAGCCATCATGACCCTCTTGTTAGCTCATCTGATTTTTTGAAAAAAAAAAATGATGAATTATTGTCATCACTTGATTGGTGTCGGTGTCGGCGTTGCCTGGTTAAGTTTTATGTTTAGGTCATCTTTTCTCCTAAACTATCAAAGCTATTGTTTTGAAGCTTGCAACACTTGTTCACCATCATAAGCTGACCCTGTACATCAAGAAACGTAACTCCATCATGCTTTTTGCAAGAATTATGGCCCCTTTTGTACTTAGAAAATATCAGATTTCTTGGTTAAGTTTTATGTTTAGGTCATCTTTTCTCCTAAACTATCAAAGCTATTGCTTTGAAACTTGCAACACTTGTTCATCATCATACGCTGACCCTGTACATCAAGAAACGTAACTCCATCCTGCCTTTATCAGGAATTATTGCCCCTTTTGGACTTAGAAAATCAGATTTCTTGGTTAAGTTTTATGTTTAGGTCAACTTTTCTCATAAACTATCGAAGCTATTGCTTTAAAACTTGCCACACTTGTTCACCATCATAGGCTGATCATGTACAGCAAGAAACGTAACTCTGACCTGCTTTTTGCTAGAATTATGGCCCCTTTTGGAATTAGAAAATATCAGATTTATTGGTTAAGTTTTGTGGTTAGGTCAGGTTTTCTCCTAAACTATTGAAGCTATGGCTTTGAAACTTGCAACAGTTGTTCACCATCATAAGCTTACTCTGTTCATCAAGAAACATAACTCCATCCTGCTTTTTGCAAGCATTATGGCCCTTTTTGGACATAGAAAATCATGGCTAGGACAGTTTTTCTATTATACAAAAAAAAAAAGTCAGATGAGCGTCAGCACCCGCAAGGCGGTGCTCTTTTTTTCATTTGTTTTGATAGAATATGAGAAAGAGCAGAAAAGTGTTGTATATTTTGCAACTAAGTATGATTTACCTAGTTTAAAACAACGGGAAAAGAGATTTTTATACCGTATTTTGGTGTGTATAGGTCGCGGTAATGTATAGGTCACATCTAATTTTTGCCCTGGAAATGGTCAAAAAAAATGAAGTTCTAGCGTATTAGTGGCAGTTAAATTTCAGATTTTTACCGGCAAAAAAGTTATGGCGGCGGCCATATTGCTGCCGCGGACTGAATCATTATCAGAACCTGATTAGTGGAAATCGCATAGTGCTATTTTCGATCCCAACCGTTTCGTACCAACGGTAGTATCGGTAATAGAGTGCACCTCAAATCAAAGAATTGCGGCTTTTTGACACTAATTGGCAGCAGTTTGTTTGTGTTTACATTCTGCAATTATGCAAGTTAAAGTGTGAATTGTTTGCACAGCAATTATAACACCTTTCCGCGTCATGTGATTAACCACGTTCTTTTGATTCTGAGTGAAAAGATTAACAAAATATCTCTTTTTGGAGTTTTTTATTATTATTTAAAAATCAAAAGTAAAAAAAAAATATCTTTCAAGTTTTTTATTATGCTAAGAATTAGTATAAACAATGTTTGGAATGGAGGATGGATCTGTCCGGATTTTATCCAACCCGGAGTACATGTACCTGTCATGGCGTCCAGTAAAATGAAAGTAGAAACTAACGTTATTCAAACTTCAAAAACATCATTGAACTAAAGTCATTCGTAATTTCAATGGTCTGTATGAGTTATTTACGATATATTTTATTGAAAATAACCGCTATTGGTTGAAAAGCCGTCGATATTGATACTTTTTATCCATTTTGTTCGTTTGTAACAAATGCACGTAATTTGCGAGAGCTACGGTCAGAAAATTGGCACGAAAAAAATTTCTGCTGGCAATGTTCTGTCGTATTAGGTCGCAGGAACTTTTTCAGGCAGCATACGAAATTATTCGCAAGGCCAGCTCTCCATGTTAATTTAAAGAGAGGTTACTCGCAGCGGTGTCACAGTAAACAATGTCGATCACGTTATTACTGTATTTAAAATACTATTTGCTTATTTTCTGCTTTCTTTTGCCGCGGATTTGGTAATTATTTTGTTTAATTACTTTTATAGAAGTATCGAAATCCGAACCGGTTCTTTACGAAACAGTATATACCGGTACTTTTCGAAGTGATTATTCGGTATGGTACCGATACTGGGAACTGGTATCCAACCCTAATTGTACAGCTCTTGTTGGACTGGAAATTGGTTCAGTTTTTGTACAAGTCAACATTTTGTTAAAACTGACTTGACTGTGGCTTTGAAACTTTGAACACTTGTTTATCATCATGGTCTACATATGTAGGCAAGACTACATAGCTAGGACAAGGACTTTAGCTCAGTTATAGCCCTTTTTATGCCCCCCTTTGAAGAAGGAGGGGGTATATTGTTTTGCAGATGTCGGTTGGTCAATCTGTCAGTCGGTCGGTATGTAGACCAATCCGTTTCCGGATGATATCTTAAGAACGCTTGGGCCTAGGATCAATTGAAAGTTGATAGGTTGGCTATTGATTTTGAGGTTAGTAGGTCAAAGGTCAAGGTTACATTGACCCAGAACAGTTAAATGGTTTTCAGATGATAAAACAAGAACGCTTGGGCCTAGGATCATGAATGTTGATAGGGAGGTTGCAAATGACCCCTATTGATTTTGAGGTCAGTAGGTCAAAAGTGAAGGTCACAGTGACCCAGAACAGTTAAACTGTTTCCGGATGATAACTCAAGAATGCTTTGGCCTAGGATCATGAAAGTTGATAGGGAGGTTGGTCATGATCAGCAGATGACCCCTATTGATTTTGAGATTGGTAGGTCAAAGGTCAAGGTCACAGTGACCTGAAACAGTTAACCAGTTTCTGGATGATAACTCAAGAATGCTTGGGCCTAGAATCATGAAAGTTGATAGGGAGGTTCGTCATGAGCAGCATATGACACCCATTGATTTTGAGCTTGGTAGGTCAAAGGTCAGGGTCCCAGTGACCCAGAACAGTTAAATAGTTTCCGGATGATAACTCTAGAACGCTTGGGCCTAGGATCATGAAAGTTGATAGGGAGGTTGGTCATGACAAGCAGATGAACCCTATTGATTTTGAGGTCGTTAGGTCAAAGGTCAAGGTCACATTAACTCAGAACATTTAAATGGTTTCTGGATGATAACTTGAGAATGCCAGGGCCTAGGATCAGGAAACTAAATAGGGAAGTTGATCATAAGCAGCAGATGACCCCTATTGATTTTGAGGTCAATAGGTCGAAAGTCAAGGTCACATTGACCCAGACAATAGAACTTTTGTGTACAGTAACCAAATAATTTCTGTTCCTTGTGCAGTTACTGAATGCATCAAGGGTGGTGGGGTGGGGGGCATTTCTTGTTCTACAAGCTCTTGTTTGACATAGAAATGAGAGAAAAAGCTTTGCATACTATTCCATATTTTGTCTAAACTTTTTGATATATGGCTTTGAAATTTTGAACACTTGCTTACACCATCATGGTCACACATTGCCATATAGTGCAAGACTTAACCAAATCAACTAATACAGGTACATTTTTTGTCTTATTTATGTTTCTCTTTTGTCTGCAAATCTCTGGTAATGTTGTGACCCTATACTTCCATCAATTCTTTGAATAGTTAACAGACAGCTCTTGTTTATTTTTGGCCATTCAGAAAAACCAACACCACTTTTCTTTAGCACAACATTGATGATACATCAAACTTTTAGGTGTACCTCAGGTAAAGATTTTTTTGTTGACTTAGAATTATTTTTCTTTTTTGTGTATGATTGACTTTAGTTTGGGTCAAGATATTGAAATGAATCTTGTTTTGATTGGGTGGAGTGTTTGAGTCAGTACTTGGGTGATATGTCAAAAATGGGTTTCACATTGATACCCTTTATGCGTCAACATTCTAGTTTTGGGATGTTGCAAAATTCAGTCAAAATTATATTGTTTATACTGTGCGCTTTAGTACTGTAGAGGAGAATTGCTGTTTGTAGGGCTATTCCTGTTTCATACTAAATTCACCCTGTTCAAAAGCTGTGGTTAAGGCAATGTTAAATACATTTGGATTTGAAACAAGAAGAAATACAGATCTGTCAACTTTGACTAGATACATGTAAAATGTTTGCTAAAAAAACCTGCTATAATTCTGGGTATTCTGGCAAACAGCAAAGTGATGGAAAATGCACCAGTGGCAGTTAAGTTGTGAATAGATGCTGGTAAAAGGATTTCAGCAATATTTGGTAATAAAATTAGTGTAAAAATTTGTTACTTTCCCAATGTTAACTGAAAAGTGTTAATGACCTGTTCATGATTGAAATGTTCTCATTTACTGATACATGAAATGTTTTTTACTTGTACTAAACCTAGAAATGGTTTCGCGTTATTTATATTAGCGACTTTTGCAAAATTTTATAGTCACACAACCTGTATTGGCATAATATCTCAGTTCCTTTCGGAAACTAGCCAGATCCCATCATGGGTTCCAGACTTATGGCCCCTTTAAGGGCCAAAATTTTCTATTTTGGCTTGTGAACACGATAGAGACCACATTTTGCAATAGATTTTAATCAAACTTGCACACAACTTGTATTGGCAGAATATTTTGGTTTCAAAAACTGGCCAGATCATGGATTCCAGAGTTATGGCCCCTTAAAGGGCCAAAATTTGTTATTTTGGCTTTTGCTGCCATATAGAGACTTCATTTATGGTTTGATTTGATACAGACTTCTAAAATATCTTTAACAACAATAGCTCTTGGACTCCTTGATGAATATTTCAGATCCAATCATAGGTGGCAGAGTTATGGCCCCTGATTTACTCCTGAAAGAGCCAAAATTTGTTAATTTTTACCTTGTGAACACCATAGAAGTTACATTTTACATTCGATTTTAACTACACATACACACAACTTAAAAGTCACTATAAGATCGCTGTTCTTTTGAAAACAGGCTAGATTTTATCATGGGTTTTAGAGTTACTGTCCCTAAAAGGGACACAATTTTCTTTTCTGGCCCTTTCCGCCATATAAAGGTGTCATTTATGTTTTGATTTGATACAAACTTGCACAGAATGTTTATCTTGATGATCTCTAGGCCAAGTTCCAAACTGGGTCATGTGAGGTCAAAAATTAGGCCACCAGGTCAAATCAAAGGAAAAGCTTGTTAACAGCCATGAGGCCACATTTGGGTTAACTCATTCTGCTCCAAAGCGTTTTCTCCACTTCTACTTTGCTGATATTTATCTTTCAGCCACCTAGGAGGCTGACAAGCCAATCTACCCAGAATACCGATAGATGTTAAGAGAGATAACATTGATTTTGTAGTTTTTAGCTCGACTATTCGAAGAATAGTCTAGCTATTCTACTCACCCTGGCGTCGGCGTCAGCGTCACACCTTGGTTAAGTTTTTGCATGCAAGTACATACAGCTATCATTTAAAGGCATATAGCTTTGAAACTTATTTATTCTTTTTCTAGGTCAATTACCAACCTCACTGGGTCAAGTTCCATAACTCTAACATGTATTTTGAGCAAATTATGCCCCCTTTTGGACTTAGAAAATTCTGGTTAAAGTTTTACATGCAAGTTACTATCTCCAAAACTAATGCAGATATTGAATTGAAACTTGACATGTGTCTTCGGGGTTATAAAACTAGTTGATAGCACCAAGTCCCATAACTCTGACCTTCATTTTGGTTAAATTATGCCCCATTTGGATTTAGAAAATTCTGGTTAGCTATTACTAAAAGGCATATAGATTTAAAACTTACTTTTTCTTTTTCTAGATCAATTACCTACCTCACTGGGTCAAGTCCCATAACTCTTACATGTATTTTGGCCAAATTATGCCCCCTTTTGGACTTAGAAAATTCTGGTTAAAGTTTTACATGCAAGTTACTATCTCCAAATCTAATGCAGATATTGAATTGAAACTTCACATGTGTCTTCGGGGTTATAAAACTAGTTGATAGCACCAAGTCCCATAATTCTGGCCTTTATTTTGGCCAAATTATGCCCCCTTTTTGACTTAGAAAATTCTGGTTAAAGTTTTGCATGCAAGTACATACAGCTATTAGCAAAAGGCATATAGCTTTGAAACTTATTTTTTCTTTTTCTAGATCAATTACCTACCTCACTGGGTCAAGTCCCATAACTCTGACATGTATTTTGGCCGAATTATGCCCCCTTTTGGACTTAGAAAATCCTGGTTAAAGTTTTACATGCAAGTAACTATCTCCAAAACCACTACAGATATTAAATTGAAACTTCACATGTGTCTTCGGGGTTATAAAACTAGTTGATAGCACCAAGTCCTATAACTCTGACATGTATTTTGGGCAAATTATGCCCCCTTTTGGACTTAGAAAATCCTGGTTAAAGTTTTGCGTGCAAGTACATACAGCTATTACCAAAAAGTATATAGCTTTGAAACTTATTTATTCTTTTTCTAGGTCAATTACCAACCTCACTGGGTCAAGTTCCATAACTCTTAACATGTATTTTGAGCAAATTATGCCCCCTTTTGGACTTAGAAAATTCTGGTTAAAGTTTTACATGCAAGTTACTATCCCCAAAACTAATGCAGATATTGAATTGAAACTTTACATGTTTCTTCGGGGTTATAAAATTTGTTGAAAGCACCAAGTCCCAGAACTCTGATATGTATTTTGGTCAAATTATGTCCCCTTTCGAACTTAAAACTCTTTTGATATTTAACATTTTGGGTAATAATTTCCTGATTCTGTGACAATATTTCGAATAGTCGAGCTTGGCTGTCTTACGGACAGCTCTTGTTTGCTTGGGATATTGTTGTAAATATTATTGTTGACATCAAATATGTGCTAATAGGTATGGAATTTGCACTCCTTGAAAGTAAATTGAAGTAGCTACGCAACAAAGTTAATTTCATGCAGCTTTGTAGTACAGTCATTTCAACAGACTGTTGAATTAAAGACACAAAACAAATGACCGTATTCTCTTATCAGATTTTGTTTTGGCTAAACAACATTTATAAAATGCTAAATTTTATCATGCACATATTAAAACAACAAATATGAACAATTCTTGAAAATATTTTTAAATACATTTGTACAGATTATTGTCATTTTCTAACACTGATTTTACTCATTTATATGCATCCAGGCAATCAAAACGCATCAAAATAAAGTTATTTCTCATAAAAAATAGCATAATATGTTTAGTGTGAAGATGTAATAAAATGAATATTTTAGCTATTTTAGACAGAAATTATTGTGCTGAAAATGAGATTATTTTGGGCAAATTTTCAGAAAACATGTACATGTACTTTACGAAAATTTTAATTTTGAAACAATTTTGTGGAGTTTCTAAAGTATCACAAACAAGCTGTCGGAATAATTGAGTTATTATTAACACTTTATTCTATACATCAAGAGACAGTCTCGAAGTTTAACAACAAAATAAATAGATGAATAAATAAATAAATATGTTTTTACTTTTTCATACGCACATGAGGATTGTTATATTGCATAGGTAAAAATTAAAGATCTGGTGTGCACAAGTTGAAGATTAAGTTTAATCTTACATGTAAAAGAAAAGATTTTAGTTATTTTCTTTTCAATGATATAATCCACAGTTATACCAGTTTTGTTCAGGCAGTGTTGTGTGCGTTGTAACGACGTAAAGATGTGACAATGTTCACGCGGTATGAAAGTGTAAAATGATTCTATAAAATTTTTGTTTTGCATTTCGGTATGATACTTACACGTTATTTTTGTGCAGTTATTATGTACGTCTGTCTTTACTGATGTGTATTTTTTATAACAATACCATCATTTATAATTCAGTTTTTTTCCGCACTCAAATGTTTAGAACCGTACTTATAAAGAATATACTCAACGCCCTTTCTAGCTCCATAGCTATGTTTTTATATTTATCTCTGTTAAATTTTGACAGATTTAAATGAAATTCTGGCACAATGTTTAATGATAATTTTATGGTAATAAAACGTAGAATGATGATAATGAGAATAAACTCATTTAGCCGTAAAATTGTTTGATCCCGCAGATGGCATTATTTGCCGCATAGCGACGAGCGAAAATGTATATACTTTTGGGTTGCATTATTTCAACTGTCATTTCTCAATGAATATTTGTTGGTATCTATTTATTTATTCATTTTTTTATGTTTCGATCATATAAAGAATCATCCGTAATTTTCAGGCTTCGAGAAATCAAATCAAACTATAACTCGAACGACGCTCGCTTTTACAGCTTTTTTTCAACGAAAGCATTTATTTTTTCACAACATACGGTTTTATTTATGTTTTAAAAATGTTATACAACAGAAAATTTGATTGGTTCAACTTGTTAGAAAGAACTAAAAGATTTTATTTAAGACCAATGAAATGTGACGACTGAATGCGTCATGCGGAATTCAGACCTATTACTGTAAAGACGCATGTACGCAGCGTGCGGTTTCCAGATGTAGATAACAACACCGCCTAGAAGCGGCACGCGGTATTCAGATAACAGTTGGTCGACGCATTAATGCGTCGCGCGGGCAGAATGAGTTAAACAATATTTTATTCATCATAATTTCAGTTGTTACAATATTACATATATTAACACAGAGGATTGAGTAGGAAGCTAATAGCTTTTTTAGAAACTCTCTCCCTAGAGGTCACATTTATGACCCTATCTTCATGAGACTTGGTCAGGTTGTTTATTGTGATGATTCCTGTGCCAAGTTAAAAACTGGGTCATCTAGGCTCAAAAAATTGGTCACCCACTGAAATCAAAGGAAAAGCTTGTTCACACTCTTGAGACCACATTTATGACCCTATATTCATGAAGCTTGGTAAGAATGTTTATCTTGGTGATTCCTAGGCCAAGTTTGAAACTGGGTTATGTGGGGTCAAAAACTAGGTCACCACTCAGATCAAATGAAAGCTTTTTAACACTGTAGAGGCCACATTTGTGACCCTATCTTCATGAAACTTGGTCAGAGTGTTTATCTAGATAATTCTTAGGCCAAGTTTAATAGGTGAGCGATATAGGGTCATCATGACCCTCTTTTTTCTCTGTATCTCTGTAATTACAAAAACTGTAACTACTTCAAACGTAAAATAGTTATTCCTCATCATCACCTACATCATCTTGCACAAGGGCCATAATTCGCACCAATATTTTATGAATTATCCCCACTTTTTATGCCCCCGAAGGGAGGCATATTAGTTTTCAACTGTCCGTCCTTTAGTTTGTTCGTTTGTTAGTCACAACGTTAACTTTTTGCATGAAGGCACTTTACTCGCGAACCACCGCACCCAGGACCTTTAAACTTCACATGCTGATAGTACTTATTGAGTACACCTACCCTACTGACTTTGGTGTCACCAGGTCATAGGTCAAGGTCACAGGGGCCAACCTTAACTTTTTGCTTGACGGCACTTTACTCGCGAACCACTGCACTCAGGACCTTCAAACTTCACTTGCTAATAGTACTTATTGAGTACACCAGCCCTACTGACTTTGGGGTCACCAGGTCAAAGGTCAAGGTCACAGGGGCCAACGTTAACTTTTTGCATGAAGCCATTTACTCACGAACCAGTGCACCCAGGACCTTCAAACTTAACATGCTGATAGTACTTATTGAGTACACCATTCCTACTGACTTTGGGGTCACCAGGTCAAAGGTCAAGGTCACAGGGGCCAACATTAACTTTCTGCATGAAGGCACTTTACTCGAGAACCCCTGCGCCCAGGACCTTCAAACTTCACATGTTGATAGTACTTATTGAGTACACCACCCCTACTGACTTTGGGATCATCAGGTCTAAGGTCAAGGTCACAGGGGCCAATCGTTAACTTTTTGCATGAAGGCACTTTACTCGCGAACCACTGCACCCAGGACCTTCAAACTTCACATGCTGATAGTACTTACTGAGTACACCACTCCTACTGACTTTGGGGTCATCAGGTCAAAGGTCAAGGTCACAGGGGCCAATCGTTAACTTTTTGCATGAAGGCATTTTACTCCCGAACCACTGCACCCAGGACCTTCAAACTACACATGCTGATAGTACTTTATGAGTACACCACCCCTACTGACTTTGGGGTCACCAGGTCAAAGGTCAAGGTCACAGGGGCCAACGTTAACTTTTCGCATGAAGGCACTTTACTCGTGAACCACTGCACCCAGGACCTTCAAACTTAAGATGCTGATAGTACTTATTGAGTACACCATCCCTACTGACTTTAGGGTCACCACGTTAGAAGTCTAGGTCAGAGGGGCCAACATTAACTTTTTGCATGAAGGCACTTTACTCGAGAACCACTGCACCCAGGACCTTCAAACTTCACATGCTGATAGTACTTATTGAGTACACTACTCCTACTAACTTTGGGGTCATCAGGTCAAAGATCAAGGTCACAGGGGCCAATGTTAACTTTTTGCTTGAAGGCACTTTACGAGCGAACCACTGCACCCAGGACCTTCAAACTTTACAAGCTGATAGTACTTTATGAGTACACCACCCCTACTGACATTGGGGTCACCAGGTCAAAGGTCAAGGTCACAGGGGCCAACCTTAACTTTTTGCATGAACTTTTTGCACTTTACATGCAAACCACTTCATTCAGGACCTTCAAACTTCACATGCTGATAGTACTTACTGAGTACACCACCCCTACTGACTTTGGGGTCACCAGGTGAAAGGTCAAGGTGCTGCGGGGGCATTTGTCACCATTAGTGACAGCTCTTGTTACTTAGAATATCGGGCTAAAGTTTTAGTGCACTTTCACTCTCTCTCAGTTATTACTGAATGGATTCGATTCAAACTTAAAATAACTGTTCCACATCCTCTCCCACATCATATGACACAAGGTTCATAACTCTGGCACCAATTCCTCATGAATTATGCCCCTTTTTACTTAGAAATTTAGGTTAATTTTGATGCATTTTCACTATATCTCTGTTGCAGAATGGATTTGATTCAAACTTATAACAATTGTTCAACATCATCACCCACATCATGTGACACAAGGGACATAATTCTAGCACCATTATTTTATGAATTATGCCCCTTTTTACATAAAATCTCAGTTAAAGTTTTGGTGCACTTTAACTCTATAATTGTTATTATCAAATGGATTTGATTTCAAACTTTTAATTGTTTAAGCACATCATCACCCACATCATATAGCACAAGAGCCATAACTATTGCTATAATATTTCATGAATTATGCCCCCTTTTTACTTAGAATTTCAGGTTAATGTTGGTGCACTTCCACTTTATCTTTGTTATTACGAATTTGAATCTTATACAATAGTTCTTTAACATGTTTGTTCTGATCATATGACACAAGGTCCATAATTCTGGCACAAGTATTTAGTGAGTTAAGTCGCCTTTTTATGCCCCGGAAGGGAGGCATATAGTTTTTGAACCATCTGTCAGTCTGTCGGTCTGTCAGTCTGTCGGTCTGTCTGTCAGCAATTTCGTGTCTGGTCCATATCTTTGTCATCGATGGATGGATTTTCAAATAACTTGGCATGAATGTGTACCACAGTAAGACGACGTGTCACGCGCAAGACCTAGGTCCGTAGCTCAAAGATCAAGGTCACACTTAGACGTTAAAGGTCATTTTTCATGATAGTGCATTCGAGTTCGGTCCATATCTTTGTCATCCATCGATGGATTTTCAAATAACTTGGCATGAATGTGTACCACAGTAAGACGACATGTCGCACGCAAGACCCAGGTCCGTAGCTCAAAGGTCAAGGTCACACTTAGACGTTAAAGGTCATTTTTCATGATAGTGCATTCATGTCCGGTCCATATCTTTGTCACCCATGGATGGATTTTCAAATAACTTGGCATGAATGTGTACCACAGTAAGACAAAGTGTCGCGCGCAAGACCCAGGTCAGTAGCTCAAAGGTCAAGGTCACACTTAGACGTTAAAGGTCATATTTCATGATAGTGCATTGATGGGCGTGTCCGGTCCATATCTTTGTCATTCATGCATGGATTTTAAAATTGTTGGGCATGAATGTGTACCACAGTAAGACGACATGTCGCGCGCAAGACCCAGGTCCGTAGGTCAAAGGTCCTAAACTCTAACATCGGCCATAACTCTTCATTCAAAGTACCATCGGGAGCATGTTTCATCCTATGGAGACAGCTCTTGTTCAGTATATCTCTGTTGTTACTTAATAGATTTTATTTAAACTTAAAATGGTTGTTCAGCATTGTTATCCACACCTTATGACACAATGTTCATGATGCTGGCACCAAAATGCTTATCTTATGCCCGATTTTTACTAGAATTTCAGGTTCGAGTTGTGATGCACTTCTGTTCTCTCTCACTTACTTGATTCAAACTTAAAATAGTTGTTTAACATTATTAGCCACACGACACAGTGTCACGGTGTATTTATAGTAACTTTTGCAGAAATTTCCATGAATTATGTCCCTTTTATACTTATTTAATGTTTTGATACACTTCTGTATCTCTGTTATTACTAAATACATTTGACACAGACTTAAGCTATTGTCCAGTATCTTCATCCACATTGGAGTCATTAAACACTCCAGTGACATAACCAGCTTCCTTAGATGTGACCAATTTCACTATCCCTCATCGAAATAGTCGAGTGCGCTTTCTCCTGTGCCTCTTGTTTAATTACCTCTCTTAATCTTTGGCAAAACTCAAAAACTATATTGAGTTAGAACTTCACTCAGAGATCCTGGTGACATTGACATTAAATAATAAGGCTGCTTGTTTTTCAGTAATCCCTCCTAAACCTTTAGGTCCCCTTGACACAAGGTCGGTGCAGTGCACTTGGCTGATACTACAGTGGCGAACAAGGCACAAGGATGAAGAGGCTTTGATAGATAAATATGTGGTGGAGTACCGAAACGCACGTGAAATACGATGGGTCAGAGTAGGGGCAACAGCCAAACACGAACTTGAAGTTAATGGGTAAGTGCATTTTCTTCGTGCTTTTCAGGAGAATATTTGATTAACAACTGTAAAATGTACATTGTGACATTTGGCATGATGTGGAGCCTAATGTTGCACAGGTAAAATATGTATAATTAGGTAAAACAATTGGAAAGGCATGTGATGTAAGAAAAATTGTTTGTTAGTTGAACTATTTAAAGAACAGGAAGATCTATTGCACTAACCCATGTATTGGGGTTGGCACCTGTGTTGTCGTCCTGAAATGGTTATGGTTTATTAGCTCACCTAAGCACGAAGTGCTCATGGTGAGCGGTTGTGATGACGTTGTGTCCGTGGTACATTGTTTGGGGATCCTCTGTCCTTCGTCAGCAATTTCTTTAAGCAACATCTCCTCCAAAACCAGTGAATGGATTTTGATGAAACTTGGCCTAAGTGTTTCTTGGATTGTCCTTTGCCAAAGTTTTTCAAATCATTCCACTTGGTTGCACATAGGGGTCATCAGAGCTGAAAATAGATAAAATCTTCAAATGACATCTCCTAAACAGCAGGTCCACTTTTGAAATAATTTCACACAAATGGTCGTTGTGTGACCATTACCAAGATTATTCTGAATTGTCAAAAATGGCTGCTGGGGTGTGTAGTCACTTTTCCCTATATGTATGTAGTGGGAAAATCTTCATGTTTGATATTGTCATATCACATCATTCTCCCAACTTCTTAACCACCCCCCACCCCCAAAACATGCATTATCCACACAAAAGAATGACATTTTCTATGTGATGAATTTCAAATGCCTATATAGAACAGCTTACTGCCTATATAGGCTTGTACAATTTTTGGCTGGAAAAAAACTTTCAGATCATGAGCAAAAATTAAATATCTGTGGTTTTGTTGTCAGTCATATATCTGTCTAAGATGACATCTCTGTGTGTGATCTTCTGAATTTTGTCAGACAGTTTGGAATAGGCCTGGAATTCCTTTTTTGTGCCTCTGGATAATGGTGGGAGGGCACTTAGAGTTGCTCTTGTCCATCCATCCAAACTTGTGTTGTGCATATGTCAAAAAGTATTTGGCCTAGAGTCTTCAAATCTCACAGGAATGTCATTTAGCATTTGAAGTTATGCACCTGGTGTATCAATTGGGATTTCACACAGCCAGACAAGATTTATGACCCTTGACATAGTCAAAACAATATGCATAAAAAGGGTCAAAGTTTGTGTCGCATGCATCTCAAAACTTAGTAGACCCAGGATTATGTAACATAACAGGAATAGTATTCAGCATGTGAAAGTGTACACCTGGGATTTAGTTCTGGATGGATTGTGGCCCATGATTTAAAGAACGAAATGCATAAAGGACATAAAATTTGTATGGATGTATCTCAGAAAGTATTTAACTTAGAGTAGTAAAATATTAGGGGATTGCATATGTAGTTTGCACCTGGTGTTCTGTTTGAGATTTCACTACTTTGTATACATACTTCATGTTACAATTTTCTCTGGGAGTTATGTCCTTGTCGTAGTTAAAAATACGCATAAAGTGCTTAAATTTTTGTGTTGAATATATCTTAAAAGATATTTCACGTAAGTTCATGAAACCATGTAGGAATGTAATCCAGCATGTGAATTTGAGTTATTTTTAGCTCGATGATTCGAAGAATAGAGGAGCTATCCTACTCTCCCTGGTGTCGGCGTGAGCGTGAGTGTTAGCGTCACACAAATGTTAAAGTTTGCGTACCACCCCAAATATTTTCAAAGTCCATTGAGATATTGCTTTGATATTTTGCATACTTGTTTACCATCATGACCCCAGTCTGTAAAAAGGAGGTGGCAACTCTATCAAGCATTTTGACTGAATTATGGCCCCTTTTCAACTTGGAATATGCTTATTGTAATGTTAAAGTTTTACTCATAGCTTATATTATACTATCAAGCACTGAGAATAGTTGAGCGCGCTGTCCACTGACAGCTCTTGTTTCTTATACCCTCACAAAACAAAGTTTGGGGGGGGTATATAGGAGTCAGCTTGTCTGTTGGTCGGTCTTCGGTCCGTTGGTTTTCATAGTTTCCAGACAATAACTCATGAACAGCTGGACAGATTAAAATAATATTTTTTGAACACAAGTGTAACATCAGAAAACACAGGTGGTCAGTAGGTCAAGGGTCAAGGTCACAGTGACCCTGAACAGTAAAACGGTTTCCAGATGATAACTTGAGAATGCTTTGACCTAGGGTCATAACTTTTGGTACACAGGTGTAACATGATAAAATACAGGTCAAGTTCGACTTTGAGGTCAGTAGGTCACAGGTCAAGGTCACAGTGACCCAAAACTGTTGAACAGTTTCCGGATGATAACTTGAGAACGCTTGGGTCTAGGATCATAAATTTTGGTACATAGATGGTGTAACATGATAAAGTACAGGTCAAGTTTGACTTTAAGGTCAGTAGGTCAAAGGTCACAATGACCCAAAACAGTTAACACATTACTGCGTAGACATATAGCCTTATCAGCTGTCAAACAGTTTTCATCCGATCTTGTTCAAATTTTTCTGATTCGTCAAGAAACATGGCTGCCAGAGGACGTTGTCACTTTTCATCAACAATTTCTTTAAACAATATCTTCTCCCACGCCACAGAATGGATTTTGATGAAACTTTACACAAATGATCTCTTGGGTAGCTCTCTTTCAAAGTTGTTCAAATGGTTCCGGTTCATTGAACGTATGTGCCTTGATATTTGGCATGTGATATCAGATTTGTAATTTCTACTGTAATTATTATCCCCCGCCGATGAAATCGGGAGAGGGGTATTGAAATGGCTTGCAGCCATTTCTCAGTAACTAGCAAGTAGAATTTCATGAAACTTAAAATAAACATGAACCAACATACTGTGATGATGCCCGTCAAGTTTTTAACCAGGTTTTCAACGAAAACCTGAGTTATTAGATTGGGGTATGTGGTTGGTTGGGCGGGCGGGTGGGCGGGTGGCATCAAACTGGTGTTTCCGGTCAATAACTTTTGTTTCGGTAAAGATATTTGAATAAAACTTGGTATGTATGTAGCTTATATCAAGACAAAGGCTGGGATTGATTTTGGGGTTTCAGGGGTCAAGGTCAAGGTCACTGTTACTTAAAATAGAAAAAGGGTTTCCGGTCAATAACTTAACTTAGGAATGAGCTATCGTGATGAAACTTGGTGTATAGAAAACTTATATAAAATTGTAGCTTGGGATTGATTTTGGGGTTTCTGGAATCAAGGTCAAGGTCATTGTTACTAAAAATAGGGTTAGGGTTAGGGTTTTGCTTTAAAGTGGTGCACTGTGATTCAGTATACTTTTTATATGCCCGAAGGGACGTATTATGTTATGACGCTGGTGTCCGTCTGTCCCTCCGTCTGTCTGTCCGTTAGCAATTTCGTGTCCGCTCTGTAACTCTTGAACCCCTTGAAGGATTTCAAGGAAACTTGACACAAATGTTCACCACACCCAGACGACGTGCAGAGCGCATGTTCCGGATGTCTCGCTCCAAGGTCAAGGTCACACTTAGGAGTCAAAGGTCATATCAGTTTGTTTCATGTCCGCTCTTGAACTGCTGGAAGGATTTCAAAGAAACTTGGCAGAAATGTTCACCACATTGCAAAGATGTGCAGAGCGCATGTTCCGGATGACTCGCTTCAAGGTCAAGATCACACTTAAGGGTCAAAGATCATATATGACTTTGCTTTGTGTATATTGCTCTGCATTGCAGTGCTCTTGTTTTTATTTGGCAGATCTCTTTTTTTTGTACTTACAATAATTTTTTTTTGAATTACTTCCCTTTTATGTTACTATAAATAGCTTATTTTGAAACTTTTTTATTATTGGCCGTAGGGAAAAACCGAGACCACTTTTCTGTGGTACAACATGGATGGTACCTCCAATTTTAAGGTGTATTTTTACATACCTGTACCTGATAAGGATTTTTTTGTAGACTTTGAACTTTTTTTTTGTGGACTTAGATCTGTTTTTTGAAGTTTTCCTTTTGTTGTTCCAGTCCTTTGGGGCTTCAACAGTCAAGTTCTTAAAATTTTGCTCCCATCCTATGATGTAAGCCTTCGGGCGTATATTGCCCCGCTTGGCGGCGCTCTTGTGTATTCTTATGAAAAGTGTTGAAAACCTGGTTTCGTGGCATTGCCGCGTTTCTTGTTATTTGGATTGGTCAATTTCCCTAAAGAGTTATTGCCCTGTTTTTACTGAAAAATGCTCAAAAATGTCCGCCACAGCCATTTCTCAGTAACTAGCTTGTAGAATTTAATGAAATTTGAAATAAAGATGAACCAACATACTGGGATGATGCCCGTCGGGTGTTTGTTTGGATTGGTCAATTTTCCTTAGAGTTATTGCCCTTGATTTAATGAAAAATGCCCAAAAATGTCCGTCTGCAGCCATTTTCCAGTAACTGTTAGATAGATTTCCTAAAACTTGAAATAAACATGAACCAGCATACTGCGATGATGCCTGTCAATTTTTCTTTTTTTTGGATTCAGTTTCCCTTACAGTTATTGCCCTTTAATTGTTAAAAAATCTTCAGATTTGTACAAATCAAACCAACCAATTGGTAGAATTTCATTAAACTTCTTTCATTCTTTTCCATGAACATTTATTATAAACATGTGAAGTTGTGAAGACCTGGTCACTACCTTGCCTTGGTTCCCCCCGCCTCCCCCCCACCCCCGGAAAGAAAAAAAAAATAAATAAAAATCATTCCTTTTTATTTTTTTTAAATCTTCCATGAATATTTTATCAACATGCAAAGTTGTACCATTCCACCATCTTACTCTCCACTCAGTCATACCCACCACCCCAATCCTGCATCTGCCCACTACCCCGATCATGCATCTGCCCCCCTTCCCCCCATTTTTATGTCCCCAAAGGGAGGCATATAGTTTTTGAACCGTCTGTCAGTCTTTCCGCAATTTTCGTGTCCGGTCCATATCTTTGTCATCGATGGATGGATTTTCAAATAACTTGGCATGAATGTGTACCACAGTAAGACGATGTGTCGCGCGCAAGACCCAGGTCCGTAGCTCAAAGGTCAAGGTCACACTTAGACATTAAAGGATAGTGCATTGATGGGCGTGTCCGGTCCATATCTTTGTCATCGATGGATGGATTTTCAAATAACTTGGCATGAATGTGTACCACAGTAAGACGACGTGTCACGCGCAAGACCCAGGTCCGTAGCTCAAAGGTCAAGGTCACACTTAGACATTAAAGGATAGTGCATTGATGGGCGTGTCCGGTCCATATCTTTGTCATCGATGGATGGATTTTCAAATAACTATGCATGAATGTGTACCACAGTAAGACGATGTGACGCGCGCAAGACCCAGGTCCGTAGCTCAAAGGTCAAGGTCACACTTAGACTTTAAAGGATAGTGCATTGATGGGCGTGTCCGGTCCATATCTTTGTCAACCATGGATGGATTTTCAAATAACTTGGCATGAATGTGTACCACAGTAAGACGACGTGTCGCGCGCAAGACCCAGGTCCGTAGCTCAAAGGTCAAGGTCACACTTAGACGTTAAAGGTCATTTTTCATGATAGTGCATTGATGGGCGTGTCCGGTCCATATCTTTGTCATTCATGCATGGATTTTAAAATAACTATGCATGAATGTGTGACACAGTAAGACGACGTGTCGCGCGCAAGACCCAGGTCCGTAGCTCAAAGGTCAAGGTCACACTTAGACGTTAAAGGTCATTTTTCATGATAGTGCATTGATGGGCGTGTCCGGTCCATATCTTTGTCATTCATGCATGGATTTTAAAATAACTACGCATGAATGTGTGACACAGTAAGACGACGTGTCGCGCGTAAGACCCAGCTCCGTAGGTCAAAGGTCCTAAACTCTAACATCGGCCATAACTACTTATTCAAAGTGCCATCGGGGGCATATGTCATCCTTTGGAGACAGCTCTTGTTTTATTTTTTTTTTTTTTTTTTAATTTTCCTTCAGTATTTATAATCAACATGTGAATTTTTGTACCCTCACCCGGTGACCCCCGTTGCCCCCACCCCCCACACACCAAAAATAGCATTTATCTTCTGTTAAAATGATTTTGACTAATGAAATTATTTGCTTCTTAGTAATATCCTAAACTTTTTGACAGGTATATTTTTTGCTATTCCTCACCACAAACCCTTTCGGCGGGGGATACCAATTCATTGAATTTGCTTGTTGAAATTGCCCTAGGTCCAAAAATGTGTGTGAAATGTTTATAATATAAGCTAACATAGAAGAAACCTAACTCTGTACTAATACAAACACACTTGAAGCCTTGTACACAGGTGAGCGCTTCAGGGTCAATGACCCTCTTGTCGTTATCTGTGTTATTACTTAATACATTTGACACAAACTTAAACTGTTGTCCAATATCTGCATCCACATTAGAGAGTTATAGGGGGATCAAGAGGTAGCAATAGAAATACTTTTAAATGACTTCTTCGCATGAACCACTTGGTGATCCTCATCAGTGCAATTAGGGGTTGCTAGATTTAAAAATGGGAAAAAAAAACAACTTCAGATAACTTCTTCTCATTAAACGCTTGCTGCATGTTTGGACACTGGGCCCCTTAGGGGCCACATGAGCTAAAAATAGAAAAACCTGTCATGAACTTCGTCAAACTTAGTCTGTAGCATCATTGTAAGGTCCTCTCCCAAATGTTTAAATGGATCTGTTTCGTCCCTTTTAGCGGACACAAGGTCCGTCCGTCAACATTTTCTAAAAAAATCTTTTTCTTGAAAACCACTGGACAGAATTACATCAAACTTCACAGGAATGATCCTTGGGTGGACCCCTTTCAAAATTTTTCAAAGAATTGAATTCCATGCAGAACTCTGGTTGTGACATCATATAATGGTCCTCTATGAAAAGTATTCATATTATGCCCCTGGGGTAAAAACAGGCCCTGCCCTGGGGGTCCCATGTTTTACATAGACTTGTATAGGAAAAAACTTTAAAAATCTTCTTGTCTAAAACCACAAGATGTAGGGCTTTTATATTTGGTAAGTAGCATTACCTTTAGGTCCTCTACCAAAATGATTCAAATTATACTCCTGGGATGAAAAGAGGCCCTGCCCTGGGGTCTCAAGTTTAACATAGACTTATGTAGGCAAAAAACTTTAAAAATCTTCTTGCCTGAAACTGCAAGGCATATGCTTTTATATATTTGTTTTTTTGCATTGCCTTGTGGTCCTCTACCAAAATTATTCAAATTATGCCCCTAGGGTGAAAAGAGGCCCTGCCCTGGGGTCCAAAATTTAACATAGACATATAGGGGGGAAAAATCTTCTTGTCTGAAAGTTCAAGGCCTAGGCCTTTGATATTTGGTATGTAGCATTGCCTAGTGGATGTCTAACAAGATTGTTCAATTATTCCCCTAGGGTGAAAAGAGGCCCTGCCCTGGGGGTCACTTGTTATATGAGTTATATAGGAATAAATACTTCAAAAGTTATCAGATCATATTTCCTGGACTGTTTAATTATAATTACCTGGTGGCCCGAAGTGATTAGGGGTCACCTGACTGTGACCTTGACCTACTGACCTACTTTCTTGTTTTTTAAGATACAGCCTTGGACTTTGGATGATATGTACAGTTTTGCACACCGATCTTTAGACTTTAGTGACCATTAATATGACCTACTGACCTACTTTCTAATATTTTAGCATCAGTTTGCCTTTTTAAACATGTGGCTCATATTACTCAGGTGAGCGATTCAGGGTCATCATGGCCCTCTTGTTAAGCTGTTTCAGCAAAATGTAGAAAAAACTAAATAACTTCTATTGTAAGGATGTTCACCAAACTTAATCAAAAGCAAAGTCAGATATTCAAGGTCCTCTTCAGGTGAGCGATTTAGGCCCAATAAGGCCAAACCGCCTTGATAGCCTAGTGATAGAGCGTCCCCTTCGAGTGCGGGAGGTCGTGGGTTTGATCCCCAGCCGCGTCATACCAAAGACATGAAAAATGGTACCAGTAGCTGCCTTGCTTGGCGCTCAGCATTTAAAGGGAAACTGGCCTCTTCTCTCATACCCTCGTGGTGATGGATTCCATCAGGAATGAGGTGTCGAGAGTGATTAATATAAGTTGTAGAACTTCCTTCACAATCAACCTAAAATAAATTACGGATAAACTAAGTACATACAGCTATTACTTAAAGGCATATATATTTGAAACTTAGTTTTTATTTTTCTAGATCAATTACCAACCTCACTGGGTCAAGTCCCATAACTCTGACATGTATTTTGGGCAAATTATGCACCCTTTTAGATAAAAAAATTCTGATTAAAGTTTTGCATGCAAGTTACTGTCTGCAGAACAAATGCAGATATTAAATTGAAACTTCACATGTGCCTTTGGAGTTATAAAACTAGTTGATTGCATCAAGTCCCATAACTCTGACATGAATTTTGGTCAAATTATGTCCCCTTTTGAACATAAAACTTCTGGTTAAAGTTTTGCATGCAAGTTACTATCTCCAAAACTAATGCAGATACTGGATTGAAACTGTAGATATTTTAACATTTAGGGTAACATTTTCCTGCTTCTGGGACAAGAATTTGAATAGTCGAGCATTGGCTGTCTTGTTATGTTTGAAAGCATTTGAAATTGCTTTTTCGGTATATCACTTATTTGCAGGAATGTTCCTTGTTCAAACTTCTATCAAGTATAGCTTTCTCAATTTCTAAAACCCGTGGCAGCTATGTGCTGAGCTTTATATTTGTATAGAGGGTGGACTTGAAAATAATCTTCTGAAACTGATCAATTTCAGAATAATTTCATACGATTACTCCTTGGGTGAGCCGCTACTCTGATCTTACTCTGCTTGTTAAATCATGTTGATTTCTAAAGTTATAGATCCAATGAAACATGATTGAATCTTTAACTCAGGTGAATATTCAAGGGCCTCATGTCTGGATATAATACTGGTAATGATTTTCAGGAGATTTCATCATACGCTTAAAGGTGGATAATCAGATTTTGGCCATGTAACAGATTTGTTCGAAACTTTAGCATCTGATCATTTACACTCATTTATGTTCACTTAACACTTAATACAAATTAGATTTTCACTGGAGGTATTTTTAAAATTTCATTTTCCTATCCTGGTTGCCCAACTAAGAGTTATTTTATCATAAGTATAAATTTGATAAACATACTTTGCCTAAGGAAATGTATAAATATTAGACATATTGTAATATATTTGTAAAATATTTGCATTAAAAATTATGTATTTAGATGGAATTCATCAGAAACGCAAGCTTGAAAAATTATTATTACCTCCCTTTGCCTATCTTGGTTGCGCAACCAAGATAGATTGGAAATAAATGAATTCAGAAGCTACACACAGCTTTTAAACTTGCATTTTGGTTCAGATTGTTCAATAGTTGATATGTCTATCAAATGCAAATGTAAAACTAGACATTGTATCGAAATAAAAAGAAATACCCAGCTTTTTATATACTTTCATATTAAAGGGGAGTAATTACAAAATTTTATAAAATTAATAAAATATACATTTCAAATAGGAATCTAACTCTATGTAATCGGTCCTTTTGTTCCTTAAATAATTCTCTACCAGAATATACAAAAAGTAAAAAATGTCATTAAATGTTATTTAAATGTGATTGACCACCTTTAATCACTCTAGTCTATGACTTTTTTTCTACATTGAGATAAAAGGTGTGCTGAATATGGCTCCTGAATATTCAGTTTATTTTTCAGGTTGCAGGAGGGAACAGACTATTTGTTCAGGGTATATACAACAAACAGAGATGAGAGAAGTGAATATCTTGAATCTGTTCTTATCACAACAAAAAAGAGAAGAGGTATGTTTAAAATTATATTAACACCATCATAACACTTTGTTGTTATCCCCTGACGAAAGTCGGAGGGATATAGTTTTGGCATTGTCCTTCTGTCCGTCCATCCGTCCTTCTTTCTGTCCGTCCTTCTTTCCGTCCGTCCGTCTTTCCTTCCTTCCGTCCGTCTGGAGCCATATCTAGGAAATGACACGGGCTGTCTAGCGTCCCTAAAATTCCTACTTTTTCCTATTTTTTTTTCAATTTGGCTAAAATTCCTATTTTTTTAAAAAAATCAAAGGAAATTCCTAAAAAGGCCCTATTTTTTCACAAAAAATCCTAATTTTTTAACTTTTTTTGCAATGATCAAAAAAAGAAAATGTTTTAAATGTTGTTTAAAAGTTCTTCTAATTCAGAAAAAAACAGTTAGTACAGTTCAAAGCAGTTTACCAGTGGTAGACGTCTTTTCTGTAAATAAAGCACTATTTGTGAGTTACTTTTATGTCAATCACATAAAGGTAAGCACATTACATGGTCTTTAAAGTCCATATTTTAATTTGAAAATTCCTAAATTTAGCCCTAAAATTTCCTTAAAATTGTACCAAATTCCTAATTTTAGCCCTATTTTTTTGTACAAATTGCCCTAAAATTAGCCCTTATTTTTTGTCAGGGTATGCTAGACAGCCTGGGTTGGGAATATTTATTTAAAACTTCATATACATGTTCACCACTATGAGTTCTTGCGGCCTGTGAGGTTTCAGTCAGATTGCATTAGTAACACCAGAGTTATGGACCTTAGAAGTTTCTAGTGTTAACTATTTAGGGTACTATCAATATTATTATGTCTCCCCCAGGAGACATATTGTTTTTGCCCTGTCTGTCCGTCCTTCCGTCCGTCCGTACGTCACACTTCATTTCCGAGCAGTAACTGGAGAACCATTTGACCTAGAACCTTCAAACTTCATAGGGTTGTAGGGCTGCTGGAGTAGACGACCCCTATTGTTTTTTGGGTCACTCCGTCAAAGGTCAAGGTCACAGGGGCCCGAACATTGAAAACCATTTCCGATCAATAACTGGAGAACCACTTGACCCAGAATGTTGAAACTTCATAGGATGATTGGTCATAAAGAGTAGATGACCCCTATTGATTTTGGGGTCACTCCATCAAAGGTCAAGGTCACAGGGGCCTGAACATGGAAAACCATTTCCGATCAATATCTACAGAACCACTTGACCCAGAATGTTGAAACTTCATAGGATGATTGTACATGCGAAGTAGATGACCCCTATCAATTTTGGGGTCCCTCCATTAAAGGTCAAGGTCACAGGGGCCTGAACATTGAAAACCATTTCCGGTCAGTAACTTGAGAACCACTTGACCCAGAATGTTGAAACTTCATAGGATGATTTAACATGAAGAGTAGATGACCCCTATTGATTTTGGGGTCACTCCATCAAAGGTCAAGGTCACAGGGGCCTGAACATTGAAAACCATTTCCGATCAATAACTCGAGAACCACTTGATCCATAATGTTGAAACTTCATAGGATGATTGATCATGAAGAGTAGATGACCCCTAATGATTTTGGGGTCACTCCGTCAAAGGTCAAGGTCACAGGGGCCTGAACATTGAAAACCATTTCCGATCAATAACTAGAGAACCACTTGACCCAGAATGTTGAAACTTCATAGGATGATTGGTCATAAAGAGTAGATGACCCCTATTGATTTTGGGGTCACTCCGTCAAAGGTCAAGGTCACAGGGGCCTGAACATGGAAAACCATTTTCGATCAATAACTAGAGAACCACTTGACCCAGAATGTTGAAACTTCATAGGATGATTGTACATGCAAAGTAGATGACCCCTATCGATTTTAGGGTCACTCCATTAAAGGTCAAGGTCACAGGGGCCTGAACTTTGAAAACCATTTCCGGTCAGTAACTTGAGAACCACTTGACCCCAAAATGATGAAACTTCATAGGATGATTGGTCATGCAGAGTAGATGACCCCTAACGATTTTAGGGTCACTCTGTTAAAGGTCAAGGCCACAGGGGCCTGAACATGGAAAACCATTTCCAATCAATAACTTGAGAACCTCTCGACCCAGAATGTTGAAACTTCATAGGATGATTGTTCATGCAGAGTAAATGACCCCTATTGTTTTTGGGGTCACTCCGTTAAAGGTCAAGGTAACAGGGGCCTGAACATTGATAACCAGTTCCGATCAATAACTTGAGAACCACTTGACCCAGAATGTTGAAACTTCATAGGATGATTGAACATGCAGAGTAAATGACCCCTATTGATTTTGGAGTCAGTCTATTAACGGTCAAGGTCACAGTGGCCTGTTCATGTAAAATCATTTTTAGGAAATAACTTGAGAACCACTTGTCCTACAATGTTGAAACTTAATAGGATGATTGGACATGCAGGGTAGATGACCCCTATTTATTTTGAGGTCACTTGATCAAAGGTCAAGGTCACAGAAGCCTGAACTGTGACTTGAGAACCACTAGGCCAAGAGTGTTGAAATTTAGTGGGGTGATTGGACATGCCAAGTAGATGATCCCTATTGCAGCCAACCATCAGTGTCTCTTTGACTTCGCTCCAGCATTGACTTCTTGCCTATAGGACTTTGCATTTGGGTAGACATGCGCTTTTTTACAAAAGCATTTTCTAGTTATTATTATTATTATTATACCAGATTTATATAGCGCCCTTTTCATGATAAACATGTTCAAAGGCGCTTTACAGCAACTGCAGCCACACAGGGCGTGAAATCATTCTCTACTAGTACAGACACGGAGCAATCTGACCAGAGGGACAGGGTGAGACAAAGCCCCCACAGAGAGATCAGAAATCAGATACAGGCTTGTCCGGCTAACTTAGCCTAGCTTGCGAATAGACAGCCTGGTTCTTTAACGTGCCCAGTGTATAGCACTGATACACGCAAGGATTACCTGGGTTCCTGACCAGTACACCTCTAGCTGGGTGGGAAACACTGAAAAGTGTTTCTGAAAATTCCCGAGTAGCTGCTGGGGATCGAACCCCGACCTCAGGATTTGGAAGGCAAGTGTGCAAACCACTGAGCTATCCGTCCACCCAAATATGGCAATTTCTGCCTCATAACTTTTGATATATTTGACCTGGAACTATGAAACTTAAACAGAATTTAGATCACCATAATGTGGTTGTGTACACACAATTTCGTTCGGATTTATATGTAAATTAAGAGTTATTGCCCTTTAATTGTATAAAAATCCACATATTTGTACATAACAAACTTACCATTTGATAGAATTCCATTAAATTTCTTTCATTCTTTTCCATTATTATTTATTGTTAACATGTGAAGTTGTGTACCCACACCTGGTCACCCCCTTACCTTGATCACACCCCTTCCCCTATTTCCCCCCCCCCCCCCAAAAAAAGTTATTTTTAGCTCACCTGTCACATAGTGACAAGGTGAGCTTTTGTGACACCCTTCGTCCGTGGTGTGTCCGTCCATCCGTCAACAATTTCTTGCCTGCATGATAGTGGTTTCATTTATGATTTTATTTTAACCAAAATTGCACACAACTTGTATCACCATAAGATCACGGTTCCTTTCTTGAACTGGCCAGATCCCTTTATGGGTTCCAGAGTTACGGCCCCTGAAAGGGCCAGAATTAGCTTTTTTGACCTTGTCTGCAGAATAGCAGCTTCATTTATGATTTGATTTTTACCAAACTTGCACACAACTTGTATCACCACAAGATCATGCTTCCTTTCTTGAACTGGCCAGATTCCGTCATGGGTTCCAGAGTTATGGCCCCTTGAAGGTCCAAAATTGGCTATTTTGGCTTTGCAGCCATATAGAGACTTCATTTATGGTTTTATTTGATACAAACTTCCAAAATACCTTCAACAACAAGAAATCTTGGATTCCATCACAAATCAGATCCAATCATATGTTCCAGAGTTATTGTACCCCCCGACAACAAAGTTGTAAGGGGGGGTATACTGGTTTCAGGTTGTCTGTCTGTCTGTCTGTCTGTCTGTCCGTCTGTCTGTAGACGCAATCTGTGCGCACCATCTCTCCTTATCCCCTTGACAGAATTTAATGAAACTTCACACAAGTGATCAGTACCAGCAGTAGTTGTGCATGGGGCATGTTAGTGAAATCTAGGTCGAGTTTAATTAGGTTATCTGAGTAAAAAACAGGTCACTAGGTTAAATTAAGAAAAACTTGTGTATGCATAGAGACTGTTTTTTTCAATTGATTTTATAAATTGTCAGATGATTGCCTTAATGAATCTAGGTCGAATTTGAATATGGGTCATCTGAGGTCAAAACTAGGTCACTTGGTCAAATCAAAAAACTTGTGTATGTGATAGAGCGATTTTTCAATTGATCTTTATGAATTTGGTCAGAATATTGCCTGATAAAATCTAGTCGAGTTTGACATGGGTCACTAGGGTCAAAAACTAGTCATATCTAAGAAAATGCTTGTTTTATCGCAAGAGACCAATTTTTTGGTCCAATCTTAATGAAAATTGGTCAGAATATTTGTTTCCATGAAATCACTAGGTCAAACATGTTTTACACTGTTATGGTGTGTTTCTTAGGTGAGCGACGTAGGCCATCTTGGCCCTTTGTTTTGTTACTATACTATATACATAGACACAATCTTGTGCGCACCATACTCTCCTCATCCCCTTGACACAATTTAATGAAACTTCACACAAGTGATCAGTACCAACCCTAGTTGTGCATGGTGCATGGTACATTCTTTTAGATAAATATTCTGCATAGTTATGGGACTTTGTTTTTTGTTACTATACTGTATACATACATTCTATATACATACAGTCCACATAATTATGCAATCTTGTGTGCGTCAAATTGCAATGTACTGTCAGTGCATGCGGGGGGTACATTCATCACCTTTAGTGATAGCTCTAGTTTTATATCTGATTACCTCCCCTGATTGTAATCAAAATGGATTTATATCAGTAAGTACTTATAGGACAGATTTGAAATTTCATTATTGTTATTAGTTGGACTCAGACAATCAGGGTAGATAACCATGGACTGATTTTATGTCAAATTACCTCCCTTTATTAATCCCCCGCCGTGGCGGAGGGATTATAGGAATGGTCTGCGTCCGTCCTTCCGTCCTTCTGTCCGTCCTTCCGTCCGTCCTTCCGTCCTTCCGTCCGTCCTTCCGTCCGTAACACTTTCGTGTCCGCTCCATATCTCCTAAACCCCTTTAAGGATTTTCCCCAAACTTGGGTCAAATGATCACCTCATCAAGACGATGTGCAGAACCATTACAGCCTTGTCGGGTTTAAGTCAAGGTCACAACTCAAGGTCCCAAAAGGTTTGAGCCTGCCATTTTGTGTCCGCTCTATACTCCTAAACCCCTTGAAGGAATTTAATAAAACTTGGGTCAAATGATCAACCTCATCAAGACGATGTGCAGAACCCATGAGTCCCGCCATGCCAGCCCCAAGGTCAAGGTCACAACTCAGGGGCAAAGGTTTTAGCCTTCCTTTTGTGTCCGCTCTATATCTCTTAAACCCCTTGAAGGAATTTTATAAAACTTGGGTCAAATGTTCACCTCATCAAGACGATGGGGCAGAACCCATGAGTCGTCATTTCCAGCTCAAGGTCAAGGTCACAGCTAGGGTCAAAGTTTGAGCCTTCCATTTTGTGTCCACTCTATATCACCTAAACCCCTTGAAGTTTCATCAAACTTGGGTCAAATGACACCTCAAAAGGCATGGCAAAAACTTATAGTCACCCTTTTGTCGCCTAAAGGGTCAAGGTCAAAAAATGAAGGTAAAAGGGTTTTTGACCCTTTCCCATTTTGTGCCCGCTCTAATCCCAAAACCCCCTTAAAGGAATTTTAAAAAACGGGGTAAATGTTACCCATCAGAAAGATGTGCAAAATTATGAGTCAACCATCCCCGGGTCAAGGTCAAGGCCCACAACTAAGGGTAAAAATTTTGAGCCTTCCTTTAATGTCCACTCTGTATCTCCTAAACCCCTTGAAGGATTTCATCAAATTTGGGTTCAATGATCACCTTTTAAAAAGAACTAAAGAGCACCATGTAAACTAAAGGTAAAGGTCACAACTAAAGGGTCAAAGGTTTCATCTCTTATCCCTAAACCCCTTAAAGGATTTTCATAAAATTTGGGGTCAAAAGACACCCATCAAAAACGTTGTGCAGAATTCATGAGTACCATGTCAGTTAAAGGGTCGGGTCACAGCAAATCAAAGGTTTACCCTTTCACTTCCATAGCTGCGGGGGATTTACTGTCGTTTCAGCCTCCTTTTTCAATTAAAATTGTTATATCTCCATAATAAAAAATTTTACTACTAAAATTTCTTTTTTTTTCAAACGTTTTTATTTGGCAATCCTTCTTTTTTCCACTTACAAATTTATGTCCCCCCCCAAGACATATTGTTTTTGCCCTGTCCGTCCGCCCGTCCTTCCGTCCTCCTTTCTGTCCGTACGTCACACTTCATTTTCCGGGCAATAACGGAGAAAATTGACCTAGAACCTTAAATTTTTATGGGGTTTAGGCTGCTGGAGTAGACGACCCCTATTGTTTTTGGGGTCATCCGCAAAGGTAAAGGGTCCAGGGCCTGAATTTTGAAAACCATTTGCGATAAATAACTAAGAAATTTGCCCAAAAATTTTGAAATTTTCATAGGAATTTTTGGGTCATGAAGAGAATGACCCCTATTTTTTTTGGGGGTCCTCCGCAAAGGTAAAAGGTCCAGGGCCTAAACTTAAAAAACCATTTCCGATCAATAACAAAAACCCACTTGACCCAAATTTTTGAAACTTCAAAATTTATTGGCTGAAGATAGATAACCCCCTATTGATTTTGGGGTCACCTGTCAAAGGTAAAGGGTACGGGCCTGAACATTAAAACCCATTTCCGATCAAAAACTAAGAACCACTTAAACCCCCAGAATGTTAAACTTCATAGGTGATTTAACAGAAGATAATACCCCTTTGATTTTTGGGTCACTCCAAAAAGGTCAAGGTCACGGGGCCTGAACATGGAAAACCATTCCGATCAAAACGGAAAAACCCTTTTGACCCAAATGATGAAATTTCATAGGATGTTTGGGTCATGCAGATAATACCCCAAACCCAAATTTTGGGGGTCACTCTTTTAAAGGCAAGGCCACAGGGCCTGAACAGGGAAAAAACCCATTCCATAAATAACTTAAAACCCCCAACCCAAAATTTTGAAATTTTCATGGGATGATTGTTCATACAGAGAAAAAACCCCCTTTTGTTTTTGGTCCATTTTCCGTTAAAGGTCAAGGTCCGGGGGGCCTAAAACTTGATAACCATTCCGAGCAATAACTTGAAAAACCACTTTGCCCCAGAATGTTGAAACTTCATGGGAAATATTTGAACATGCAGATAATGACCCCTATTGTTTTTGGGGAGTCATAAATTTAAAGGCCAAGGCACAGGGGCCTGTTATGTAAAATCATTTTTTGGAAATAACTTGAGAACCATTTGACCTACAATTAAAAACTTAATGGGATGATTGACATTCGGTAGAGACCCCTATTTTTTAGGCAATTTATCAAAACAAAATAAGACCAAATTTTTATTAGACCCTCCCAGAGTTTGAAATTTAGGGGGGGGACTGAAGCCAAAAATACCCATTGCCCCAAACCTCGGGGCCGCCCCAACCCTATTGGGAATTTTGCCTATGGGCTTTTTTCATTTGGGAACATGCACATTTTTACAAAAGCCTTTTCTAGGTTTTTTTTTTTTAATTACTTCCCCTTTTAAATTACATAAAAATTATTTTTGAGTCGGGTAAAGCGAAAGCCTTTTGAGGGTCCTTTCTACCAACGATTTTCTAAATGGCCGAATTAAAAAGTGAAGGGATTTGTTCCTTAGATTTTTCTAAATTTTAAAACATTCACTGCAGAATGAAATTAAATTTGTCAATTCCCTTTGCTATGGCCAAAATACGATTAACTGTCATATTTATGCTTGAATTTTGCATTCTCTAATTAACTCATTAAGCTAAATTTTGCATTTTAAGAATGCGCAGGCTTAAAAGCTTTGGGTAACATCCAGCGAAAGACAAAAAAAATTTTCCACTGCAGGGGCCCCCCAAAAAAGCTATTTTGCGTAAATTACCAAGAAATAATTTCAAAACGCATGTCTAAATAATTTTTTAAGCGTATAAAAAAGTAAAAAATTTTCGAATCACACAATGCTTTTTTAAAAACAAAATCTAATCGCTGTGCGTTAGGTAACATAGCCCGATCACCTTTAAATTCCCCCCACATTTAACGTAAACCGCATTTTATATTTTTATAAACTTTTTTGTGGGTTGAATTTTGCAGTCAGTAAACGGGTAAATTTTCGGGAAAAAAAAGCTCTACTGGTTTGTTTAGTTACTACGATATTAAAAATATTTTAAATTTTTATTTTCGAAAATAAACAAAACGGGCGAAAAATTAAAAATTTTTTTTTGTATTTTGAAATCGAGATTTGAAAACGCTATGTTTGGTAAACGAAACAACTTTTTTATGAAAAAAATTTTAAAAAAGAGGGGAATTTTAAAAAAAACCCTAAAATTCAAGCAGATACTGCCCCAATTTCTGCTAAATTCTTCGTATCATCACCATTTTTAAAATATATTGTTCAAACTGGGGAAAAGTGTAATCGTATCCGGATAAAAATATTTTGGGTAAATATCGAGCTGTGTTAGAAATTTTTAAGAAAAAAACTAAAAACAAACTGAAACGGTAGACTATACTGTCAGTACATCAATCATTAGCCGACTCAGGCCATTCAGGCCTTTGATTAGTAACTTTTAGTGAGCTTTTTTTTTTTTTAGTGATCACCCTTCGTCCGTTGTCAGTCCGTGTGTGCGTGCGTGCCTCCGTCAACAATTTCTTGTCTCCCACGATAAGTGGTTTTTCAATTTATAATTTTATTTTAAACCAAACTTGCACACAACTTGTATCACCATAAGATCTTGTTTCCTTTCTTGAACTGGCCAGATCCCATTATGGGTTCCAGAGTTATGGCCCCTGAAAGGGCCAGAATTAGCTATTTTGACCTTGTTTGCACAATAGCAAGCTTCATTTTTAAATTTTATTTTAACCAATTTGCACACAACTTGGTATCATTCATAAGATCTCTTTCTTTTCTTGAATGGTGAGATTCCATTTTTGGGTTCCAGAGTTTTGGGTTCCTGAAAAGGCAGAATTAGCTATTTTGACCTTGTCTGAAACAATAGCAGCTTATTTATGATTTGAATTAAATCAAACTTGCAAAAACTTGTGTCACCATAAGATCTCGGTTCCTTTCTTGAACTGGGCCAGATCCCATAATGGTTTTCAGATTATGGCCCCTGAAAGGGCCAAAATTAGCTATTTTTGACCTTGTCTGCACAATTATAGCACCCTTATTTATGATTTGAATTTAAATTCAAACTTGCACACAACTTGTATCACCACAAGATATTGGTTTTCCTTTCTTGAACTGGCCAGATTCCATCAGGGGTTCCAGAGTTATTGGCCCCTTTAAGGTCCAAATTTGCTATTTTGGCTTTGCAGCCATATGGAGCTTCATTTATGTTTGATTTGATACAGACTTCCAAATATCTTCAACAACAATAAAATCTTGGATTCCATGATAAATCTTTCAGATATAAAAATCATTTTTTTTATCTGGATTACCTCCCCTGATGGGAATCAGAATGATTTTATATCAGTAAGTCCTTATAGACTTATTTGAAATTTCATTATTGTCATTATTGGACTGAGACAATCAGGGTATAAAAACTATGGACTGATTTATGTCAAATTACCTCCCTTTATTTCAAATTAAAATGGTATAACTCAGTAACTAATAAGGATACTGATCTCAAATTTCAACAGATGGACAGTGACTGAATTTATGACAAATTACTTCCCTTTATTTTTTATCTAAATGAATACACCTTAGCAGCTTCTAATGAGATTGGTTTGAAACGATCATATCATTTTGAGCAATGGTACTCAGGTGAGCGATATAGGGCCATCATGCCCTCTCGTTTTTCTTTTTAAATGTTCAAACCTTCAACGTTTTAAGTTGTGACTGCACAAACCTTGCCCTCAGCCATGTTCAAGATATCTTACTTGATTGTGTTATCTTAAGGACATCTGTCCTTTTAAGTTTAACTGTACATGTTAAACAGCAACACCTGGTGCCAAACCACTCAAAGACAATATTTCGTTCCAGTTAAACTTCAAGCTCACATTTCAGTTAACTGCATTTAATTTTAAAAGCTAAGTTATTACAGTAAGCATATCCCATTCAAAAAAAAATTCTTTAGCCCGGGATCAAAGTATCATACTTTTATTACGTACTCTTTAATCAAACATTTGTTTTCTGTTAAATTGATTTTGACTAATAAAAATTATTTGCTTCTTATTAACATCCTTTAAACTTTTTGCCGGATATATTTTTTTGCCATTCCTCACCACAAACCCTTTTGGTGGGGGGATACCAATTCATCGAATTTGCTTGTTTTCCCCCTTTTTGTGGCCTTAAAATGTTTTTAGGTAGGCTGGAACAAAGAATTACCTATGTCAGTACACTTACGTTAGAGACTACAAGAGGAAAGAACTGGACTAGTTTTAATACACCAGTTTCAGAAAAAACAGTTATGTGCGCCTGTCCGTCCGTCATTATTTTGTGTTCCATTAAAGGTATTGACTTTATCTTGACATATAGGTAGATGGCAATGAGACAATGTGCAGAGTGCTTGAACCAGCTCTGTAGGTTGATGATGGTCAAGGTCGGTAGGGGAATAATTTGAACAATCTTAGTAGAGGACCACTAGATGATGTCATAAACAAAATATCAAAGCCCTAGGCCCTGTGGTTTTGGACAAGGTTTTTCAAAGTTTTTTCCTATGTAATTCTATATAAACCATGTGACCCCCGGGGTGGGGACATATTTGACCCCAGGGAAATAATCTGAACAATCTTGGTAGAGGACCACTAGATTTTGCTACATACCAAATATCAAAGCCCTAGGCCTTGTGATTTTGGATAAAAAGATCAGAAACCATTTAACTGTTCCTGGCCAATGTGACCTTGACCTTTGACCTAGTCACCTCAAAATCAATAGGGGTCATCTGCTGGTCATGACCAACCTCAGTATCAATTTTCCTGGTACTAGGTCCAAGCGTTCTTGAGTTATTCCCGGAAACCGTTTTCCTGTTCCTGGTCACTGTGTCCTTGACCTTTGACATACTGACCTCAAAATCAATAGGGGTCATCTGCTGGTCATGACCAACCTCCCTATAAACTTACATGACCCTAGGCCTAAGCATTCTTGAGTTATCATCCAGAAACCATTTAACTGTTCAGGGTCACTGTGACCTTGACCTTTGACATACAGACCTCAAAATTAATAGGGGTCATCTGCTGGTGATGACCAACCTCCCTATCAACTTTCATGATCCTAGGCCCAAGCATTCTTGAGTCATCATCCGGAAACGGATTGGTCTACATTCCGACCGACCAACATCTGCAAAACAATATACCCCTCCTTCTTCGAAGGGGGGCACAATAATGAATGAGATTGATGAAAAACAAGTAGAACAGAAGTAAAATCAAAGCAAAGTCTAAATACTCTGGTTATACCATTGAACAGGATTTATATATTTTCTTATGCATGCAAGTAGGTGAAAATTTGTCCTCAAAAATGAAATTTTTGATGAAATTGTTGCAAAGAAGTACTTGTCAGATTGCCTTTGGCTAAAGAGTGTTGCTTTTTCAGATACCCCAGAACGTGGCCAGAGAATAGCGTGTAGGGAGAAGGACAAAGGGAGGAGTCGTAAGTCAAGTAGAGAGAGTCATAGAAGGCCTAGTAGGGAGATGGATCGAAAACATGGCCATGAGCTTAGTAGGAAACCCATAAGAAACAGGAAAATTACTGGGGAAAGAAAAAGGATTGGAGAAAGAAAATCTAGCAGAGATATGTGAGTAAATGATTTACCATTAACAATTTGTTAGTTTGGCAAGAGTAATGTTCAAACATTAGAATCGCTGTTTTACTTAAGAAATAATACCCAGAGCTCAGATATTTAGTATGTGACATGCACTAGTGGTTCTCTACCAAGATTGTTCCAATTGTGACCCTGGGGTCAATGTATGCCATGCCAGGTGGTTTTGTTTTACATTGTCTTATATAGAAAAAAATCTTTAGAAATCTTCTTGTCCAAAACCATAAGGCCCCAGACCTTAGATACTAGGTAGTTAGTACAGTCAAAATTGCTTTATACAAACTCATCTGGACCTGGGAAATGTGTTTTTATCAAACGAAATTCGTTTTAATGAATGTATGACTCACTGGAAAATTTGTCCGAGCAAGTTGGGCAGTATCACCAGTATCATCAGTGAATAGATTCTGATATTGTTATGGAAGTAGTTAACAGTTTAAAACTGATTAAGTTAATTTATTTAGATAACTTTGAAATTACTCCACAAAAGTCATACTTAAACGTGTAAAACTGTATGAATTTAAATTGCAATGTGCGGTCAAGGTCCTGAGTGCCAAATTATATCCACCGCCATAGATGTGATCTCCCACGCGGGAGGGTCAAAATCCCGATTTTTCCACCTTGCCTCCCGTCTCCCGACCTAAACCACAATTCTCCCGCTTTTCAAAAAAAAAAAAAAAAAAAGTATTCTGACTGGGTTGATAATTACCGAGGAGTGCCAAACATGTTTACACGGTAAATCAATGTGTCACCGACTGTTGTGTATTATACATGTTTGACACACATGTCGTCCATCCATCCACAATTTCTTGTTAACAAGATAGAGACCACATTTTGCAAGCAATTTTGATCAAACTTGTACAAAACTTATATTGGCATGAAATCTCAGTTCCTTTCAAAAACTGGCCAGATCCCATTATGGGTTCTAGAGTTATTGCCCCTTAAAGGGCCAGAATTTGCTGTTTGTGCACCAACAATTTCTTGTCTGCACGATAGTGGTTTCATTTATGATTTTATTTTAACCAAACTTGCACACAACTTGTATCACCATAAGATCTTGGTTCCTTTCTTGAACTGGCGAGATTCCATTATGAGTTCCAGAGTTATGGCCCTTGAAAGGGCCAAAATTAGCTATTTTGACCTTGTCTGCACAATAGCAGTTTTATTTATGATTTAATTTTTACCAAACTTGCACAGAACTTGTATCACCATAAGATCTTAGTTCCTTTCTTGAACTGGCCATATTCCAGTACGGGTTCCAGAGTTATGGCCCCTGAAAGGGCCAGAATTAGCTATTTTGACCTTGTCTGCACAATAGATTAGATTTGAATTTAACCGAACTTGCACAAATCTTGTGTCACCATAAGATCTTGGTTCCTTTATTGAACCAACCAGATCCCATAATGGTTTCCAGAGTTATGGCCCCTGAAAGGGCCAAAATTAGCTTTTTAGCTCGACTATTCGAAGAATAAGTAGAGCTATCCTACTCACGTCTGCGTCGGCGTCACACCTTGTTTAAGTTTTTCGTACCAGTCCACATTTTGACAAAGTCTTTTGAGATAAAGCTTTGAAACTTTCAACACTTGTTAACCACCACCATGGCCAGTTATAGGCAAGAGCATATAACTCCATCAAGGATTTTGGCTGAATTATGGCCCCTTTTGACTTAGAAATCATGGTTAAGTTTTTCATACCAGTTCATATTTTGACAAAGTCTTTTAAGATAAAGCTTTGAAACTTTCAACACTTGTTAACCATAACCATGTCCAGTTATAGGCAAGAGCACATAACTCCATCAAGGATTTTGGCTGAATTATGGTCCTTTTTGACTTAGAAATCTGGGTTAATATTTCATACCAATTCATATTTTGACAAAGTCTTTTGAGAAAAAGCTTTGAAACTTTCAACTCCTGTTAACCATCCCCATATCCAGTTATAGGCAAGAGTCAGAAACTCCATCAAGGATTTTGGGTGAATTAGGGGCCCCTTTTTGACTTAGAAAACTTGGTTAAGTTTTCTGTACCAGTTCATATTTTTTGTAAGTGTTTGACATATGGCTTTGAAACTTTTATCACTTTGTTTGTATAATAGTCTCTATCTGTTGGAAAGAGTATATAACTCTGTCATCTATTTTGGCTGAATTGTGGCCCTTTTTGGACTTTGAAATTGGTTCTGTTTTCATACAAGTCCACGTTTTGTCAAAACTATTTGACATATGGCTTTTAAACTTTGAACACTTGTTTATCATTATGATTTCCGTCTGTAGGCAAGAGTACATAACTATTTTGACTGAATTATGGCCCTTTTTGGACTTTGAAATTGGTTCATACATTTCAAGACTTATCAAAATCAAAGAAATACAGGAACATTGTTTGTCTAATCTATTTATTTCTTTTGTCTGAATATCTGTGGAAATATTTTGACCCCATTCTTCAATCAATTCTTCGAATAGTCGAGCGCGCTGTCATCAGACAGCTCTTGTTTGACCTTGTCTGCACAATAGCAGCTTCATTTATGATTTGATTTTAACCAAACTTGCACACAACTTGTATCACCACAAGATCTTGGTTTCTTTCTTCAACTGGCCAGATTCCATTATAGGTTCCAGAGTTATGGCCCCTGAAAGGGCCAGAATTAGCTATTTTGACCTTGTCTGCACAATAGCAGCTTCATTTATGATTTGAATTTTATCAAACTTGCACAAAACTTATGTCACCATTAGGTCTTGGTTCCTTTCTTGAACCAGATTCCATTACGGGTTCCAGAGTTATGGCCCCTGAAAGGGCCAGAATTAGCTATTTTGACCTTGTCTGCACAATAGCAGCTTCGTTTATGATTTGATTTTAACCACACTTGCACACAACTTGTATCACCATAAGATCTCGATTGCTTTTTATTCGCCAGAAGGGACATGCTATATTATCGCCTTGTCTGTATGTCAGTTGGTTAGCAATTTCCCATCCGCTCTGTAACTCTTGAACCCCTTGAAGGATTTCAAAGAAACTTGACACAAATGTTCACCTGATGGAAACAATATGCAGAGCACATGTTTTGGACGGCTCACTTCAAGGTCAAGGTCACACTTAGGGGCCAAAGGTCATATGACTTTGTTTTGTGTGTATATTGCTCTGCATTTGTGTCAATTGCAGTGCTCTTGTTTTTATTTGGCAGATCCTTCTTTTGTTCACTTATAATAATTATTTTTAATTTCTTCCCTTTTATGTTGCTATAAATAGCTTATTTCAGAAACTTTTTTATTATTGGCCGTAGGGAAAGACCACTTTTCTGTGGTACAACATGGATGGTACCTCCAATTTTTAGCTCATCTGATTTTTTGAGAAAAAAAATGAGTTATTGTCATCACTTGAGCGGTTGTCGGCGTCGACGTCGGCGTCGGCGTTGCCCACAGTGTATAGACTCTCTGTACGCCCAAACGGAAGTCGCCAATAACTAGGCGTTCACTTTCGTTTTTCAAATTTTTGGAAGCTGGGCGGGAAGGGGAGTATTTTTATGTTTTTCTTTGGCTCTTGAAATAAAAATTCTTGTTGTATATATTTTTCAATGTATGATAAATGTCTCTGCAACAAACTGCCGTTAAATAGACATTAACACATGAAATTAAAACGTATTTTCACCCAAAACCCAGCAGGTCAAAGCAAAAGACGATACATTCAGGCTAAAAATGCCCATTATTTAGGAACTGCGAGTGAAATACATGTCAGAACCGCTTCCGAATGTTAAATTATAAATCCATGCAAGTGAGTTTATACCTACAAATATGAATTTACAATCCTGAATAGTTTAAATATTGTTTAATTCAACATGCATCTGAATTATGCACTGACCGCCTAGTCGCAAAACTTTCTATAAAACTGTCCCACTATTCGCCAAAACACTGTACGCCTATTCAATAAAGAAATGACGACGTGTTTCGGCTTGTAGGCTCTATACACTGTACTTATTGAATTTATAAATATAAGTTTTGTTTTGTATTTTACTTGCGACAGTGAAACAGTATTTATTGGTCTGTTTCACCAACGATGTCCTTGTCTTGGACAAGAAATATAATCTGTGTACGTGTTTCCGTTAACATACGAGAAAAATATACATGTTGTATATTTATTCCGCTCAGCTTGACAGGACACTGTTTTTTTTTTTCCTTTGTATTTTCAGCTCGACTATTCGGGGAATAGCGGTGCTATTCTACTCGCCCCGGTTTCGGTTAAAGTTAAGTTTTTCGGCAACCTTTTTTCTGTCACATCTTTTTCTTGTTTTACTTTTGCTTATACCTTACTGTAACTTCACATAAACATTGTGCAAACAAAGCCTTCTTATGCAGGGACTTCCCATTATACCCAAGGTGAATGTCCATCTGTGTTGTTCTTGAAATTTTTTTTTTTTGAGTTTAAGCTCCGCCAACAGACAAACGCGCTGTCTGTATGAAAACTTTGTACAATCAAAGTGTCCAAAACGAGTCCGCTCATATATCTTCCAAGACGGTGGTTAGTTATACGTGTAGAACAACTGATGTAAACGTTAGGACCCAGGTCATTTTCATTTTGATTTGTAGCGATTACTGCAATAGTTATTAATGCAAAAAAAACAAACAAAAAAAAAAAACTGGATATTAGCTTCAATCTGCTTGATTTTGACTGATATCAACTGTGACTTGGTGCCGGATGTTAAAATAAACAGAAATTACCAATAACCGCGCCGACGGCAGCTGTTTCTTCTGTGAATGATGATAAAGTTCCCGAGGTAAAGTTCGAACAAGTCTCTGAAATGCCGGAAATGGATCAAACACTGAGTTGTGCCACGTAACGATTATATGAATGATGCGTTAGTGATTTATGTGTAAAGAATCTAGTCATTATTACAAAAAATAATTTCAAACACTATGCAGGTTAGAGTTTATTAGTACGCATTTACCAAATTGAATTAGTCGCGCGGCAGTGCCGCGCTAGACTAAATTGATTTGATAATTACTTACTAATAAACACTAACCTTTACGAAAAGTGGATTCGAAACTGCAGTAATAACATATAAAATGGTCTGTGACTGTTACGAAAACGAAAGATATTATAACTATTACTTTTTAACTGTTGGTTATCATAACACAAAGTCAAATTATTGAAATACATGAGTGAAAAGAAGTTCTGAATAGGCGTACAGTTTTTCGACTAAGCGTTCAGTCCGGATTTTAGAAATTGCGATTAGTGGGCCAGTAATGTATCGACTAGTGGGACAGTGTAATCGGCATATATGTCTCAGAAAAACACATTTTCCTACAAACACATTCGTTACCATAGAGCCATGCTAGTATTTATCGATGCGTAAGATATTTATCTACGAAGTAGCAAAGGTTTTAATTCTTTGCAAAAGCTCAAGATATATGCATTTCAAAGAATTGATAGTTTTATTACAAAATCGAACAAATACCCACACGTAATTTGATTTGAAATGAAGTATATTAAGAGTTTTAATAGGCGTGTTTGGTATCTACGTAAACAGTAGCTCTTAAACAATACGTTGATTAAAAGTACACTTACTTTATACGATATTAACGAAATAAACAATGAAAATCCAAGCCATCCGCGACAGCAAAACTTTGTGTTTTGATTTCTGAACGCCTAGTTTTTGGCGACTTCCGGTTGGGCGTACAGAGAGTCTATACACTGTGTTGCCTGGTTAAGTTTTATGTTTAGGTCAGCTTTTCTCCTAAACTATCAAAGCTATTGCTTTGAAACTTGGAATACTTGTTCACCATTATAAGCTGACCCTGTATAGCAAGAAACATAACTCCATCTTGCTTTTTGCAAGATTTATGGCCCCTTTTGTACTTAGAAAATATCAGATTTCTTGGTTAAGTTTTATGTTTAGGTCAACTTTTCTCCTAAACTATCGAAGCTATTGCTTTGAAACTTGGAATACTTGTTCACTATCATAAGCAGACCCTGTACATCAAGAAACATAACTCCATCTTGCTTTTTGCAAGATTTATTGCCCCTTTTGGACTTAGAAAATCAGTTTTCTTGGTTAAGTTTTATGTTTAGGTCAGCTTTTATCCTAAACTATCAAAGCTATTGCTTTAAAACTTGCAACACTTGTTCACCATCATAAGTTGACCCTGTATAGCAAGAAACATAACTCCGTCCTGCTTTTTGCAAGATTTATGGCCCCTTTTGGACTTAGAAAATATCAGATTTCTTGGTTAAGTTTTATGTTTAGGTCAACTTTTTCTCTTAAACTATCAAAGCTATTGCTTTGAAACTTGCAACACGTGTTCACCATCATAAGCTGACCCTGTACAGCAAGCAACATAACTCCATCCTGCTTTTTGCAATAATTATTGCCCCTTTTGGACTTAGAAAATCATTTTCTTGGTTGAGTATTATGTTTAAGTCAACTTTTCTCATAAACTATCAAAGCTATTGCTTTAAAACTTTTAACAGTTCTTCACCATCATAAGTGGACACTGTACATCAAGAAACATAACTGTATCCTGCTTTTTGCAAAAATGATGGCCCTTTTTAGACTTAGAAAATCATGGGTAGGACAATATTTCTATTACACAAAAAAAAAATCAGATGAGCGTCAGCATCCGCAAGGCGGTGCTCTTGTTCAACTAATCTTCATGAATTTTGGTCAGAATGATATCCTTGATGAAATCTAGGTCGATTTGAAAAAAGGATCATCTAGAGTCAAAAATTAGTTCACTAGGTCAAATCAAAGAAAAATTTGTGTATGCGATAGAGGCTGTACTTTTCATTTGATCTTCATGAAATTTGGTCAGAATAATTGCATTGATGAAATATAGGTCAAGTTCAAATATAGGTTATCTGGGATCAGAAATTAGGTCACTAGGTCAAATCAAAGAAAAACTTTGTGTATGCCATAGAGGCTATATTTTTCAGTTGATCTTTCTGAAATTAAGTCAGAATGATCGCATTGATGAAATCTAAGTCAAATTTGAATGTGGGTCATCTTGGGTCAAAAAGTAGGTCACTAGGTCAAATCAAACAAAAACCTTGTGTATGCGATAGAGGCTGTATTTTTCAATTGATCTTCATGAAATTTGGTCGGTTTGGTTTGAATATGGGTCATCTGGGGTCAAATACTAGATCACTAGGTCAAATCACAGAAAATACTCACTTATACTCAAGATTTTAGCTCAAATTTTAATGATAATTGGTCAGAATAATTATTTCCATGAAATCACTAGGTCTGACAAACATGTTTACACTGTTATTTTGTGTTATGGTGTGTTTCTCAGGTGAGCGACCTAGGGCCATCTTGGCCCTCTTGTTTTTTTAGCTCACCTGTCACAAAGTGACAAGGTGAGCTTTTGTGATCGCGCGGTGTCCATCGTCCGTCGTCCGTGCGTGCGTGCGTCCGTCCGTCCGTCCGTAAACTTTTGCTTGTGACCACTCTAGAGGTCACATTTTTCATGGGATCTGTATGAAAGTTGGTCAGAATGTTCATCTTGATGATATCTAGGTCAAGTTCGAAACTGGGTCACGTGCCTTCAAAAACTAGGTCAGTAGGTCTAAAAATAGAAAAACCTTGTGATCTCTCTAGAGGCCATATATTTCACAAGATCTTCATGAAAATTGGTCAGAATGTTCACCTTGATGATATCTAGGTCAAGTTCGAAACTGGGTCACGTGCCATCAAAAACTAGGTCAGTAGGTCTAAAAATAGAAAAACCTTGTGACCTCTCTAGAGGCCATATATTTCACAAGATCTTCATGAAAATTGGTCAGAATGTTCACCTTGATGATATCTAGGTCAGGTTCGAAACTGGGTCACGTGCCTTCAAAAACTAGGTCAGTAGGTCTAAAAATAGAAAAACCTTGTGACCTCTCTAGAGGCCATATATTTCATGAGATCTTCATGAAAATTGGTCAGAACGTTCACCTTGATGATATCTAGGTCAAATTTGAAACTGGGTCAAGTGCCATCAAAAACTAGGTCAGTAGGTCAAATAATAGAAAAACCTTGTGACCTCTCTAAAGGCCATATTTTTCATGGGATCTGTATGAAAGTTGGTCTGAATGTTCATCTTTATGATATCTAGGTCAAGTTCGAAAGTGGGTCACGTGCAGTCAAAAACTAGGTCAGTAGGTCTAAAAATAGAAAAACCTTGTGACCACTCTAGAGGCCATATATTTCATGAGATCTTCATGAAAATTGGTCAGAATGTTCACCTTGATGATATCTAGGTCAAGTTCGAAAGTGGGTCATGTGCCATCAAAAACTAGGTCAGTAGGTCAAATAATAGAAAAACCTTGTGACCTCTCTAGAGGCCATATTTTTCATGGGATCTGTATGAAAATTGGTCTGAATGTTCATCTTGATGATATCTAGGTCAAGTTCGAAAGTGGGTCACGTGCCGCCGAAAACTAGGTCAGTAGGTCAAATAATAGAAAAACCTTGTGACCTCTCTAGAGGCCATATTTTTCATGGGATCTGTATGAAAATTGGTCTGAATGTTCATCTTGATGATATCTAGGTCAAATTTGAAACAGGGTCATGTGCGGTCAAAAACTAGGTCAGTAGGTCTAAAAATAGAAAAACCTTGTGACCTCTCTAGAGGCCATACTTGTGAATGGATCTCCATAAAAATTGGTCAGAATGTTCACCTTGATGATATCTAGGTCAAGTTTGAAATTGGGTCACGTGCCTTAAAAAACTAGGTCAGTAGGTCAAATAATAATAAAAACCTTGTGACATCTCTAGAGGCCATACTTTTCATGGGATCTGTATGAAAGTTGGTCTGAATGTTCATCTTGATGATATCTAGGTCAGCTTTGAAACTGTATCAACTGCGGTCAAAAACTAGGTCAGTAGGTCTAAAATTATAGAAAAACCTTGTGACCTCTCTAAAGGCATTATTTTTCAATGGATCTTCATGAAAATTGATCTAAATGTTCACCTTGATGATATCTAGGTCATTTTCGAAACTGGGTCACGTGCGGTCAAAAACTAGGCCAGTAGGTATAAAAATAGAAAAACCTTGTGACCTCTCTAGAGGCCATATTTTTCATGAGATCTTCATGAAAATTAGTGAGAATGTTCACCTTGATGATATCTAGGTAAAGTTCAAAACAGGGTCACATACCTTCGAAAACTAGGTCAATAGGTCAAATAATAGAAAAACCTTGTGACCTCTCTAGAGACCATATTTTTCAATGGATCTTCATGAAAATTGGTCAGAATTTTTATCTTGATAATATCTAGGTCAAGTTCAAAACTGGGTCACATGAGCTCAAAAACTAGGTCACTGTGTCAAATAATAGAAAAAACGACGTCATACTCAAAACTCGGTCACATAGTGACAAGGTGAGCTTTTGTGATCACCCTTCGTCCGTCATCAGTCCGTGCGTCAACAATTCCTTGTCTGCACGATAGTGGTTTCATTTATGATTTTATTTTAACCAAACTTGCACACAAATTGTATCACCATAAGGTCACGGTTCCTTTCTTGAACTGGCCAGATCCCATTATGGATTCCAGAGTTATGGCCCCTGAAAGGGCCAAAATTAGCTATTTTGACATTGTCTGCACAATAGCAGCTTTATTTATGATTTGATTTTTACCAAACTGGCACACAACTTGTATCACCATAAAATCTTGGTTCCTTTCTTGAACTGGCGAGATTCTTTTATGGGTTCCAGAGTGATGGCCTCTGAAAGGGCCAAAGTTAGCTATTTTGACCTTGTCTGCACAAAAGCAGCTTCATTTATGATTTGAATTTAATCAAACTTGCACAAAACTTGTGTCACTATAAGATCTCAGTTCCTTTCTTGATCCGGCCAGATCCCACAATGGGTTCCAGAGTTATGGCCCCTGAAAGGGCCAAAATTAGCTATTTTGACCTTGTCTGCACAATAGCAGCTTCATTATGTCTCCCACCACACAGTGGTATGGGAGACATATTGATTTACTCCAGTCTGTCTGTGTGTCTGTCACAAAGCTTGTCCGCGCTCTAAGTCGAATATTTCTCATCCGATTTTCACCAAACTTGAACAAAATGTGTTTGACCATAAGACCTCGGCCAAGTTCGATAACTAGCTAAATTGGTCCAGGCGTCTTTGAGTTATGGCCCTTGAATTACCAAAAATCGGTCTTTTTACTCTTGTCCGCACTCTAATTCGAATATTTCTCATCCAATCTTCACCAAACTTAAACAAAATGTGTTTGACCATGAGACCTCGGCCAAGTTCGATAACTAGCCAAATCGGTCCAGGCATTTTGGAGTTACGGCCCTTAAATTATCGAAATATTGGCCTTTTTACTCATGTCCGCACTCTTAATCAAACATTTCTCATCCGACCTTCACCAAACTTGAACAAAATGTGTTTGACCATGAGACCTCGGCCAAGTTCGATAACTAGCCAAATTAGTCCTGGCATTTTGGAGTTACGGCTCTTGAATTATTGAAAAATCAGCCTTTTTAGCTCGACTATTCAAAGAATAGTCTAGCTATTCTACTCACCCTGGCGTCGGCGTCGGCGTCACACCTTGGTTAAGTTTTTGCATGCAAGTACATACAGCTATTACTAAAAGGCATATAGCTTTGAAACTTATTTATTCTTTTTCTAGGTCAATTACCTACCTCTCTGGGTCAAGTCCCATAACTCTGACATGTATTTTGAGCAAATTATGCCCCCTTTTGGACTTAGAAAATTTTGGTTAAAGTTTTACATGCAAGTTACTATCTCCAAAACTAGTGCAGATATTGAATTGAAACTTCACATGTGTCTTCGGGATTATAAAACTAGTTGAAAGCACCAAGTCCCATAACTCTGACCTTCATTTTGGCCAAATTATGCCCCCTTTTGGACTTAGAAAATTCTGGTTAAAGTTTTGCGTGCAAGTACATACAGCTATTACTAAAAGGCATATAGATTTGAAACTTATTTTTTCTTTTTCTAGATCAATTACCTACCTCACTGGGTCAAGTCCCATAACTCTGACATGTATTTTGAGCAAATTATGCCCCCTTTTGGACTTAGAAAATTTTGGTTAAAGTTTTACATGCAAGTTACTATCTCCAAAACTAATGCAGATATTGAATTGAAACTTCACATGTGTCTTAGGGGTTATAAAACTAGTTGAAAGCAACAAGTCCCATAACTCTGACCTTCATTTTGGCCAAATTATGCCCCCTTTTGGACTTAGAAAATTCTGGTTATAGTTTGCGTGCAAGTACATACAGCTATTACTAAAAGGCATATAGATTTGAAACTTATTTTTTCTTTTTCTAGATCAATTACCTACCTCACTGGGTCAAGCCCCATAACTCTGACATGTATTTTGGCCAAATTATGCCCCCTTTTGGACTTAGAAAATTTTGGTTAAAGTTTTGCGTGCAAGTACATACAGCTATTACTAAAAGGCATATAGATTTGAAACTTATTTTTTTCTTTTTCTAGGTCAATTACCTACCTCACTGGGTCAAGTCCCATAACTCTTACACGTATTTTGGGCAAATTATACCCCCTTTTGGACTTAGAAAATTCTGGTTAAAGTTTTACATGCAAGTAACTATCTCCAAAACTACTACAGATATTAAATTGAAACTTCACATGTGTCTTCGGGGTTATAAAACTAGTTGATAGCACCAAGTCCCATAACTCTGACATGTATTTGGGCAAATTATGCCCCCTTTTGGACTTAGAAAATCCTGGTTAAAGTTTTGCGTGCAAGTACATACAGCTATTACCAAAAGGCATATAGCTTTGAAACTTATTTATTCTTTTTCAAGGTCAATTACCAACCTCACTGGGTCAAGTTCAATAACTCTTAACATGTATTTTCAGCAAATTATGCCCCCTTTTGGACTTAGAAAATTCTGGTTAAAGTTTAACATGCAAGTTACTATCCCCAAAACTAATGCAGATATTGAATTGAAACTTAACATGTTTCTTCGGGGTTATAAAACTAGTTGATAACATCAAGTCCCATAACTCTGATATGTATTTAGGTCAAATTATGTCCCCTTTCGAACTTAAAACTCTTTTGATATTTAACATTTTGGGTAATAATTTCCTGCTTCTGTGACAATATTTCGAATAGTCAAGTTTGGCTGTCTTACGGACAGCTCTTGTTACTCTTGTCCGCACTCTAAGTCGAACATTTCTCATCCGATCTTCACCAAACTTAAACAAAATGTGTTTGACCATGAGACCTCAGCCAAGTTCGATAACTAGCCAAATCGGTCAAGGCATTTTAGAGTTACGGCCCTTGAATTACCGAAAAAATCTGTTTGTTTACTCTTGTCCGCTCTCTAAGTCGAACATTTCTCATCTGATCTTCACCAAACTTGAACAAAATGTGTTTGGCCATAAGATCTTACCCAAGTTTGATAACTAGCCAAATCCGCCCAGGCACTTTTGATTTATGGCCCTTGAATTACCGATTGGATCCACTCATCCAGACCATCTAATTGGATCCACTCGTCTAAAACATCTAGAGAAACTAACATTTTTCAGAGGGGCAGTTGTGGGAGACATGCGCTTTTCTCAAAAGCATCTTTAGTTTTTGATTTGATTTTATCCAAACTTGCCCACAACTTGTATCACCACGAGATCTTGCTTCCTTTCTTCAACTGGTAAGATTCCATCATGGGTTCCAGAGTTATGGCCCCTTAATGGTCCAAAATCGGCTATTTTGGCTTTTGCAGCCATATAGAGACTTCATTTATAATTTTATTTGATACAAACTTCCAAAATATCTTCAGCAACAATAAATCTTGGATTCCATGACAAATCAGATCCAATCGTAGGTTCCAGAGTTATTTTATATCTGATTCCCCTCCCCTGATTGTAATCAAAATGGATTTATATCAGTAAGTACTTATAGGAAACTGATTTGAAGTTTCATTATTGTATTAGTTGGACAGGCCCAATCAGGTAAAATAATATGGACTGGTTTTATTTCAGATTCCTCCCTTTATTCAAATTAAAATTGTTATATCTCCATAACTAATGAACATACTGATCTGAAATTTCATTTATGTCAACAGATTTATTTGGCAGATCCTTCTTTTGTTCACATACAATATTAATTTTTTTAATTACTTCCCTTTTATGTTACTATAAATAGCTTATTTTTAGTAACTGTTTTATTATTGGCCGTAGGGAAAAACCAAGACCACTTTTCTGTGGTACAACATGGATGGTACCTCCAATTTTTAGGTGTATTTTGACATATCTATACCTTGTAAGAATTGTTTTTCTTTTTGGTTAAATTTCTTCCCTTTGTTATTCCTGTCTTTTGGACTTTGATATATTACTGAGGACCTTCTTGTCCTCAAGTGCAATGATAACAGGTGAGCGATATAGGGCCATCATGGCCCTCTTGTTTGCCATTCCTCACCACAAACCCTTTCGGCAGGGGATACCAATTCATCGAATTTGCTTGTTCTTTATAAAACATAATATCTATTTTATCAATTCCATCCTGGCGTCTTTATTTCTCATGCTGGGTCATTCAATGAAATCCAAAGTAGAGTGGCGGCATGTTAAAACATTTTTGTGCTATTGATAGGCATGGTAGATCTATAGACGAAATAAAAATATGACCTTTTGCGCTAGATAAAAGAAGCATGTTCAAGTGCGTTGGTTACTTTCATTTTCGATGGTATGAAACACTTGTTTTTTTTCGCCAAAAAGTATGTATATGAAACATTTACTTCTGGTTCTGTTATAAACGGGGGCAGTACATGGCTAGGCCTTTGATATTTTGTATGTATCATTGCCTAGTTGATCTCTAACAAGATTGGTTGAATTATGCCCCAAGAGTGAAGAGGACCTGCCCCAGGGCCACTTGTTATATGAGTTGTATAGGAAAAAATACTTCAAAAAATTATCAGATCATTTTTCCTAGAGGGTTAAAGTAATTAATATTCATAGCTATTAAATGACTCGCACATTTAACAAAGACACATGGTATAATGCAATTGCTGCATGTTTACAGTTAAATATCAGATCAATCGTAAATTACCATGATCTGTTGGGTTACAAGATCATCAGTTCCAAAAATATGGCAGTAAAATAACAAATAGAATATGCAAATTGTAGATAATGTTATTAGTCCCCTACTGGTTGAAAACCAGTTTCGGGGACTATAGGAATGAGCTTCTCCGTCTGTCATTCTGTCATTCCATCTTTCTGTCTGTCCGCAATTTCGTGTCCGGTCCATAACACTATCATTCATGAAGGGATTTTAAAATTACTTGGCACAAATGTTCCCCATGATGAGACGATTTGTCATGCACAAGACTCAGACCCCTGGCTCAAAGGTCAAGGTCACAATTGGAGGTCAAACGTCAACAGGAATTTTTTCTTGCCTGTTCTATAACTTTGTCATGCAAAACAGGATTTAAATATCACTTGACACAAATATTCCCCTGGATGAGACAACCTGTCATGCGCAGAAACCGGGCCCTTGGTTGAAAGGTCAAGGTCACACTTGGAAGTCAAAAGCCAGAAGGGCTTTTTTCCTGTCGTCTGTAACTCAACAATCCTTAAAGGGATTTTAATATTACTTGGCACAAGTGTTCACCACCATGAGACGGAGTCTAATGCGCAAGAACCTGGTCCCTAGGTCTAAGGTCAAGGTCACACTTAGAGGTCAATGGTCAGATTCAAGAATGACTTTGTCCGGAGCATATCTTCTTCATGCTTAGAGGGATTTTGATATAACTTGGCACAATTGTAGGGTTGGATATCGTTAAGGACGAAGCGGTCCGATACCGATACCGATACCAGCGAAACGATACGGTATTTTTAACGATACCGATACTGATACCATGCTTTGTAGTACATTACATAAGCAATGATTTGCTTAGTATTATATACACCTATGTAAGTAGATATACATGAAAATTTGCTGTGAAATATGAACATTTTAAGTTTGTTAATGGAATGTTGTATGTATTAGATTATGAAAGAGTAAAAAATAAACATATCTTACAGACTAGTTTTCCAAAATAAAAATCTAGAGCAGATACCTCGCTCACTATGCAATTTAAATCTATGAATACACTCACTGTAGTAATGCTTTTAAAGCTCAGTACTGTCTAGAACTGTTAAACTGAACACTTACTAGCTTTCAAGTTACCCCTCTAACAAGTCGGACTCATTCTCACTCATGATAATCTTCGACTAGGTTGACTAGTAACACTTTGCAACACATTTTTAGCTCGACTATTCGAAGAATAGTCTAGCTATTCTACTCACCCTGGCGTCGGCGTCGGCGTCACACCTTGGTTAAGTTTTTGCATGCAAGTACAAAACAGCCATCAATTAAAGGCATATAGCTTTGAAACTTATTTTTTTCTTTTTCTAGTCAATTACCAACCCCTCTGGGTCAAGTCCCATAACTCTGACATGTATTTTGAGCAAATTATGCCCCCTTTTGGACTTAGAAAATTTTGGTTAAAGTTTTACATGCAAGTTACTATCTCCAAAACTAGTGCAGATATTGAATTGAAACTTCACATGTGTCTTCGGGGTTATAAAACTAGTTGAGAGCAGCAAGTCCCATAACTCTGACTTTCATTTTGACCAAATTATGCCCCCTTTTGGACTTAGAAAATTCTGGTTAAAGTTTTGCGTGCAAGTACATACAGCTATTTCTAAAAGGCATATAGATTTGAAACTTATTTTTTCTTTTTCTAGATCAATTACCAACCTCACTTGGTCAAGACCCATAACTCTGACATGTATTTTGAGCAAATTATGCCCCCTTTTAGACTAAGAAAATTTTGGTTAAAGTTTTACATGCAAGTTACTATCTCCAAAACTGATGCAGATATTGATTTGAAACTTCACATGTGTCTTCGGGGTTATAAATCTAGTTGATAGCAGCAAGTCCCATAACTCTGACCTTCATTTTGACCGAATTATGTCCCCTTTTGGACTTAGCAAATTCTGGTTAAAGTTTTGCGTGCAAGTACATACAGCTATTACTAAAAGGCATATAGATTTGAAACTTCTTTTTTCTTTTTCTAGATCAATTACTAACCTCACTGGATCAAGTCCCATAACTCTGGCATGTATTTTGGGCAAATTATGCCCCCTTTTAGACTTAGAAAATTCTGGTTAAAGTTTTACATGCAAGTTTCTATCTCCAAAACTAATGCAGATATTGAATTGAAACTTCACGTGTGCCTTCGGGGTTATAAAACTAGTTGATAGCAGCAAGTCCCATAACTGATATGCATTTTGGTCAAATTATTCCCCCTTTTGAACTTAAAACTCTTTTGATATTTAACCTTTTTGGGAAATATTTTCCTGCTTCTGGGACAATATTTCGAATAGTCAAGCTTGGCTGTCTTACGAACAGCTCTTGTTAATTGAACAATAACCTTCAAAACACTTGAAACAACCAACATTCCAACAATAACATTATTTCTAATGGTTCGCGAAAACCGATTATTTGTTTACGTAGGTTACAGCTTAATCTCGTAATTTTTTATTTACATCATTTTTTTTTCATTGGTTTTAAAAGAAAACTACAAAGAAAAATAGTGTCGTATATTTTGAAATTAAGTATTGGTTTACGTTGTTTAAAACGACGGGGAAAGAAGTATTTCAGGTTATATTTAGCATACGAAACTATTCGCACGGTTGGCTCTCCATGTCGAGGGAGGTTACTCTGATCACAGTAAACAATGTTGATCGCATTATTACTCTATTTGCTTAAATTTCTGCTTTATTTTGCCGCAGATTTTGTAAGAATTTTGTTTTTACTTTTATGGAAATACCGAAATCGGTACCGGTGTAACAGCCCAGTTTTTCCCCCAGTCAGTTCTTTCCCCGGGGAAAAAACTGACTAGTCAATTCTTTCCCCCGGGGAAGAAACTTAACTAGTCAGTTTTTTCTCCGGGGAAAGAACTGACTGGGGAAAAAACTGACCGTTACACCGGTACTTTTCGAAGTGATTATTCAGTATTGTACCAACCCTACACAATTGTTTACCATTATGAGACGGAGTGTCATGTGCAAGAACCAGGTCCCTAGATCTAAAGTCAAGGTCACACTTAGAGGTCAAAGGATACAAGAATGAAAGAGGCCCTGCTTTGGGGGTCACTTGTATATGCGTTATTGTGCCCCCTCATGAGTGATGGGGGCATATAGATTTGCTCTTGTCTGTGCGTGCGTCCAACCGTGCGTGCGTCTGCCCGCCCGAAGTTCGTGACACGCCTAGCTCAAAAAGTATTTGATATAGATTAATGAAACCTTGCATGAGTCTTTATCATAATATGGACTTGCGCACCTTCTATTTTTCGTCTGGCTCCGCCCCCTAATTTTAGAGTTATGGCCCCTGAAATAGTCAAAAATGCACATTTTCACCTTGTGACACACCTAGTTCAAAAAATATTTGATATAGATTCATGAAACCTTGCATGAGTCTTTATCATGATATGAACTTGCGCACCTTCTATTTTTCGTCTGGCTCCGCCCCCTATTTCTTGAGTTATGGCTCCTGAAATAGTCAAAAAATGCACTTTTTCACCTTGTGACACGCCTAGCTCAAAAAGTATTTGATATAAATTGATGAAACTTTGCATGAGTCTTTATCATGGTATGAACTTGCACACCTTCTATTTTTCGTCTGGCTCCACCCCCAATTTTTAGAGTTACGGCCCCTGAAATAGTCAAGAATGCACATTTTCACCTTGTGACACGCCTAGCTCAAGAAGTACTTGATATAGATTCATTAAACCTTGTGTGAGTCTTAATCATGATATGAACTTGCGCACCTCTTATTTTTCATCTGGGTCCGCCCCCTATTTCTAGAGTTATGGCCCCTGAAATAGTAAAAAATGCACATTTTCACCTTGTGACACGCCTAGCGCAAGAAGTATTTGATATAAATTGATGAAACGTTGCATGAATCTTTATCATGATATGAACTTGCACACCTCCTATTTTTCATCTGGGTCCGCTTCCTATTTCTAGAGTTATGGCCCCTGAAATAGTAAAAAAATGCACATTTTCACCTAATTACGTGCTTCTCCCAAAAAGTATTTAATGTAAATTCATGAAATCTTGCTTGAGTCTTTATCATAATGTGACCTTGCACACTTGGCATTATTCTTGAGAATTTTAGCATTTACAGAGTTATAGCCCTTGAAATAGCCAAAATAGTGGATTTTTTGTTTGATGCTCATAGCTCAAACAGTATATGGTATAGAGTAATGAATCCATTTCATAATTTTTTGTTTTGAGGCTATACCCCATTAAGACTGCACCATTTGAATGATTTCCCCTTATTTGTGACAAATGTGCCAGTGGGGGGCACACCCTGTGTCCTACAGACACATTCTAGTTTAGGAATATATACTTCAAAAATTATCAGATCATATTTCCTAGACTGTTTAATTATAACTACTTGATGACCCCAATCGATTAGGGGTCACTTGACTGTGACCTTGACCTACTGACCTACTTTCTTGTTTTTAGCTCACCTGAGCACGAAGTGCTCAAAGGTGAGCTTTAGTGATCGCCCTGTGTCCGTCGTCCGTCGTCCGTCCGTCCGTCCGTCCGTCCGTCCGTCCGTCCGTCGTCAACAATTTGACTGTTAACACTCTAGAGGTCACATTTTTTGGCCCAATCTTAATGAAACTTGTCAGAATGTTACCCTCAATAAAATCTTGGACGAGTTCGATATTGGGTCATCTGGGATCAAAAACTAGGTCATCAGGTCAAATCAAAGGAAAAGCTTGTTAACACTCTAGAGGTCACATTTTTGGCCCAATCTTAATGAAACTTGGTCAGAATGTTACCCTCAATAAAATCTTGGACGAGTTCGATATTGGGTCATCTGGGATCAAAAACTAGGTCATCAGGTCAAATCAAAGGAAAAGCTTGTTAACACTCTAGAGGTCACATTTTTGGCCCAATCTTAATGAAACTTGGTCAGAATGTTACCCTCAATAAAATCTTGGACGAGTTCGATATTGGGTCATCTGGGTTCAAAAACTAGGTCACCAGGTCAAATCAAAGGAAAAGCTTGTTAACACTCTAGAGGTCACAATTTTGGCCCAATCTTAATGAAACTTGACCAGAATGTTAATCTTGATGATCTTAAGGTCCAGTTTGAATCTGGGTCATGTAGGATCAAAAACTAGGTCACCAGGTCAAATCAAAGGAAAAGCTAGTTTACACTGTAGAGACCACATTTATGACCATATCATAATGAAACTTGGTCAGAATGTAAATCTTGATGATCTTAAGGTCAGTTGTAAATCTGGGTCAGGTGGGGTCAAAAACTAGGTCACTAGGTCAGATCAAAGGAAAAGCTTGTTAACACTGTAGAGGCCATATTTATGACTATATCTTCATGAAACTTAGTCAGAATGTTAAACTTGATGATCTTTAGGGCAGGTTTGAATCTGGGTCATGTCGGATCAAAAACTAGGTCACCAGGTCAAATCAAAGGAAAAGCTAGTTAACACTTTAGAGGCCACAGTTATGACCATATCTTAATGAAACTTTGTCAGAATATTAATCTTGATGATCTTTAGACCAAGTTTAAATCTGGGTCAGTTGGGGTCAAAAACTAGGTCACTAGGTCATATCAAAGGAAAACCTTGTTAACACTCTAGAGGCCACATTTATGACTGTATATTCATGAAACTTAGTCAGAATGTTAAACTTGATGATCTTTAGGTCAAGTTCGAATCTGGGTCATATCGGGTCAAAAACTAGGTCACGGGGTCATTTCAAAGGAATGGCTAGTTAACACTTTAGAGGCCACATTTATGACCATATCTTAATGAAACTTGGTCAGAATGTTAATCTTAATGATCTTTAGGTCTGTAGGTCAGGTGAGCGATACAGGGCCTTCATGGCCCTCTTGTTTAAGATACAGCCTTGAAATTTGGATGGCATGTACAGTTTTGCACACAGATCTTAAAACTGACATTTAGTGACCATAATTTGACCTACTGACCTACTTTCTAATATTTTAGCATCAGTGTGCTATTTTAAACATGTGGTTCATATTACTCAGGTGAGCGATTTAGGGTCATCATGACCCTCTTGTTCAAATGTATTGCTGGAGAGCCTGTAAAACTGAATCTTTCTGATGTTACAGTAATTTTTCTTTAATTTTGGTACAGTGGGAGAGTAGACAGTAAACAAAGCAAAGGTAGGGACAGCAAGCCAATGAAGAAAACATCAAGCAGTGATAGTAAGCAGAATAAGGCAGAAACAAATGGAAACAAGGAGGAAAAACAGCAAATAGAATGTGAGTTTATTGCATATTGATCTGCATTTAATGTAACTGACAATTTTAAGGGAATTGGTATTAAAGGTCCATTACTAAGGGAAAGTGAGTTGGCATTTTTTTTCATAGCCAGTGCATAGACTTCTGCAAGACACTAAATAATGAAGATTGGCAGGTCAAAATTTACAGAAGGTCTTTGGAACTCAAAGAAATGTATGTGTATTATGTTGAAATTTCAATGAATCGACAGAATGACCCCCCAGGTCTTTTTAACTTTCTTCATACTTCATAGAAAAATAATTATACATATACTGCGATTTATTTCGAATTTCTACATACCAACTTTCATTTTCCAATAAAATGAAATAGTTTCTGTGCTTTTTAAAAGAAATTAAAATGTTCACTTTCCTTAGTATTGGACCTTTAAGAGATCAGTTTTATTGCCAGGAATGTAACATGTGACAGTATAAAATAATCAGCCTCTACCATTGTTAGATGTTTCAAAGTTGTCATTAGCTAATAAGGAACAGTGGTTATGCCATACTTCAAAATAATAGATTGAGCATTGTAACTTGAGGGTATATGATTTGTTTGAGTGAGTGTAGCGCCCAGATATAAATTGTTTACCTTAGAGTTCTGATGTTCTTCTGTTTTGTATTGTAGCTATATATGGTAGTTCAGTAGATGTTTTTCTTGCCATATATAGTAGTTCAGTGAGTGTGTAAAATCCTTGCTTTATAAGTTTGCAAACCCCAGGTAAAATAAACCAATACCAGAGCAGAAAATCAGTACAATACAGTTCGCTGTCAGCTGGCCCAGACACACTGGCATTTCAATTAATGCACTTGATCAGTAAAGGTGACACAGAATATTTACTTTGTAATGAAACTGACGGCAGGCTCGATGCAATTTTGAGTCAGGTGGCAGAAAGCACGGAAAGAAACTACTACGAGTTACTGAATGAAAGTAGTGACAATATATTTTCATCACAAGTACCTTTGGATTGTTACGATATTAAACAGGAGAATAACATTGCTTAAGTTTCCTTTGATATTGGATTGGGTTAGCTCTAAAGGCAGTACTGATGTAATTTGGTAACTACAGGCAGTAAAGTACCATGAACCTACACTGACGAGATATGAAAACGCAACAAACATATGCTAATGAATATATTTTGTACTACAAAAAGCATCACCTTGAAATGTTCAACACATGTCGATACTCTATACCCATTGTTTTCAAATTTAATCAGCACAACAGACCGCAGAATTAACACAATGGGTATAGTATATCCAGATGTGTATATGTTGAAGATTTCAAGGTGATTCTTTTGTAGTACAAAATATATTCAAGCATATGTTTGTTGCATTCTCATATCTCGTCAATGTATGTTAAACCTAACCCTCAACCTTGAGTCAGTATATTGTTTGTGCGAAGCTGGTTCCATTCGGATGATTTTTCATGAAATTATGGCCCTTTATTAATTTTTTCTTTATAATTATGTTATATATATATTTTTGAAAAACGGGACTTATTATGGGAACGCCCCTGGTGGGCGGGCGGGCGGCGTCCACAGACTTTGTCCGGAGCATATCTTCTACATGCATGGAGGGATTTTGATGAAACTTGGCACAGTTGTTCACCATCATGAGACCGAGTGTCGTGCGGAAGAACCAGGTCCCTAGGTCTAAGGTCAAGGACACAGAGGTAAAAAGTCAAATTCAAGAATGACTTTGTCCGGAGCATATCTTCTTCATGCATGGAGGGATTTTGATGAAAGTTGGCACAATTGTTTATCATCATTAGACGGAGTGTCATGCGCAAGAACCAGGTCCCTAGGTCTAAGGTCAAGGTCACACTTAGAGGTCAAAGGATACAAGAATGAAAACCTTGTTCGGAGCATTTCTTCTTCATGCATTGAGGGATTTTGATATAACTTGCAATGTTCACCACCACAAGACGGAGTGTCATACGCAAGAACCAGGTCCCTAGGTCTAAGGTCAAGGACACACTTAGAGGCAAAAGGTCAGATACAATAATGACTTTTTCCAAAGCATTTCTTCTTCATGCATGGAGGGATTTTGATGTAACTTGACACAATTATACACCATCATGAGATGAAGTGTCATGCGCAGTTCCCTTCTTTAGAATTACTTCCCTTTGTTGTTACTATAAATAGCTTATATTGTAACTTTTTCATTACTAGTCGTATGGAAAAATCAAGACCACTTTTCTGTAGTACAACATGCATGCTACATCCAATTATGAGGTGTATTATGACCAATCTCTACCTTGTAAAGATTTTTGTGTGGACAATTTTTTTAAATTTTTTTTTTTTTTTTTTTTTAGCTCACCTGAGCACGAAGTCGTGCTCAAGGTGAGCTTTTGTGATCGCCCTGTGTGTGTCAGCATCAACAATTTGACTGTTAACACTCTAGAGGTCACAATTTTGGCCTAATCTTAATGGAACTTGGTCAGAATGTTACCCTCAATAAAATCTTGGATGAGTTGAATGATTGCCTTGATGAAATCTAGATAGAATTTGAATATGGGTCATCTGGGGTCAAAAAGTAGGTCACTAGGTAAAATCAAAGAAAATCCTATTGTATGTGATAGAGGCTGTATTTTTCAACTGGTCATCTGGGGTAAAAAACTAGGTCACCAGGTCAAATCAAAGGAAAAGCTTGTTAACATTCTGGAGGTCACAATTTTGGCGCAATCTTAATGAAACTTGGTCAGAATGTTAATCTTGATGATCTTTAGGTCAGTAGGCCAGGTGAGCGATACAGGGCCTTCATGGCCCTCTTGTTTAAGATTTACTTCTCTATGAATAACTTATATTGTAACTTTTTGTACCTCCCGAACAACAAAGTTGTAAGGGGGGGTATACTGGTTTCAGGTTGTGTCTGTCTGTCCGTCCGTAGACAAAATCTTGTGCGCACCATCTCTCCTCATCCCCTTGACACAGTTTAATGAAACTTCACACAAGTGATCAGTAACAACAGTAGTTGTGCATAGGGCATGTTAGGTTCTTTCAGAAAAATGTTTTGCAGAGTTACGGGACTTTGTTTTTTGTTACTATTCTATATACATAGACACAGTCTTGTGCGCACCATCTCTCCTCATCCCCTTGACACAATTTAATGAAATCTCACACAAGTGATCAGTAACAACAGTAGTTGTGCATGGGGCATGTTAGGTTCTTTCAAAAAAAAAAAAAAAAAAAAATTTGCAGAGTTATGGGACTTTGTTTTTCGTTAACATACTATGTACATATAGTTTACATATGCAATCTTGTGCGTGCCTAATCTTCTGAACCCTTGCACACAATTTAATGAAACTTCACACAAGTGATCAGTACCAACCCTAGTTGTGCATTGTGCATGTTACGTTTTTTTAGATAAATATTCTGCAGAGTTATGGGACTTTGTTTCTTGTTAACATACTATGTACATACAGTCTGCATATGCAATCTTGTGCACGCCTAATCTTCCGAACCCTTGCACACAATTTAATGAAACTTCACACATGTGATCAGTACCAACCCTAGTTGTGCATGGTGCATGTTACGTTCTTTTAGATAAATATTCTGCATAGTTATGGGACTTTTTTTTTTGTTACTATACTGTATACATACAGTCTATATACATACAGTCCACATAATTATGCAGTCTTGTGTGCGTCAGATTGCAATGTACTGTGTCAGTGCATGCGGGGGGTGGGTACATTCATCACCTCTAGTTATAGCTCTAGTTTATAATTGACCGTAGGGAAAAAAACAAGACCACTTTTCTGTGGTACAAGATAGATGTTACTTTTAAATTTTAGTATTATTTAATATGTATTTTAACGTATCTCTACCTGGTAAGGAGTTTTTTTATGGACTTAGAAAAACAAAAGACTTACAATGATTACTAAACAACCACAAAATTAAAATTCCATTTGCAAATACAGGTGCTAGAGTAAAGAAATTTGCTGTGACGGGCGTATATTGTGACATTCTGGCACTCTTGTTGATTATTCATTTTTGTTACTCTTAAATTTCCTTTTCACACCAGACATTTTTAATTTTGTCATTTCCACCATCAAGTTGCTCTCCATAATAACTGCATTGGCAGTAATAGTAATCACAGTCTAACCTCTACCGTAGTTTCCCAAAGTGTCTGGAAAGTATTAAATATCAGTTATTTTCATTTTCTCAAGACATTTCACAAAAAGTAATTATTTTGAAACGAATAAGGACACATTAATCATCATCCACCTACCCGTCTTGAAAGTGAAAAAAAAAATTTGACGATCATCGGTAATTATTCTGTTGATAAACTAAGTAATTGTCATTGTTTTCATCATCAGTTAACATCCTCTCAAAGACCTAAAAGAAGTGTGTCAGTATCATGACATCTGAAGTGGCGATCAAAGCGGTATTGTTGCACAAGATTGTCATGGCATTACATCATATTACAGTTTTCGCGCCATGTGACACATCGCTGTCTGATCATACCGCCTCGATTCTTTAATTTGATGAGAAGCAGAAATCAATAAAAAAAGTTTCTTCCTTAATTTGTTATTAAAAGCGAATGTGCTATATAGCGTATACTGAACTGACAAGTAAATGTCTCAAAATATAATAATGGAAATCCTACCTCTGTGACCTATTTGCCCTCAAGGAATTTACATTATCGTTTGAGAAGAATATTTTCTCAAAAAACAAATGTACAAAGATTCATTTAAAACTTACTAAAAAAACGCCACAACATCATTTTGTTTTATTATAAAACCGCATTTCTATTTACGTCCACGAGGTCACGTAACCTATTCTGCCGCACTAACAGAAAACTTTTTACCAAACAAAAAAAAAATCGTTCTACACAATGTAATTAAAGTACTGCCGCTTTTTCATTATTTAAGATGTTTTTATTCTGTTTTTTTTTGTTCTTTCTGGTCAAAAGTTTGAATTTTATGCCCATAGTATGTATCACTTATTTTCTCTTAGAAAGAAATAACTAATTAAGATTGCGCTGTTTGAAATTTAACAAATGATTATATGAAAATTCAACCGTTTTTATACAAATTTGCTTACATATCCGTCGAAATTTTATTGAAATCTTAATAGAAATTCAAATTGTACTATTTCTCAAGCAGTGTTGAAAAATTGAAGCGATAATGTTAAAAAATGAATGCACTATGCGCGTTTATTGTGTACGTGTCAATAAACAAAAGTAACGGTGATGTAAATTAGATATTACAATCATAGGTCGCACGTGCTCTCAAAATGGAAAATTACCAGCATGACATTTTGATATCTTTACGATTCGCGGATAAATTCCAGTCAATCAAAGTAGCAACTGAACCATCTCAAAGTTTGTTGACATTTTTGAGATGTAATTTCAGAATTTCATTAAAGCTACGACGTAAAAACCACTCACCTGATCGGTCGAGTATACAGCGAGGTCCACTCGTCCTATCCAGACTTTAATGCGAGTGGAATTTTACACCCCTGAAGAATGCTTGGGCCTGGGATCATGAAAGTTGATAGGGAGGTGATAGGGAGGTTGGTCATAACAAGCAGATGACCCCTATTGATTTTTAGATCAGTAGGTCAAAGGTCAAGGTCACAGTGACCCAGAACAGTTGAACGGTTTCCGGATGATAACTCAAGAATGCTTGGGCCTATGATCATGAAAGTTAATAAAAAGGTTGTTCATAACAAGCAGATGACCCCTATTGACTTTAAGGTCAGTAGGTCAAAGGTCAATGTCACAATGACCAAGAACAGTTAAATAGTTTCCGGATGATAACTTAAGAACGCTTGGGCCTAGGATCATAAAAGTTGACATGGAGGTTAATCATGACTAGCAGATGACCGCTATTAATTTTGAGGTCAGTAGGTGAAAGGTCAATGTTACAATGACCCAGAAGAGTTAAATGGTTTCCAGATGGTAACTCCAGAACGCTTGGGCCTAGGATCATGAAAATTGATAGGGAGGATGGTCATGACCAGCAGATGACCCCTGATTTTGAGGTCAGTAGGATTAAGGTCAAGGTCACATTGACCTGGAACAGTTAAACCATTTCTGGACTATAACTTGAGAACGCTTGGGCCTAGGGTCACGAAAACTTAATAGAAAGGTTGATTATGCCCAGCATATGACCCTTTTTATACGCCCGTTTGAAAAACGGGACGTATTATGGGAACGCCCCTGGCGGGCGGGATGGCGGGCGGGCGGGCGGCGTCCACAGACTTTGTCCGGAGCATATCTTCTACATGCATGAAAGGATTTTGATGAAACTTGGCACAGTTGTTCACCATCATGAGACGGAGTGTCATGCGCAAAAACCAGGTCCCTAGGTCTAAGGTCAAGGTCACACTTAGAGGTCAAAGGTCAAATTCAAGAATGACTTTGTCCGGAGCATATCTTCTTCATGCATAGAGGGATTTTGATGAAAGTCAGCACAATTGTTCATCATCATGAGACGGAGTGTCATGCGCAAGAACCAGGTCCCTAGGTCTAAGGTCAAGGTCACACTTAGAGGTCAAAGGATACAAGAATGAAAACTTTGTCCGGAGCATATTTTCTTCATGCATAGAGGGATTTTGATATAACTTGACACAAATGTTCACCACCATGAGGCGGAGTGTCATGCGCAAGAACAAGGTCCCTAGGTCTAAGGTCAAGGTCACACTTAGAGGTCAAAGGATACAAGAATGAAAACCTTGTCCGGAGCATTTCTTCTTCATGCATAGAGGGATTTTGATATAACTTTGCAGAAATGTTCACCACCACGAGGCGGAGTGTCATGCGCAAGAACCAGGTCCCTAGGTCAAAGGTCAAGGTCACACTTAGAGACCAAAGGTCAGATACAAGAATGACTTTGACCGAAGCATTTCTTCTTCATGCATGGAGGGATTTTGATGTAACTTGGCACAATTATACACCATCATGAGACGAAGTGTCATGCGCTGTTCCCTTCTTTAGAATTACTTCCCTTTGTTGTTACTATAAATAGCTTATATTGTAACTTTTTCATTACTAGTCGTAGAGAAAAATCGAGACCACTTTTCTGTAGTACAACATGCATGCTACATCCAATTATGAGATTTATTTTGACCAATCTCTACCTGGTAAAGATTTTTGTGTGGACTTACAATTTTTTTTTTTGATTTTTTTTTTTTTTTGTTTTTTTTTTTTAAGATTATCTTCCCTTAGTTGTTACTATAAATAACTTATATTGTAACTTTTTTAGCCCATCATCATCAGATGGTGGGCTATTAAAATCACTCTGTGTCCGTGGTCCGTCCGTCCGTCATTCCGTCCGTCCGTTAACAATTTCTCGTTATTGCATCTCCTCAGAAACTACAGGGGGGATTTTGACCAAACTTTGTCAGAATGATGTATTGGTACCCTAGTTGTGTCCCCCTGAAGATCAGACTGGTTCAACAATTTATGAGTGAGTTATGGCCCTTTGTTTATTTCTATGTTTTACATAGATTTATATAGGGAAAAACTTTGAAAACCTTCTTATCCAAAACCACAGAGCCTAGGGCTTTGATATTTGGTTTGAAGCATCATCTAGTTGTCCTCTACCAAGATGATTCAAATTATTTCTCTGGGGTCAAATATGGCCCCGCCCTGGGGGTCACATAGTTTATAATGACTTATATAGGGAAAAACTTTGAATAACCCCTTGTCCAAAACCACAGGGCCTAGGTCTTTGATATTTTGTATGTGACATCATCTAGTGGTCTTCAACTAAGAAACTTCATATTATACCCCTAGGGTCAAATATGGCCCCGCCCTGGGGGTCATATGGTTTACATAGACTTACATAAGGAAAAACTTTGAAAATCTTCTTGTCCAAACCACAAAGCCTAAGGCTTTGATACTTGTAAAGTAGCATTATCTAGTGGTTCTCTACCACGTTTGTTCAAATTATCGCCCTAGGGTCAAAAATGGCCCCGCCCCGGGGGTCACATGGTTCATATAGACTTATATAGGGAAAAGCTTTTAAAATGTTCATGTCAATAACTACAACATTCAAATTTGGACCACATGTATATTTTTGAGTGGCAAGATGAACCTTGACATGAGTTGACCTTGATTTTGACCTAGTGACCTACTTTCACATTTCTGTAGCTACAGCCTTCAAATTTGGACCACATGTATATTTTTGAGTGGCAAGATGAACCTTGACATGAGTTGACCTTGATTTTGACCTAGTGACCTACTTTCACATTTCTGTAGCTACAGCCTTCAAATTTGGACCACATGCATAGTTTTGTGCACCGGAAAAAACTTTGACCTTGATTTTGACCTAGTGACCTACTTTCACATTTTTGAAGGTACAGGCGTCAAATTTGGACCATATGCATAGTTCCGTGTTTCAAAATGAAATTTGACCTTGATTTTGACCCAGTGACCTAGTTTCTCATTTCTCAAGCTACAGCCTTCAAATTTGGACCACATGCATGGTTTTGTGTACCAAAATGAACTTTGACCTTTACATTGACCTAGTGACCTACTTTCACATTTTTAAGGTACAGGCTTCATATTTGGACCACATGCATAGTTTTGTATTCCGAAATAAAATTTGACCATGATTTTGACCTAGTGACCTACTTTTACATTTCTCAAGCTACAGCCTTCAAAGTTGGACCACTTGCATAGTTTTGTGTACCGAAATGAACTTTGACCTTTACATTGACCTAGTGACCTACTTTCACATTTTTAAGGTACAGGCTTCAAATTTGGACCACATGCATAGTTTTGTATGCCGAAATAAAATTTGACCATGATTTCGACCTAGTGACCTACTTTTACATTTCTCAAGCTACAGCCTTTAAATTTGGACCACATGCATAGTTTTGTTTACCGAAATAAAATTTGACCATGATTTTGACCTAGTGACCTACTTTTACATTTCTCAAGCTACAGCCTTCAAAGTTGGACCACTTGCATAGTTTTGTGTACCAAAATGAACTTTGACCTTTACATTGACCTAGTGACCTACTTTCACATTTTTAAGGTACAGGCTTCATATTTGGACCACATGCATAGTTTTGTATTCCGAAATAAAATTTGACCATGATTTTGACCTAGTGACCTACTTTTACATTTCTCAAGCTACAGCCTTCAAAGTTGGACCACTTGCATAGTTTTGTGTACCGAAATGAACTTTGACCTTTACATTGACCTAGTGACCTACTTTCACATTTTTAAGGTACAGGCTTCATATTTGGACCACATGCATAGTTTTGTATTCCGAAATAAAATTTGACCTTGATTTTGACCTAGAGAGCTACTTTTACATTTCTCAAGCTATAGCCTTCAAATTTGGACCACATGCATAGTTTTGTGAACCGAAATGAACTTTGACCTTTACATTGACCTAGTGACCTACTTTCACATTTTTGAAGGTACAGGCTTCATATTCGGACCTTGTGCATAGTTTTGTATTCCGAAATAGAATTTGACCTTGATTTTGACCTAGTGACCTACTTTTACATTTCTCAAGCTACAGCCTTCAAATTTTGACCACTTGCATAGTTTTGTGTACCGAAATGAACTTTGACCTTAAGATTGACCTAGTGACCTACTTTCACATTTCTGTAGCTGCAGGCTTCAAATTTAGACCACATGCATAGGATTGTGTACCGAAACAAACTTGGACCTTGACATTGACCTCGTGACCTACTTTCACATTTCTCAAGCTACAGCTTTCGAATTTGGACCACATGCACAGTGTTGTGTACAGAAATGAAATTTGACCTTGAGCTAGTCAGTAAGTCTTGAAATTTGGAACACTCAAAAATGGCACATTGGTGGGCGCCAAGATCACTCTGTGATCTCTTGTTATAATTGACCGTAGGGAAAAAACAAGACCACTTTTTTGTGGTACAACATAGATGTTACTTTCAAATTTTAGATCTATTTTAAGGTATCTCTACCTGGTAAGGAGTTTTTTTTGTGGACTTAGAAAAACAAATGACTTACAATGATTACTAAACAACCACAAAATTAGAATTCCATTTGCAAATACAGGTGCTAGAGTAAAGAAATTTGCTGTGACGGGCGTATATTGTGACATTCTGGCACTCTTGTTGATTTTGAGGTCAATAGGTCAAAGGTCAAGGTCACATTGGCCCATAGCAGGAGAACTTTTGTGTACAGTGATCAAATAATTTCTGTTCCATGTGCAATTACTGAATGCATCAAGGGGGGCATTTCGTGTTGTACAAGCTCTTGTTAATTTTTAGCTCACCTGAGCTAAAGGCTCATAATGAGCTATTGTGACCGCTCATTGTCCGTCGTGCATCGTGCGTCCATCAACATTTTCTAAAAAAATCTTCTTGAAAACCACTGGGCAGAATTACACCAAACGTCACAGGAATGATCCTTGGGTGGCCCCCTTTCAAAATTGTTCAAAGAATTGAATTCCATGCAGAACTCTGGTTGCCATGGCAACTGAAAGGAAAAACTAAATTATCCCTCTAGGGTCAAATGTGGCCCCGCCCCGGGGGTCCCAAGTTTAAAAATCTTATTGTCTGAAACCACAACACTTAGACCTTTGATATTTGGTTTGTAGCATTGTCTTATGGTTCTAAACCAAAATTTTTCAAATTGTACCCCTGGGGTGAAAAGAGGCCCTGCCCTTTGGGGTCCAAAGTTTTATATAGACTTATATAGGATAAAAACTTTAAACATCTTCTTGTCTGAAACCATATGACCTATGCTTTTGATATTTGGTATGATGCATTGTCTAGTAGTCCTTTACCAAACAAGTTATACCTCTGGGGTTAAAAGAGGCCCTACCCTAGGGTTACTTAGTTACTATGTGAGTTATATATGAAAAAATATTTAAAAAATCATTTGATCCTATTTCCAAGACTGTTCAGTAATAATTACCTGATGACCCAAAGTAATATGATGTCACTGTGACCTTGACCTACTGACCTACTTTCTTGTTTTTAAAGATACAGCCTTGAAATTTTGATGACATACACAGTTTTGCAAACCAGTCGTAAAACTGAATATCATTGACCATGAATGTAACCTACTGACTTTCTTAATATTTTATCATCAGTTTGATCTTTGAAACATGTAGCTCATATTATTCAGGTGAGCGATCCAGGGTCATCCTGACCCTCTTGTTTAGCTTACCTGTCACATAGTGACAGTGTGAGCTTTTTTGATCGCCCTTCTTCCGTCGGTCCGTCCGTCCACAATTTCCTTGTGAACACGATAAAGACCGCATTTTTTATTGTGTGCCCCACCCCACCCACCCATGAGTGGTGGGGGCATATAGATTTGCTCTTGTCCATTTGTTCGTCCTTCCGAGAATGTTGTGTCGCGCCTAGCTCCAAAAGTATTTGATGTAGAGTCACAAAACTTTACAGGAATGTTGGTCAGGATGTGTAGTTGTGCACCTGGGGTTTCGCGTCCAGATTCATTCAGTCGGGTAGGAGTTATGGCCCCTGACTTAGTAAAGAATTGGTCAATAGCTCGACTATACGAAGTATAAGGAGAACTATCCTACTCGACCCGGCATCGGCGTCTTTCCGCATCCCCACCTTGGTTAAAGTTTTTTTACACTTTCTCTTTTTAGCTCACCAGAGCCAAAGGCTCAGGGTGAGCTATTAGGATCACTCACCGTCCGGCGTCCGTCATCCGTTGTCCGTCGTCTGTTGTCCGTTGTCCGTAAACTTTTACTTCAAATGAAATATCCTCATAAACCGCTAGGCAAATTTCATCCAAACTTCACAGGAATGTTCCTTGGGTGAAGCTCTACAAGAATTGTTCAAAGAATTGAATTCCATGCAGAACTCTGGTTGCCATGGCAACCGAAAGGAAAAACTTTAAAAATCTTCTTCTCAAAAACCAGAAGCCCTAGAGCTTAGATATTTGGTTTGAAGCATTGCCTAGTGGACCTCTACCAAATTGTTACAAATCATGACCCCGTGGTTAAAATTGACCCCACCCCAGGGGTCACTTGATTTTACATAGAAAAATCTTAAAAAATCTTCTTCTCAAAAACCAGAAGCCCTAGACCTTAGAAAATCTTCAAAAAAGTTCTAAAAATAAACCAGAAGGCATTGAGCTTAGATATTTCGCATATAGCATTGCTTAGTGGACCTCTACAAAATTTGTTCAAATCATGACCCCCGGGGTCAATGACCCCGCCCCAGGGGTCACTTGATTTTACATAGGAAAATCTTAAAAAATCTTCTTCTCAAAAAGCAAAAGCCCTAGAGCTTAGATATTTGACATGTAGCATTGCCTAGTGGTCCTCTACTAAAGTTGTTCAAATCATGACCC